>NW_024412397.1:2131449-2167499 GCF_014898765.1 Herpailurus yagouaroundi
AGCTGCTCTAAAACCTGTCATTATCAATCTCCACCTGACCCACGCAGAAATGGGCACTGTTGGTTCTTTGTAGTGTCCTCTGGTGAAAGCTAAGCGAAGAACAGGCAAAAAAAAAAAAAAAAATCATAATTGACTTGTGCAAGAGGCTATTCACTGCCACTTGTTTTTTTGTAACGAGGCTGAAAATAGCCCCATCAGCAGGGGACCATGACATTCGAGGAGCTGTAAGTACAGGACGGGGAGATCCCTTGTCACTGGTGGGGAATGACCTCTGGGACACACTGCTAACTGATTAGCAAGGGCTGTACGATTGTCAATGTCCAGAACCGTATTCTTTTCCCGTCCAGATCCGCGCTGCATCTGTACACGCAAGGAGTTCGAGCCCCGCGTCAGGCTCTGTGCTGACAGCTCAGAGCCTGGAGCCTGCTTCGGATTCTGTGTCTCCCTCTCTGTCTGCCCCTCCCGTGCTTGTGCACTCTCTCTCTTTTTCTCTCTCTCTCAAAAATAAATGTGTATTTTTTTTAACGTTTTATTTATTTTTGAGACAGAGAGAGACAGAGCATGAATGGGGGAGGGGCAGAGAAAGAGGGAGACACAGAATCGGAAGCAGGCTCCAGGCTCTGAGCCATCAGCCCAGAGCCCGACGCGGGGCTCGAACTCACGGATCATGACCTGGCTGAAGTCGGACGCTTAACCGACTGCGCCACCCAGGCGCCCCTGTATTTTTTTTTTTTAAAGTCACACCTAGATAAATAAGTAGATGGAAATTGTTTTAATTTTTAAAAATTTTTTTATGTTTATTTATTTGTTGAGAAAGAAAGAGAGAGCAAGCCAGGGAGGGGCAGAGAGAGAGAGGGAGAGAGAGAATCCCAAGTAGGCTCCGTGCTCTGAGTGCAGAGCCCCATGCCGAGTTCCAACTCACAAACTTTGAGACCATGACCTGAGCCAACACCAAGAGTTGGACGCTCAATGACTGAGCCACCCAGGACACCTGAGAGAGAGAGAATTTTAATTATTCTACCAATATTTACACATTCGTTTGCCTTTGAATAAGATAAAAATTAGGGACAGAAACCAAAACCATACAAATGTTTCCCTCTAAGAAAAGAGAGCAAATTGTGGAGACTAGAAACCTTTAGAGTCTGTATTTTAATATTCAGAACCATACAAATTTTTTACAGTTTACATTTTTTACAGTTTACAGTTTACAGTTTACATTTTTTAAACTGTGATTAAATCAAAATGAGAATGAGCAAGTCCTGAAATTTGAAACTGAATCCTGATGAAGGCACCAGTGGGTCGGATAGTGGCCGACCCACACCCACCGCAGGGGAGTGTCCCCAGGCCTTGAGAGCGTGGCCGAGCACACATCCACAGCCCCATGCACCCAACGCCAACAAGACTGAGAAATCAGTATATGCTCTGTGTGGCTGTTCTGGTTGTTTATGGCGATGTTGGTCAGATGTTTCTCTCTATATCTATCTATCTATCTATCTATCTATCATCTATATATATATATATATATAGAGAGAGAGAGAGAGAGAGAGAGAGGGAGAGAGAGAGAGAGACATACATAGAGCAAGAAAATTAATATGAAACTACTATAATACATCATGTTAGCAACCAAGCCATTTTGGGTAATGTTCAGATTTCTCCAAAGTGAAGGAAAACCTGACACTCAAAACTCCATGCTGTTCATAACTCTCTTGACGTTCACACAGCCCTCGACTTTGCCAGGATCATTCCTTCCTTTCGCGAAGATCTGCTAATACGACCTCCATTTCTCAAACACCAGAATTTGGGCCTGTTTTTTTTTTTTTTTTTATTTATACATGAAATGTATTGTCAAATTGGTTTCCATACAACACCCAGTGCTCATCCCAAAAGGTGCCCTCCTCAATACCCATCACCCACCCTCCCCTCCCTCCCACCCCCCATCAACCCTCAGTTTGTTCTCAGTTTTTAAGAGTCTCTTATGCTTTGGCTCTCTCCCCCTCTAACCTCTTTTTTTTTTTTTCCTTCCCCTCCCCCATGGGTTTCTGTTAAGTTTCTCAGGATCTACATAAGAGTGAAAACATATGGTATCTGTCTTTCTCTGTATGGCTTATTTCACTTAGCATCACACTCTCCAGTTCCATCCACGTTGCTACAAAAAGGGCCTGTTTTTTTAAAGGATTTGTTTTTCATTTTTTTATCAGTCTTTTGGAAGACTAGAAACTTAAATATGCACATTGTAATTTTTTTGGCTTTACTAGTGACACATTGTTTTCTGCAGCCATTTCTCCTCTACTTATCAGCAAGCTCTTCTCTGTACCCCAGGGACAATTCCAGGATTTCTAGAAGTCAATGACTTTTCTCCCTATTGGCCTTGTGTCTAAATTTTATATGTTTAAATGGCTTCCTCCTAACAACAGGTGTTCAAAAATACTTGCCTTCTACAAAATCGAGCAAGCTGTGTAAAAACAAGTTCTCTAAAAAGCAACATTGAGCCATTTATGTTTTTTAATTTTTTTGTCATGTTTTTATTTATTTTTTGAGACAGAGAGAGACAGAGCATGAATAGGGGAGGGGCAGAGACAGAGGGAGACACAGAATCTGAAACAGGCTTCAGGCTCTGAGCTGTCAGCACAGAGCCCGACGCAGGGCTCAAACCCATGAACCGTGAGATCATGACCTGAGCCAAAGTCAGACGCTTAACCGACTGAGCCACTCAGGCGCCCCCAACATGGGGCCATTTCATCCGTTAATCAGAGTCTGAGCAAACAAAGTGGAACCGTGAGGTCACTTTCCCAGAGATACTTAGGTTACATTCAAAGGTTATTGCTAAAGTGTAAATTATAGTTTAAAGTCTGTCTGAAACCCTGAGCACGATCTTATGAACACAATAATATTTTTTTTTAATTTTTTTTTTCAACGTTTATTTATTTTTGGGACAGAGAGAGACAAAGCATGAATGGGGGAGGGGCAGAGAGAGAGGGAGACACAGAATCGGAAACAGGCTCCAGGCTCTGAGCCATCAGCCCAGAGCCTGATGCGGGGCTCGAACTCACGGATCGCGAGATCGTGACCTGGCTGAAGTCGGACGCTTAACCGACTGCGCCACCCAGGCGCCCCTGAACACAATAATATTAAGTAGGTTAAATTAATATCACACATCGTAAGGAAATTAAATTCTAAAATGTATACTTAAAGTATCTTTATAAAGCTTTCTTTGCAATCTGGATAAAAGCGACCTAAGAAGTTTATGGGTTTAAGAAGTAATCATATTAAAAATGCTACATAAAATATGTGACAGGCATCCCAGATCATTCACATTTTGTGCAGATTGCTGACTTATAAACTGCACAAAATCTGTGAGTATACTGTCCTATGTGTTCAGTAGGAGCTAAAAGTTTTTTTTTTTTTTTTCTGTTCCACAAATCAAAATGGAACAGGAATAAATGTTAACAGAACTGAAGTGGCACTTTTTCAGAACAAAATACAAATTTTTGCCAGTTTTGGGAAAATTACCAAACTGGAAGCAAAGTCAGGTGTAGACGTTCGCAAATCAAACAAAATCAGCTACAAATCTAAATTGATCCAAAGCTTGTGCGTGAAGCTCTCTGAAATCACTCACTCAGACTCATTATTTCTGGGACAAGTGGCATCTCCTGAGGGCACATTAAGTGACGCAGCTCCACAGTGTCTTCTGGAAGGATTGGACATGCGGCCCCAGGAAATGTTTTAATATCTTCCAGCGAGGGAAAGTTTATGAGTCGGTGTTGCATTGGCGCAGGAAGATGGCCTCCCCAGCCGGTATGTTGTTAATATTATCTCTGATAAATCTGCTCTGTGGAAAGCTCTGATCAATTGTGCAATTGGGGTACGCACTCCTGGGGCACACACGAAACTCCCCTGGCTGCCTCCTCATTTACCCCCTAAATGCCAGTAGCCGGTCGCCCCGGCAGGCGTGCCCTTAAGCAAAGACTGAACACAGTTTAATGAAGGTGAACTTCTTATGTCTTTCACACATAGACGTCAAGTTTAGAACCTTGTTGGCAAATCACCCATGAAATTAAAAATAAATAAATAACCTCTAATACAACGAAGGCGTCTACTCAGGATTACACAAATTTAGGGTGTTATAGAGACACTCATGTTGATGCTTCGGTAAATATTTTAAAATGCTGGGGGTCGGTTTCGAGAGCAGTGTTCTATGGTTGACAACGTATTCAAATTTCTATTCAAAAATCTTTTTTTACGGATAACATCTTCTGATGACAAAATAAGTATATGCTTATTTCAGAATATTTAGAAAAATTAAAAAGATGTAAAAAGGAACACTGCGCGATCAAACATCCCGTCACAAATCAATAACCACGACTATCATCTTAGTTTTCTCCTAATTTCTTTCCTCTGTGCAAATCTGTACATATCTGAAAGAGATTGTGATTCTGAGATGCGATGGTGAACTGTGTGGTTTTCACTTAAGAAATCATGGATATTTTATATTGCTACTAGAAAGCATTTTTAAAAGACTACTTAATATCTCAGTATTAGATAAAAGATTTGCTTATATTATTTTGTTGGGTATGATGATGGTGTGATAATTTAACTTTACAACTTTTCATTGTTGTGGGTGCATATTGGAGAATTATTTAGTGTTCACGTGATGATGGATTTGCTGAAAGAAACACAAGAAACAAGTAGGATGACAGAAGAATAAGTTTGCCAAAATGTTTGTAATTGTTGAAGCTGGAAGATGGCCTGACATTCTTTGCAGATTTGTGTTTGTCATAGTATTTATGTGACGGTGAGAATCCAATGTTATCCATAAATATAGCCCATTATGCTTATCTTTAAAAACAAAATCTATTTTTCAAGTCTAAAATGCACTACTCCTTATAATTCTAAAGTTAATTTCTGGGGCGCTGGGGTGGCTCAGTCAGCTAAGCGTCCGACTTCAGCTCAGGTCTTGATCTCACAGTTCGTGAGTTCAAGCCTCACGTCAGGCTCTGTGCTGATGGCTCAGAGCCTGGAGCCTGCTTCGGATTCTGTGTCTCTCTCTCTCTGCCCCTCCTTAGCTCACTCTCTCTCTCTCTGTCTCTCTCTTTCTCAAAAATAAACATTTAAAAAAATTAGAAATTTAAAGTTAATTTCTGATTCTTTCTTTGTTCCACTGACCTACCTGTGTTTGCATTAATACTGCGCCCTGTTAATGTTACAGATTTTAATTAAGGTTAATCAGATGAGAGCAAGCCCCACGTTCAGGGCAGGCCCCTTGCCCTCATGTTCGGTCTCCACGGCTCTGGTCTGGCCTCTCAGCTTCTGCCTCTGCCTCCCGTTTCTCAAAGGCCGGCGTCCGGTGTGACGGGTGGGCTTTGGCAAACCCTCCGGCCCGGTAGCAAATCGTCTCCAGCTCCAGGTTTCCTTCCGACCTTCAGGCTGGTGTGGCCTTCTTTTTCTGGCCCGAAGATCGGTTGACTATCCCTTGTTTTCAGTTTGCTCATAACTGAACCACGTGAGCTCTCCTCACGCCCAGGGCTTGCTAGGTGCCCAGACGTGCGGCTGCCTGGCCTCAGCCTTCCTGCTAAGCTGCTGAGCTCCTCTGGTCCCACCACTGCCGGTCTGTTGACTTGAGATGCTCACCAGTTAAACCCACATCCCTGAGTGTCCTTTATGGCCACCCTTTTGGACGGAGAAGGGATGGTCTCTGATTCCCCCTCTCTGGTCTCCGTCACCTTGGAGTATGGACCGTATTTGCGAAAAATCCAGTCCCCCGACCCCAACGCTCTTGCTGCTTGTTGCAGAGTGTGGTTTACAAAGATCACGTCCGGGCATCACCCGCCTGTTTTCCTCCTGTTCGTTTCTGGAAGATGCAGTTTTCAGTGAGATTCTAGTTGTTTTCTCTCGTTGTGGACAAACTAGCCCGTTGAGCAGGGTGACCACAACCCGCCCCTCGGGCATCCAGCTCAGTAGGGCGTGTGTCCCGCCGGGGTCCCCCCGCCGGGCGGCTGGGAGTGCCATCTGTGGCTGTGGCTCTCTCCCCAATTCACCCCTGCTGTTGCAACAAGTCCCTCCTCATGGCTGTAGGACGAGTGTCCCTGTTTCCCGGCGGGTGTCAGCGAGTCATTGCTGCCCCGTGTGTCTCCATCCGCCGGGCCAGACACCTGGGTCCTGCCCACATTGTGCATTTCTGGCTTCCCTTTCTGTAACCAGACAGAGAGAACTCTTCCCAAGTGGCTCCTGCGAACAGGCCAGGCCCACATGGAGAACCTCCTCTTTTCATGGTCAACGGTGCCTCACAATCTAAGTTGGCCATGGGAGTAACATCCCTCACACTCCCAGCTCCGGCAACGTTGTACAGGTTGTGCACATAGGAACGGAACACGATGTGTGTTGGCTCCAACGGGAACAAAGCTCTGGGAGGGTCTTGGCTGACTCTGGGAGTTGGTATCACGGACTCTGCTCTTCCTGTGCACATCTTCATAGAGAGAGAAAGGTTGTACGGTGGGTATGAAGTGAAGCTGCCCACGAAATACTTGTTTTTTAAATGTTTTAATTTTTATTTATTTTTGAGAGACAGAGAGAGACAGAGCATGAGTGGGGGAGGGGCAGAGAGAGAGGCAGACACAGGAACCGAACAGGCGCCAGGCTCCGAGCTGTCCGCACAGAGCCCGAAACAGAGCTTGAACCCACAAACCGTGAGATCATGACCTGAGCCAAAGTCGGACCCTCAGCCAGGTGCCCCTATTTTTTAAATGTTTTATTTTGACATTACGGCAGAGTCACATGAAGTCGTAAGAAACAACACACCAGGTTTTTGCAGAACAAATGCCTACATCCTCGTTCTTTCTGGTTGGCTGCCTGCTCCGTTCTTACCTGGGGCAAAGGAGCTCCAAGCCTGTCTACGTGGGGTGGGGCGAGAAAAGGCAGATATAAAGAGAAAAATACACCCGAAATAAGACCTTGCACGGCTACACGGAGGCGGCTCCCCAAATGTCAACTTAAACTAGAAGCTCCTGCCATATGCTGCACTACAAAGTTCCACAGAATTTGTGCTGTTTTCATTGATCGCCAGGCGTCTTGAGTGCAACCAGTGCCGGCAGTTTAGGGAGGGGTGAGAAGAGCCCCGTGTGTCACAAAGACGTGTTTGTACATCATTGCGGTCTCCAGGGCACTGCCACAGAGCTTCTTACTCAAAACCCCCAGTTATCCTGAGAAAACGTATGAGATTGCTTTTCTCACTTTAAAAATGATACAGATTAGATTTAGTGATGTACTTGATACGTTTATGTAAGACAGAATAACATAGATAAATCTTCTGATATTTATTCCAGAATTTATTTTTCCATTATCACTCCATCTCAGCCAAAAATCTCATTGGCTTCTAATATTATCAAAGTAAATAATGGTGATTTCTAAGGAAAATCAGAACCATTACCAGATATGGCTTTTTGAAAGGAAAAGAAACAGACATTAGCGTTCTTTGGAATAAAAAAAAGAGAGAGCTATAAGAAAAATAACTAATTACATACAAACAACCCAAGTTTATCCCATGAATATTGGTGTCTCAATATATTGTCAGGTGTACATAATAATACATGTGTACAGGGTGAATTGTGAAAGAAACAAAGTTTGAGAATTAAGTATGACTACATACTAAAGATCTAATTAAAACACAGAGAAGTGTTACCAATATTATGTTCCACAGTTATGCAGTTATAATCTGTTCTTTCTTTCAAGTTCAAATGAATGTAATCCAACATAGAAAACGCATTTCAAATCTTGCCATGTTCAATCTGATATATCAAGAGAACAGCCTATTCTTCCATAGTTTTTGCGAATCCTTTGGACACAAAATTCAATAAATGTTTAATTATTAATCCTTTTAAAGTGCAGACTTTCAGCCATAAAATTCTGACTCCCCATCTGGCTTGTGTCTCATCCTGAAAGCGTATCGAGTGATGGTCTCACCGCTCTGGTCAGGTCAGGTCGCCTCACAATGGGTATTGATCACCATTGGCACGGCTCGGGAGGAGCCAGACTTGTTTGGGAGCCATTCACTTGGGGCTTCTAGAAATGACCTTCAGATAAACTAGGGAGATTGACAGTGATGTACCTCTGTCAGTCTCCATGGAAACAGCCATGTGATTTCCCCCCCAGAATGTCCTACCATCCAATGTCCTTTGCCAACACACGCTAAAGGTAAAAATCTTAACATCTCAATGGAATCCATTGTTTTCATAAGTGTGAAATGTATGCCTTGTGAGAAACAGATATTAAAATAAAACCTTTCTCTGTGAAGTTCAGTAAACTTAACTGTCTCTTTAGCTTTATCTGACTCATTTTTTCTAATGCTTAGATAGCCTCCCAAGCATGGAGAATGGCATATTTAAGAGCGGTAGCAAGATGGAGAAAATACTGACACTGATACAATTAAAACACAGATTACTTGGGATTGATTTTCTCCTCAAGAAGCCTCCCAGCGACAGAAAGTATCTCCTTCATCACTGACTACAAGCTGCAAATCTATTTTCAATGGTTGCAACTATATCCCAAACAAAATAAATATAATGTGAACAAGCACATCACGTACTTGTTCGTCCTATTTAATTGATGTAACATTTCCCAGCCCAGTTATTATATGCTCCTGAAAACATCTGAACTCGCCTGCAGAAGGCAATCTCCCTGGCTGAGTAGGTTGAGCAATTATTTATTTACTTATATTTATTAAACAGCGTTACATGTTGCAGATGCCACAAGGCACGGAGACAACCAACCGGAGAGGGGATTCCCTGCAGGCACCTTGGGAACCAACTGGGAGAACGAGAAGCAAGAAACAAATCAACTGTTCACTACGCCACAAGTTAATAAATGAACACAGTAACTTCAGATGTCCTTAGATACTGTGGAGAACATAAAATGGGACGGTGGGTGTATTATTTTATGTCATGTGATCAGTGCCTTGTGTTCTGAGAAGAAAAGATGGAACCGAAAAAGATGTCAGAGGAGGAAGGAGGCAAAGTCCCCCCAGAGTCCAGCGCACCGGAGACAAGGAGCATCACTTCCCTGGGTGGGCACGACCTTGGTATATTTGGGGATAAAAGAAAACCAGATCGGCTAGGTCTGTGAGAGCACGAGAGGGGGCCCCCCATGAAGCCAGACTTACCATCGTCTGGATTTTGTTCCACGAGTGGTGCAAAGTGCTTGGGTCTCTGGAAATTTCTGAGCACACAAAGGAAGTGTTTCCCGTGGAAGGTATCTGGTTGCTGTGTGGAAGTGGGATTTCTCGACGCACCCACGGTTACAGGGTGGCTTGGACGCACGATGATGGGGACCTGAACCGGGGTGAGAGGGAGAGGAGATGGCGTCACATCGATGCTTTTGATGCATCAACAAAGGTTGATAGAAATTGCTGATGCATTCAATGGGGGGGGCAGTGGGGGAAAGGGAGGACGGGGGGCTCCTGGGTTCCCCATGAGCCACGGGGAGCTATCAGTAGCATCCGCTGAGACCCCAGTAACTCCCACTTGAATGTGGGCACCAATCCAACCACCGGACCACGGTGAGGGGAAGCATAGACAAGGGAGGCTTCTGTGACTGACTCCCCCTAAAACCTGACCCCGATATTCCTGGCCACACGGGAGCTCCGAGCCTTCTGTGTCAAACGGTGCTTGTTGGAGCAGAGCCAACACTCTCCAAGCTCCCTGAGGTTGGAGATGAAAAGCACTTGAATAACATAAGTACCCACACGGAGCCACAGGAGAAGCCACCCAACTTATTAGAGAAGGTCACTGGAAACCACTACCTCTTTACAAGAGGTAGTGGTTTCCAGTGACAAAAAAAAAAAAAAAAAAAAAAAAAAAAAAAAAAAAAAAAAAATTTCTTTAAATATCTTTTAATATTTTTTTTTTTTTGGGACAGAGAGAGACAGAGCATGAACGGGGGAGGGGCAGAGAGAGAGGGAGACACAGAATCGGAAACAGGCTCCAGGCTCCGAGCCATCAGCCCAGAGCCCGACGCAGGGCTCGAACTCACGGACCGCGAGATCGTGACCTGGCTGAAGTCGGACGCTTAACCAACTGCGCCACCCAGGCGCCCCTTGGGAACATTTTTATATGTGAGCTTCCAAGAACCTTATAGGCCACTTGGAAGTCTGACCCATGGGCATTTCTCCAATGGTAGAAACAGAACAAGTTAAAAATAAATAAATAAATAAATAAATAAATAAATAAATAAAGTGATAGGAAATAATTAAAATAAAATAAAATAAAATAAAATAAAAATAAAATAAAATCTCCACCCCGTCAGAAAAATTGATGAGGCTATTAAAATGGGAATCCTCTCCAATTTGGGTGCCTTTGTCTACTGCCACACTGTAATATAATTATCACATATATTAAAATACTTTTGTTAATAACAGAAAGAAGCAGAACAAATGAATAATCAGGGAACTCTCTCTGCTTTTTGTCTATTCATATCCTTCAGACACATTTCAGGGTTTAAGAGAGCTGAGTGCCCATCATTTTTGAAAGTTAAATTCTATCCCACAAATAGACTAGATTATTCAGAGTACTAGAAAACTAGTATTATTCAGAATACTAGAGCATTCAGATTAAATATTCAGAGTGACTTTCTTTCTTTCTTTCTTTCTTTCTTTCTTTCTTTCTTTCGTCTCTCCCTCTCTCTCTCTGTCTTTTTCTTCTTTTCTTTCTTTGTCAGTAACATTTCTAATTATTTGGTAAAATGGAAGAACATTTTCAGTGGGCAAATGATGAGCAAGGTGCTTGAAGGCATATTGGTTTTTACCATCAGACAACCATTCTCACCAGAAACTATAAAATCTCACCCGATCCATTTTCCTTTTCACCTCCATGTGGTGTTGGAAGCATGCGGAACATTTTCTGAGGGCCTCAGGTGGCCAGTGCCTTCAAAATGTAAGGAAAACAAAAGCGGTTGAAAACAATTTTTCTGCCCTGAAGGAAGGGATTCATGACAGCCTCCTTCCCAAGTGAGAGAACAGGCGCTTTCTGCAAACTCTCGCTGAAAATAATAGGATTTGTGGGAACAGAAAGGCGGGGCCAGTGCTCAAAGTCTGGGGGACCCAACAGAAAGGTGGCCACAGAAATGTCCCCACAGCACACCAGTCACTGAAGACTTAAGCGCAAGGTTCACCCGTGTCCTTTGTCTCATCATTCCTGGAAACACTGTCGCTAATGGAGACCGTGTTTGAAAGAACTGAAATTCTCGTCCAGGTTGGACTTTCGTCATCAATCTGTGACCTTAATGGAAAACATCTTTGCTGATTATATGAGTTTCCTGCGGCTGCTGTAACAAATTACTATCAATGGGGGGGACTTAACACAACCAAAATTTATTCTGTCTCAGCCTGGGGGACAGATGTGCCAAATCATCGCCATGCTCCCTGTGAAGGCTCTTGGGGAGAACCCCCGGTCTCCTCCCACTTCTGGCGTCTCCAGAAATCCTCGGCATCTCTCCAATCTG
Source organism: Herpailurus yagouaroundi (assembly GCF_014898765.1). Lineage (NCBI taxonomy): Eukaryota > Metazoa > Chordata > Mammalia > Carnivora > Felidae > Herpailurus > Herpailurus yagouaroundi. The sequence continues at coordinate 2,142,937 of NW_024412397.1, forward strand.
CCTACGAGGTCACACGGCCTTCTCCTCCGTGTCCTAGACTGCCAGGGACACCGATCATTGTGTCACGGCCGCCCTTCTCCAGGAGGGCCTCGTCTTAACTCGATTACATCCGAAAACCCATCTGCAGATAAGATCGCATTCACAGGTTCTAGGGGGTGGGCACAGACATGTCTATTTGGCGGACGCGGTTCCTACCAATCTATTTATCTTGGTCTGTCCTCGACGTCTCTCCAGGTAGCTTAAGAGAGTGAGAGGCACTGGGTTTTGAAGCCTCCAACTTAGCCAGGATTCCATGAAACAGAAGGAGCTTACAACTCACCGACCAAACTTTTGAGAGAAAAGGCAGTCCAAACATTTACAAATGTACAAAAGACGCAAACCAGACCTGCCCCAGGCAAACAGGGGGCAGAGTTGTCTTAGCCAGGAAAAAGTGTCTCTATGGAGTTTCACCTTTTTTCTTGAAGCCTTCTTACACTGTCAAAATGTTTCACGTATTTGTGAGAAAACGTATAAACATTGCCTAGGAGCTGGTTATCTGTCACTGGGGGATATTCCTCTACAAACTTAGTGAAACAAAGCAGCCTCCTTTGTGGTCATGTCTCACGGTACTAGGGTGTGGTGTGGGCTCCTCCCTCCCTCCCATCAATGGTCCATGAGGATGGGTTCCTGTGGGTGAGCGTTGAGTCAAACCCAAGGCTTCTTTGCTCCTGTGCTGAGCTGCCTGGGGAGACCCCCACAGCAGGAGATCCTGGGGTGTCTCTCTCTCTCTCTCTCTCTCTCTCTCTCTCTCTCTCTCCATCGCTCTTTCCTCTTCTTGTTCCCTTCACCCCTCCTCTCCCTCCTCCCCTTCCACCTTCCCTCCTCCTCCTCATTCTTTTTCTCCTTCCAGGCAATTCACAGAGGAGGCGATGAGCAATGAACATGGAGTGACAGTGAATAAGGTCCCTAACTAGATCCACATTAAATCGCAGGGAGATCTCTTATGTTACAATGATGGGCATTTTTTAAAAAGTTGAATAACATACAGCATTGACAATGGGGTAAGGGTATCATTTGTTTTAACCCTTGTTGGCAGGACTTCTGTGTAACTAATCAAGCGTTCGGAGAAGTAGAATGGTTTCTGTACGAGTTGGGATGGGTTCTCTGCTAGAAAAATAATTTCCCAAATCTCAGTGGCTCACCCCGCCCACATGCAGTCCAATGGAGCTGGCGGGAAGGTGTAGAAGAGGAGCCCCTTGGGGGTTGCCTCCCCTTGGGCACCTCACTGGGTGCTAGCCCACCCCCCGCCCCCGCCGAGTCCTCCACTGGACTCCTTGCAGCCAGCGGGTCAAGAAGGACCAGGTGCAGGGGTCTGGCAGAAGGTTCTAGCAATCTCCAGGCCAGACTGACCATGGCCCAGTTCATCCTCCAGAACTCAGTCTCATGGACCGTCCACGTCCACACACAGGAGGCTGTGGCTGAGACTCAGAGAACCAGGAAGGAGATGTGAAGGAGACACGACGTTGCCCCGGGCACACCCATTAAAATGCTCCTGTCACTCATTCATGTATTCACTGCTTCCATGGCATTTATTTAATGCTTACTGTGTGCCAACCACTCCTCTAACAAGTGCATTAACAGAAGACGGGATGAAATGAAATGAGCGTAGAGCCGAAGCATTCCAAGTGGAGGGGCAAGTCACAAAACAGACGGTATTATTCCAGTTTAGTCATTATCTCAAGTATGTGCCCGTATGGGGATGATGGAATCGTGAATCTGTACAAAGTATTCACAGTGTTTCGTATGAGTGGCATTGTGGCTTCTTGTACACTTTACGTTTTACACATCTTTGTTGTTGGGTTGTGTCTTCACAGAACAAGCAAATGTTTTGTTTGTGATGCATTCATGGTGAAGGAAGAATGGTGAGCAGAGATGAGGCCTCTGTGGAAAGAGCCCTGGATATGGAGAAGGAGCCAGGGGTGTGCAGCCAGGCTAGTGACTGAGCGACACCCCCCCTTATACCTCCTCGCGGTTAAGGCCATGGAGTTAGGGACAGACTCTGCCCAGCAGCTCGGAAGCCAGCAGCCCTGGGTCAGCTGGGGAGTGCGGACAGCCGGGACCTGGCCTTTTACACACAAGGTTTTCTTGTGGCTAAAACAAACCACAAAACAGACCTTTACAGGGCCGCCTGGGGGGCTCGGTCAGGTAAGAGCCTGACTCTTGACTTCAGCTCAAGTCCTGATCTCACTGTTCCCGAGATCGAGCCCCAAGTCAGGCTCTGCTCTGACAGCATGGAGCTTGCTTGGGATTCTCTCTCTGCCTCTCAGCCCCTTGCCTGCTCGCTCTCTCAAAGTAAATAAACATTAAAAATAACAGAGTCTTAGACACAGAGAACAAACTGAGGGTTGCTGGAGGGGAGGGGGAGGATGGGCTGGATGGCTGACGGGCACTAAGGAAGGTGCTTGTTGGGATGGGCGCTGGGTGGCATATGGAAGTAATGTATCACTGGGTTCTCCCCCTGAAGCCAATACGACACTGCATGCTAACCCACTAGAACTTTAGAAAGATTTGAAAAGAAAATAAAAAATAAAAAATAAGTAAGTAAGTAAATAAATAAATAAATAAAATGGAAATCGTAATTTTTTCACGAATGGATTCCCTCCTGATGTTCCCGCTCCTACCGAGAAGGAGTGAGGCCACTCGATGGGGGTGCTCTTCCTAGTTTTTCAATGTCCCTGATGTGACGTTGGTCCCTTGGGACCAAACTGTTGAGAGTTCTCTGACAAATGCAGCTTGCCAAGAGACACGTGGAGAACACAGAAATACGTGCAAAACCAAAAAATGCATGTAAGCATCGAATGAAAACTCGAAAGGACCACGTCAGGAGGTTGGGTCTCCAGTCAGAAGTTCCCGTGTATGTGCTGGGAGGGGGACGTGGGCAGGCCTCTGTCCGTGGGGTGACATTCCGGAGGCTCGGTGTCAAGCAAATGTCCCCACCATGGAGACTGGTCATCATCACTACACGCCTTGGTCCTGGGGAGCGGAGCTCCCTGATGATGAGGTTTTGGGGGTAGTGGTGGGGTTTGGAGCTGACGGCCAAGAGAGAATTCTCGAAGACGTCTTTGGTGCAAGCATGATTGTATTAAAGCATGGGGACGGGACCCATGGGCAGAAAATGTTGCACTATGGTTATGAGGAGTGACTGGTGATATACTGTGGGGTTGGGGGAGGGAAAGGCACAAGGGAGGCCTCCAGAAGGACGTTCATGTGCTAATGAAGACTCCTGAGATACCTGAGGCCCAGGGATTGGCAAGCTGGGGTTGCTTTTCCTCTAGGAAGACATTAACATTAGGACAGTGGGGGTTCCTAGAGGAATGTTAGCTACAAATAAAAATTTACAATGATCATGTGCTTTTATGAAATTTTTAAAGTTCTAGAAGCAAAACGTAAATCGTTGTTGGGTAAATCAGCGTAAGTCAAAAAAAAAAAAACTGCTTCTAAATGGACAGATCTAAGAAAAGGTGATGTTTGAGCGAGATCTTAGAATATCAAATAAATTATTCCTTCAACATAGTCCCGAAATACAGCAGCACTGGATCCAGAGGCTGTCATGAAGCTTCTTTCCCGGTAAGTGAAACCCCCAAGCATAATAATACCCCCCCAAGTGTAAAACACAAGGCAATCTCTGTGTTTGCCCAAGGATTTGGTGGTACCCTCAAGGTAACTCCCCGTTGTAATGGAGCAAAATAATCATCTTTATCAGCAAAGCTACTCTTGTTATCTTGTTTATGCTGGGAGGCTGAGGAACATTCTGTACAGTCAGTTCTCCTCCACATTTCTTGTAACACTGCAGTGTGTCTGCAGGAAGCCGGTTAGTTCCAAGCTCTTCTAAAACCTCACATTTGTAAGCAAACGCGCCCCCCCTTCACTCTGGGAGGCGGGGTCTAGAGGTGCATTAGGCCTGATTCACACAGTGAGGACACCAGACCTCAGCGGATCTTCGCCTTCTGGTGGTCGTGAGGGGCCCGGGCCTGGTCCCCTAGCAGAGGAGAGGCTATTTTCCATTTTCCTTCTTAGGCAACAAGCATGTCCACCCACAGAGAGAGTATCCACAAGGAGCATCTCCCGAGTTCATCATTACAACTTAATCGTTGGTCATGGAAGAGTATCCAAGAGCAGATCGAATCTACAAGCCCATGACTGAAATACATGAGGACTTTTGGTGGAAATAGTGGAAGAAATTCTTCCAGCCCCAACCCACGTTGGGCTGAGGCGAAGCCCTAAATGTTTCCTACAGGCCTCAGAACATCCTCTTGAGCCAGTGACACTGGCCTCCTTCCCCCTGACAGCACTGAGCTCAGAAGACCCGACACACCCAGGGCCATGGGAAGGCCCAGCGTCAATGTCAGGGCGTCTGAGGCAAAGAAGCCAAGGTGAAAACGAGAAGAAAAAGTGTTACACAGGCTTCATTGGAGCGGACTGCTGCATACTCGTTATTCACATGCTGTAAAACTAGGGTTTTTTTCATAAGAAAAATTTTATTTCAAAATGCTTCAATCCCATTATCCTAATGTCCACTTGTCTTGTCTGTTCATGTGTTTCTGCACGAATATGAGCTGCATTTCCCCACAGTTGGGGTATAGGTCCACACGGGCCAGCGTGGTGTCTTCGCTGCTCCCTGGGTGTCCAGCGCCAGAAATCTGGCACAGGGAGCGTGGACACAAGATTCCCAGGGAGCCACGCCTTCATTTCGAACGTACAAGAATGTAGCAACTCCGGATGAAAGACAGTGATGAGTTTGTGCTGAACAAAATATAACCCCTGGCTGTACGCATATTTATTCGAAAAGCTGATTTCTATTTAATATTACTTGGAATTTTACAATGAAAAAAGGGACTTAGTTGCACGGCTTTTACAAAAAGAAAATAAGCCGTTAAAATTATTTAAAATCGTCATCTAGGCTCACAAACGTGTAGCATTTCCCCTTGAGATATTGCACGTTGTCTAGATTTCCTTTCGCCTCATTGCCTTCTACTTCCAATTACTAAAGCACCGACATTTCTCAGCTCTGCCAACAGGGTCCCTGAACTCATCACAAACAACTCTGGATGACGGCATGGTGTCTACTCCGTGCTCGTCCTCCTTGGAAATGTCCATCGTCGCTCTCTGCCCACCTCCTTCGGTTTATCCACATGGATATTTCCCGAGCACGACCTAGTCCCTGTCAACCGCTCTGAGCATCTGTCCCATCACTGCACCCCAGCCTCGGACCCCACGCTGGCCTCGTGGGAAGCCCGAGTCTGCAATCAATGCACGATTTATGATTTTGTTTGATCAACAGTCTTATTCTTTCATCTTTGGAGCCTTCACGGTCTGACTTCTAACTTCTGGCTCCATCTTTAAAAAACATTTTAGAATATACTGGAATATATTACCACTTTAATAAACCATGTACAACATTATTATTTCAAGAATCAACTTTGATGTCGAAATCTCTCTGAAGTAACTCTTACACAGATCCTGGAATCAGTAAGAAATGGTTTCTCTGCTTTGATGCATAATACGCCCTAAATTTTATCTCATGAAGTGTATTCAAGTGTTTCCCCAAAGTCAATGTTATATACTAAATGACCTTTTATCTAGTTTTGCCTTCGTTAGGGAAAATATACACACTTACTATCAACTGAAAGGATATTCCTTATGCTTAATCTCATTTAAAGTATTATTAAATATTATTATAATGTTCTAATAACTGATCAGGTAGTGAGACGCCTGTTAAATTTCTTATGGTGGCCTTGAAATCCCAGGACTAGAAATTGTACTAAGGAGTGTCCTTTGATTATAAGATTGTTGCTTTAGGAAACTGCACAGGAAGCACTATGAGCTTAGGAAGCGAGACACGGGCCCGCCTTCTGAGAGCAGGATTATCCTCTTGCAAAACCTCAGGGCCGCATTGTTGCCCTGCGGCCGCTGCTACCCCCTTGCCCCGCGTCTGCTCAAGTGTGTTCGCGTGTCTCCAGCAGCATTTACAAGTCTGCTCCCTTTCGAATTTTTGCTTTGAGAAGTTGGGGTGCTCGGAACATTTTAGCATTAATGTAGTTACATGTGACGGCCTCTTCTTCTCTAAGTTTGCCTTTGCAATTACCCTTGACAATTATTGACAAAATATCCTTGACAATCCTTTTAAATTTCCTTTTAGTCTCCTACAAATTATTAAATATCCTCCTGTTTGGCTCCCAGGTAATTTTGTAACTTTAAGTTTTACACTGACATCTTTGGTTCAAATGGTATTTCAAATTATTATTTGAAACGAAATGGAGAATCGGGGCCCCTGGCTGGCTCGGTTGGTTCAGCATCTGATTCTTGGTTTTGGCTCAGGTCATGATCCCACGGTCCCTGAGTTCAAGCCCCGTGTCGGGCTCTGTGCTGGCAATGCGGAGCCTGCTTCAGCTTCTGTGTCTCCCTCTCTCTCTACCCCTCCCCCACTCACACTCGCTCTCTCTCAAAATAAATAAACATTTTTTAAAAAGAAAAGCAAAGAAATGGAGATCAACGTCTTGCTTTTAATGTTTACTTCTTTATTTTTGCTTTCATGGTTATTCCCTTGGTCCGATCCCATCTGTTTGCCACAGGGGTGATATGCTACCTTCATCATACATTACGTTCTTATATACTTTGGTTTGAGTTAAATCATCCGCTCTGACCCATTGATCTGTTTTTGCTTTGGCTGCTGTAACTTTGTAGCCAAGTTTCGTATTATCGAGAATCATTATCTCCCACCGTTTCTTTTGTTTTTGGAATTTTCTCAGCCATTCTGGATCATTTATTGTTACAAATGACCTCTACTAGAATCGACATGTCAATTTTTTTTTTAAAGGATTTTTAAAATTGTTTCCGAACGTGACTTCGATGTTGCAAGAGACCAATCCTGTCCTGGGAAGAAGCGCGTGGTCAGGGTTTGGTGTCCAGCTCAGGGAAGTGTCCGGCCGCCCCACCTGCTGGCAGATGGGGAAACAGAGGCTCCCAGGGGCCTCGTGGGTGCACTGGAGAAGAGTAGGTGTTATTCCCCGGGACAGCCGCCACCTACCGCTTTCCCCGGGCCTCTTGCTGTGTGTGAGCTCCGGTGTTTCTTCACTCCTGCTCTCTCTCTGCCTTCAAGGTCACGGGTGCTTCCCTGAGCCGCAGTGAGTCTGTGGGAAGCCAGCTCTGTTGCTGCTTGTGCTCAGTTAGAGCCCGAGGTCCGTCTTCAACCCCCGTCCTCTGACTCCAAGGTCTCTGCTTCCCTGAGTCCAGCCCTGATGCCGCCTTAGCCCTGGCAGCCGGCTTGTCCTTGCCTTTGGCTCACCCTGCAATGCTTGTGAGAGCCGGGTGTGCCGCCCTGGGGACGGGAACCGGGGACACCGGCTTCAGTGTGCCCTTTGTGTCAGCCCGTCTGGAGCCAGGCGGCCGGTGCCAGGGACCTCAGACCCCGGGGGCACCTCCCCTGCCCCCTGTCCTGCCCCGGGCTTCCCGAGGCCGGCCCTTCTACTGCACCTGTCACGGCCCGGCAGGTGGGACTGGGGGCGGAGCTGGGGGCGCTGCCCACAATCTCTTCGTCACGCCTCAACCCCTCGGTGGCCACCGGCCGGTCGTCCCCCACCTCCCAACCCTTTTCCTGAAAGCCGTGCACCTTGCTGACTGCGGTGTCCTCCCTCAGGTGGGACAGGAGGGCTGGAGGGAGCTGCCCAGGGTGGAGCCCCTTCCCCGCTGGGAGAAAGTTTCAGGGGACCAGTTTCCCGCATCGCTCAGTCTGAAGTGGTCCCCTGCCCGAGAGCTGAACCACAGCGGTTCTCCGGAGCCACAGGTCCTGTGGACCTGTTTCAGCCCGTCTCCGGTCCCGAACCGTGGACTCCCAGCATTCTGTGAGGGGTGCCACGTACAGAACCCAGCTCACCCAGCAAGAAGTTTCTCGACAGACACAGGTCTGTTCCGTCACGGTTATTCCATTTCGGTGAATGCAAGAGTTTCTCACTCCGATCATCCATTCAGTTGGACCGAGCTCAGCCCCGCTCTTTTTGTTCAGTGCGATGAAAATTACTAGAAAATTACAAAAGGAAAGAACACATGTCGATTAATACTTTATTGGGGAAATATTACGATATTTAAGACTTAATGTGTGGTAGCTGACACAGGAAGTGCTGATCCGACATATAGAGTAAGCCTTTAAAAGTTGAGGGATGTTTTTAGAGGCTAATTTGCTCATTTACCCCTGAATTATCTCTAAAAATAAGAATTTTAGGGGAAAGCCATTTAAAAAGCCCTTAAAGCAACTTTAAAAACTCACCTAAGGAAGTAAAATGTGGACAGAAGGGTGTCATGGACACGATGTGTTGTGTCACTCCTGGAAGCACTGATGAGCAGACCTCATTTATAATGCAGCTACGGAAGGTGGGAATTGAAGCGCTGATCGGATTCATCACTTTGTCCTCCGGGTAATAGTGTTGTCTCAGAGCTTAGAGAAGGCTGAAATAAGGTGCTCTTTCTCCTTTGCTTTGGGTATTAATGGGATCTTGCCTATCTGTTCAGGTGTTTCTTCTGAAACTTTGTGCGGACGGGGAGTACAGACAGGGAGATAAAGTTTAAAGAATGTGTCCGTGAACGCCCAATTATTGTGTCTGATAAGACAGATTGATAATCACGAGGCACATCACTCTTACTTAAACGAGAAGCCATTACAATTTTCTTTAGAACGGGACACTGTGTGACCATATGCATTTGTCATGAAAACAACCAAATAAACATGGATTGGGATGACTTTTTGTTTACTTTCGGAAGAAGTGACGTGCTAAATCCTTTCCTTCGATGCTTATTTACTGCGCATGCTGCACTGTTTGTAATTAGAAAGTGTGTTGTACCTACTCACCCAGAATGGCTGCTATAATTCACTTGTGAGGCAATTAGGAACGTTATCCCTTCAGCGCATACGGGATATTTTTTCAGCGTATTTGATTTTGACTGTTCTACTCCTAATGCCATATTTGACGTAGCTTTTGTATATTATGTAATATGCAGCAGTAATTTGAGGGGGGAAGTAATCACGCACTACCTATTATAAGCCAGGTACTTCCAGATATTTCCTGCACTTCCTACTTTGAGTTCTAAAAGATGTCAACCACTTGGTATCACCATCTTACCAGTGAAGAAAACTAGCATCAGAGAGACAAAGTAATTTCGTCTGTGTTGTTCGGCCAGTAGACTTTGTGGACAATCGCTCTTAGCCACGGGGTCTGTCTCTACCTTTAGAGCCCCATAGTCAGAAGGGGAGCCAGCATGGTGTCTGCTCGTTGGCCCAGGACAGGTAGGAAAGAGGAAGACGGAAAACTTGCCTGATTCTTTGAGGGGCTGGACAAAGACCACCCACGCTTTGCTTACAGCCCAGCGAGAGTCGTTTACCGGCGTGGCCGCTCCAGGTCTCAGGATGCTGGGAGAAGTGACCTCAGGCTGCAGAGGTCGCTGCTGCTGGGGTGAAGGTCTTTTCTGTAAATAATAAGAAAACAGATACCGAAGTGCATTCATTTCTGCAACACCCTCAGATACATCACTAAACCTGATCTTAGACTTAGAAGTCATCTGATTTTTCTTTTTGGTGCAGAAAAATAAACATCTGTCTTGTTTCAAAAAAAAAATGGGGGCCACAGACGAAATACCGTTGGAAAAATATTGACAATCAGTAAGACCAGTGATAGGTGTACGGGTTCTGTCATACCCTTCTCTCTACTGTGCTATTCAAACCTTGCACAACGAAACTTTAAAAAAAAAAAATCAGACGCTCTGGTCAGTGCACTGCCTCCCTCTCCTACCTTAAAAGGACCCCGACTTTGAAGCTTTTCATCTTCAAAGGACAGCAGCCCTATCAAAAAGCACAGACGCGGGAGGGGCAGCCACGGAGGGGGCAGGCGGACCAGGGATGAGGAAGTCGCGGATATAATAGAACAAGAGGAAATAAGGCTGCAGACACTATCACAGACCTTCTTCCCTGAAATGTGGTAGATAAGGCAGAACAGGTGGAGGGGGCTTCTCCTCCCCTAGCTCAGGTGACCATGAAAGCCAGAGACTCAGCCCCAGTCCTCACGTATCACTGAACACGGGCAAACAGGACTGGGCATTTCTGGGCACCAGTCTCCTCACTGGCCGAGAATTCATCCCAGCTGCCTCACCTGCCTGGGAGCGATGCTCAGAGACCGAGTTCAGCTGGATGGAGCGTCAGGGACCCTGGATATCTGTGTGACGTTACCTGCACAACTGTTCTATCTTTGGATAAAGTTTAAGGAGGCTTGAAATAGGGGCGCCTGGGGGGCTCAGTCAGTTAAACATCTGTCTCTTGATTTTGGCTCAGGTCATGATCTCAACGTTCTTGGGATCAAGGCCCGCGTCGGGCTCTGTGCTGACAATGTAGAGCCTGCTTGCGATGCTCTCTGCCTCTCTCCCTCTCTCTCTCTGTCCCTCCCCCGCTCACTCTCTCTCTCAAAATAAATAAATAAACATTTTTTTAAAAGGAGACTTGAGGGGCGCCTGGGTGGCGCAGTCGGTTAAGCGTCCGACTTCAGCCAGGTCACGATCTCTCAGTCTGTGAGTTCGAGCCCCGCGTCAGGCTCTGGGCTGATGGCTCGGAGCCTGGAGCCTGTTTCCGATTCTGTGTCTCCCTCTCTCTCTGCCCCTCCCCCGTTCATGGTTTGTCTCTCTCTGTCCCAAAAATAAATAAAAAAACGTTGAAAAAAAAATTAAAAAAAAAAAAAAGGAGACTTGAAATAATTTAACCATATATTTGAATGTTTATTTCACTAGCTGCTCATAATTTCAATGAATAAAAAGACTCATGTAAAACATAAGCATGTAAATAGATCTTAATTAAATATGTCATTAAGTAATCAAATTCATTATCCTATAACTTACACCATGAATTATCATGCTTTTCCAAAAAGAAATTGGAAAAACAAAGACAACAATGAACTAGATTTTAAAATTAAGCTGAGACCTTCAGGTCCAATTTTGAAACATGTTCTTTTTTTTTTTCTTAACTTTTTTTAAGTTTATTTATTTATTTTGAGCACGAGAGAGAGAGAGAGAGAGCATGAGCAGGGGAGGAGCAGTGAGAGAGGGCGACTGAATCCCAAGCAGGCTCCATGCATGCAGTCCGTTCAGAGACCGACGGGGGGCTTAACTCACAAAACTGTGAGATAATGACCTGAGCCAAAATTAGGAGCTGGTCGCTTAACCAACTAAGCCACCCAGGCACCCCTAGAGTATTCTTGGCAGAGAGATTATTACTATTATAATTATATCATAATTTGGCAAGAAAACCCGTGTAGCCCCATCCAAAGGGATTTTCTCGCGCTTCTCAGAGGACAGCAAAAAATCTGTTTTGATCATAATATGTATCTCAAATTTAATCCAGGAATGACTGTGGCTCATAAGCGTTTCAGACACACATATGGAAGATTCAAGAGAAAAAAAAAAGGAGAGAAGGTGTGAGTGACTCTGCAGTAAATGTCAAATGGCCCGTGGGCCAAGGCAGCCAAGAGCCAATGCGGGTTCTGTGGTCTGGACTGACCTCCAGGGTGCCAGCCCTTCCGTGGGATGGGTACTGAGCATCAGATCATTGTTTGCGCGGGATGGGTAGTTGATGGCTGTGCTTGAAGAATTAGCAGCTCCAACTTTCCCCTCTCCCAGTGCCCGTCCTCTCTGGCATGTGACTTCCCCTTCCTAGTGATGAAGAGGAATTTTCCTCGTTTCGTAACTGGGCTCGGCCAGTGCTTGGCTATGTCCAGGACAGCTCTGGTGGGGAGGCCGGACAGGAGGCTGGAAAAGCGCTTCTGTGGTTGGGTCTGTTCCCTGTGCTTGGCTCCCCTCTGGAGAAGAACATGCTCCATAAGCCTGCTGGGACCAGGGGGACCCGCCTCCGCCCTCGGGGGGCCTGAGCTTGAGCAGACATCAAGAATTCGGCCCACATCTGCCATCCAGAGACCCAGAGACCCATGGAGTGATTGCCGATGAGCCCACTGAGCATCTGGAGGAGTATGTTTTGCAACATTTGCCGTAATAAATGGCCGATGCAGTGTCTAAGAATCAAGTATCCTTTCTAGAGACGGAGAGAAAGCCAGCCAAGAGATGTAGTCCAGAATCGTGCATTGTGTACGTCTGTGCCAGTTTAATTATAGACATTTATAATTCTTGTAATTCAGGATTACGCATTTGAGTTTCCGAAGGTTTCAAGAACAATGATATTAGGAATTTATGTAAGTTCTGTTGGGTGAGGGTATTTATTTCAAAGCTCATCAGTATTTGTGGATGTGTCATAGAATTTATAGCAGCATTACAGAAAACTTTCAATACATGTAACTGACTAATAATAAGATATAAACACAGGGCAGATCTCATGGGGAGAGTAGCAGTGACAGTGAACCTGGGCATTTGATGTTTTCCATCCCACCAGCTTGCCTGTCGCGGGACAACATGGACATTATTTTACGTGACTGACCCCGCAGGTCCCAGGAAACCTACCAAGTACTTGCTTTCCTACTATAGGAGCTAGACTGTTAACCTGACCTCCAGCATCCCATGGACATCAGTGGGTGGACTTCAGGTCCACACTATTTTTCGAGTTGGTTGGATCCACTTCTCCAGGGTGGGAATCCATACATTCTGCCTGTAATGGGCCAGGTGGCAAACATACTTGACTTTGCAGGTGAGACCATAATGACGGCCGGTTCCTGCAACTGTAAATGCCCACCCTTTGCCTCAGATGGAAACGTCTCTGAGGGGCCAACAGCTGAGCCCCTGCTGTGTTACAGCTCCGTTTTTCCTGCTTCTTCATCCCAGCGTGTGTTTCCCGGGGAACCCACATTAAGATAGGTGTTCGAGAACAGTCAGCATCCTGGCTGTGGGTCTGTAGAAACGTTCAGCACACAAGGCTGCTGAGAGCCAGCGGCTGAGTTAAGTCCCCTTTGAGCAACACACCTTGACAATTCCTCTGAATCCGCTCTAATGGCGGTTACGTGTTTCATACGTAGAAAGATTATCGGAAGGAAGGTGTCCTAACAGCAAGGGCCACCAAAGAAAACCGGGGCAGAGGAAACAGTCCATGATGTTGGTCACCTCCAGGGAGCACGTCCCTACTGGGTGAGCTGACCCGGTCTCTGTTCCCTGGCAAGACGTACCCCCAGTGCCTCCAGTGCTACCTCACTCAACGCCATGCCCCTTCCTGGGACAGACCACGTAGCAGGGGTCCCCCCCGGCCTCGGGGCTCATGCCCTCCCTGCACCAGTGCCAGCACAGGTGGGGATGTATGTCATGAGGTTCATCGTCCCATGCGTTTTCCTCGTCAGTGTCCAGCCATTGCTCCCGCTGACCAGGCACAGAGCTGAAAACATGTGTCCGCAGGGCCCGAGGCCGTCTTGGGATGTTTCCTGGGGACACCACCCTTCAGGTGATCTCGATCTTTCCTGAGCCTTCCTCAGCCACAGGAGGTGAGGGAAGGGCCAGGCATCCCGGCATCTGACGGCCACACCTCCAGGCCATCACTTCTGTTGCATCCGCGGGGCCACAGGAGCTTTTTGCATTGCTCTCTCCTCTCGGCCTATCCATGCTTTCCTAGGACATTCTCTCCTCCTTACAAAATAGCACGTCCTCATCTCTAAAGGCAAGGGAATTATAAGCAAAAATGAACTATTGAGACCTCACCAAGATAAAAAGCTTCTGCACAGCAAAGGAAACAATGAACAAAACTAAAAGGCAACCTATGGAGTGGGAAAAGATATTTGCAAATGACATAGCAGATAAAGGGCTAGTATCCAAAATCTATAAAGAACTTACCAAAGTCCACACCCAAGAAACAAATAATCCAGTGAAGAAATGGGCAGAAAACATGAATAGGCACTTCTCTAAAGAAGACATCCAGATGGCCAACCGACACATGAAACGATGCTCAGTGTCACTCCTCATCAGGGAAATACAAATCAAAACCACACTGAGACACCACCTCACACCGGTCAGAGTGGAGCCCGTGGAGATGGTGAGAAGTGCTTCCCAAATGTGGGAATCCTCCAGAACGGAGCCTGGCCATCTTTCCTTTCCTCCTCATCAGCTTCTGTACATGAAGGAGGAACTCAAATATGGCACAGTGACCGCGAAACCCCTAACTCTGGCCCCGAAGGTGGGGTGTTGGTCCACTTGTGTGAGCTCAACCCATGCAGCCACCTACATCCACTCACGTGACCTTCTCATCAAGGTCCTGGGAACGGAGGTCAGGACAGGGTCTGTGTGACACGCTCTGCCGTGTATTCCTGCTGAAGTCTCATTTTGATCTCTCAGAGGCTGATGGAAAGTGATTGGGGACACGGATTGTCCCAGCAAATGCATCTGTTTAATGGCATGTCGGTGGCAGCCAACCTGGCCCCGGCAGAAAGGATGAATCTGTGCGGACAGTTTTGAATTTGTACCTTGATGAATTCCAGTTCCTCGGAGCCTCTATAAAAGGTGGATTATACAGTGTCAAAGAAAGTGGGACTAGACCCTCAAAGTTACAAAACTGGGGGGTCCCAGAGCACAGCGGGCCTCGAGAGCAATGGGAGTCTCACTCCCCCACCCCGGACCCTATCTCCCTCGGCTGAACGAAGGTGACCTGAGGCTGGCTAGCCCTCTCGGCCCCATGACGGTCCGGGCGGCTGCGATCACCACATCCTTTACCGGCTCTTCTCAGGGTTATATTTTACACACAAACCCCAGCTTTGGGAATCTCTGCACCAGGGATGAGGACACACCTGGACTGTAACAGAGAGGAAGCCCAGCTTTACTAGAAGGAACCGTCCCACAGTAAAGGCATAGACACTGCTCCTCAAATGGGATTCCTGTCGCTGAGCTGTTAGTCACCAGAAGGTCAGAACATCCATTTCATATTAGGAAACATTGAAAATACACCTTACGAAATTTTGAAATGTGTGGATGCATGATTCCATGACAGGATTCACTTTTGCTGTATTTTCCACCATTATTTGATCTTGCTTTGCTGGAATCTTACAGTCTATACCTGATTCTGCACTTTCGTTTCACCTAAAACACGCCAAGAGAGTTTTCCATGCGATAAAATAGTCTTTTGATGGCTGCTTAAGGTTGGTCCTACGATCCGTTGAAGGGAGGTAAATGTTATTATCTCCAGTTTACTGGTGAGAAGTCACAAAGGGGTGCCTGGGCTGGTCAAAGGTCACCCAGTCACAGCAAGATCAGGATCCTCCCACGTCTCTGTCCCCAGGCCCTCCGTGGACTCTGGCCCTTGCTTCTCTTAATAAGAACTTCGTGCTGTGGTGTTTTGGTCTTCACATCTTCCGTACACGTTCATGTTATTATCATTTCAGAGGGAAAAGGTCGTGAGCTATTTATTCCTGGAAATCTATTCCTAGATTACAGCACTTACTCTAATACCCAACCAGAACCCAGAAGTTACTGTTAGGAAGGATGGGGGTAAGTAAGTAGGCGTATTGATTGGTTGAATAATAAGAATATGCTGTTGCTTGAGCAGGCGTGATGCACCTCATAGCTCATTAGCTGTCTATGCACCTGATTCCCCTTGGGCGTGTGGTGTGGCTCACGGCACCGCCCAGCTGCTGGAGAGATTCCAGAACTAACTCCCAGCACCCTTTTACACCCTCTACAAGCAGGACCTGAAACCTGCGTTAACTTATTGTTTTTGTTACGTTTTGACCCGTCTTGACCTTATTCTGCCTCTTCCGGAGCACACTGAGGGCTTTCTGGAAGAAGACCTTCGGGTTCTCATCTTTCCCACGCAACCAGCCCCGAGGTGCCCCTCCCCCCACCCCAGCCCCTGGCCGCTTAGGCGGCAGGAGATGTTCCCATGCCCACCTTGTGCAGCTGCTGTGCGAGTGGGTCAAGGGGCCCCGGGAGGGACTGCTGGTCTCCCCGGCTGCACCCCCGGGAAGTGGCCCCCTGTCCTGACCAGGTGACAGCAGACAGAAGCCAACCACTGGATACACTGATGATGGAAAGAAGCTCCCAGCCACCAGGGACGGAGTCCGTCCAGGCTGTTGACGCGCCTGACCTCACTGAACCCTCACACAAACCCTACAAGGCGCACGTTCCTATTTTACCGATAAGAAAGGAAAACCAAGAGAGATGTGTGTCTTCCGTAAAGTCCTAGGGACCAAACCAGGCGGGGGTGGGGGGGTTGTGCTGTCAAACCACCCCAGTCCCGGCCACGGCTTCACACTGCTTCTTGCAAGCAGTTCCTGCGCAACCTTCTGATTCAGAAGAAAAACGGGTCAAAAACAAGCCAAAGTCATTTTCAATACTCCTTCAGAAAAAGCTAAGAAACAGAACTCAAATCCCCACTCGGTCTACCGCTGTCTCACGAAGAAAGGCCTCCTCTCTGGGGGAGCGAAAGCCGGCTCCTTGGCTGTGGATACGGGGGAAGCTTTCCCCAGAGTCAGCAGCAGGGGGCAGAGCCGGCCAGGGTGACCGGCTCTCCATCAGCACTCCACCGGCGTCCGTTCAGTAAGTGCGACGTCTCCACGCAAGTAATGAAACAGCACACTGGTTCATTTGGGGAAAAAGAAGGTTTCCCTTTACACATAAAAACCTAGAGACGTTGGCATGTCTACAGATTCTAAATACATAGATATGCATATAGATTGCTATCTTTCAATGCATATAGATACAGGTAAATGTGGACAGGTAAACAGAACTGTGATCATTGGAATTGAAATTAAAATTAGGGAAGTCTTTCTGGGGCGCCTGGGTGGCTCAGTTGGTTGAGCGTCTGACTCCGGCTCAGGTCACGATCTCATGGTTCGTGAGTTCAGCCCCCACGTCGGGCTCTGTGCTGACAGCTGGGAGCCTGGAGCCTGCCTCGGATTCTGTGTCTCCTCTCTCTCTGCTCCTCCCCGGCTCGCGCTCTGTCTCTCTCTGCCTCTCAAAAATAAAGAAAACTAATAATTTTTTTCCAATTGGGAGAGTCTTTTAAGACTTGCTTGAGAGCTAGGAATTTTTTTTTTAATTTTTTTTAACGTTTACTTATTTTTGAGACAGAGAGAGACAGAGCATGAATGGGGGAGGGTCAGAGAGAGAGGGAGACACAGAATCTGAAACAGGCTCCAGGCTCCGAGCTGTCAGCACAGATTCCGACACGGGGCTCGAACTCACGGACCGCGAGATCGTGACCTGAGCTGAAGTCGGAGGCTTAACCGACTGAGCCACCCAGGCGCCCCAAGAGCTAGGAATTTAAATGCACATTCTAAATCAGAAGAGAAACTTCTGCGTTGTGTTAATGGTTCACTTTTATTGATTCATTTTTTTCCTAGCCTCCCAACAAAATTCTCGTGAAAGTACAGAAGAGAATGTAAGATAATAGATACTACTGGAAATGGCGATATGTGTTCATGATCGTCCAAGCCAGAGAGACCGCTCCAGTCGCCAAAGCGCACGTAACACCCTGGGTAGAGCATCCGGGCAGATACATGTGATGGCCCGCCTCCCAGGCCTGCCCCTTCTGTGTCGGAGGAGATCCTGGCACCTCCCCGGTCAGGGGTTTGTCCCAGTTCACCTGAGATTTCCTGTCAAAACCCCAAAGCAGGTGTGCCAGCTTGAACAGAGCAAGTAGGAGCCATACATTGCCTTGCAGGGTGGCCAGGGGAGGGCAGTCACCCAAAAACTATGGCCCTGCCTGCAGGAGCACAGACCTCTGCCTTTAAACCTGAATGTGAGGTTATGCTTTGAAAACCAAACAGATGGCAGCTGAGAAGAATCAAAGTCACTTACCCCACCTGTGGGTGACAGTGGACCACATCTCAGCCCTCAAAAATCAGTTAACAGAAGAGTACCTGGGTGGCTCAGTCAGCTGAGCGTCCAGCTTTGGCTCAGGTCATGATCTCGTAGTTTGTGGGCTCGAGTCCTGTGTCGGAATCTGTACTGATGGCTCAGAGCCTGGAGCCTGCATCAGATTCTGTCTCCCTCTCTCTCTGCCCCTCTCCTTGTCCTGCTCTATCTCTCTCTCTGTCTCAAAAGTAAATAACATTAAAAACATTTAAAGATCCGTTAACAAAGTAACAGTGCAAACAAAAAATTGTAGCAGAAATTAATAAAAACAATCAGAGGAGAGATGAATAGGATACACTCCTGTATTCTGTGAAAAACTAAATTCAGTTTAATTCAATAAAATTCAGTTCGACAGAAATTGCGGGAAGAACTCCCACGTGCCGGGCACTAATCAGGAACCGAATCAAGAGGTGGTGGAAATCCAAGTTCCAGCCCGTGCGGGCCTCGTATCTCTTGGAGGGAGCTTCCCTGCCTCTGCCTCCCTCCCCATCCATCTGCATCTCTGTCTCTGTCTCTTGTGTCCTCCGCTGTCTCTGTCTGCCTGTCCGTCTGCCTCCCTCCCTCTCCCCATCTGGTCTGGACACAGGACAGCTCCGTGGCGGCCAGCCTTCTCAGGTGGCCGAGGAAGGCACTACAGCAAGTGTTTCAAAGGTTCCCGGAGTGTGGAGAAGACGTGTCCGGAGCCACATGGGTCTGTCTCACTGGTCTCAGTGATACCACATCGCCATCTGGGAGACTCCCGGGCCATCCAGACTGGAGCCCAGCCGTTGCGAGGAGGGTCCCTGCAGCTGGGACTCTCTTAGAGCCACCACCATGGAGTTCTGAAGGCAGAGAGTTGAGGGCTGAGGGGCTTTGTTGTTTTATGGCTGCCCCCCGGCCGTAGATCCGTGCCCCCGACCCCCACACAGGATCTGATACCCAGGGAGGACACTTGTGACCCAGGTAGCACGTGGCTGAGTATCCACATAGGCCAGGCTGGGTGCTGAGCTGAGCACATATCCAGGGAGCAGACAGGTGCTCCAGTGGCCGGTGGGGAGGGGTGGGGGTTGCTGGCGGCTCACACACCCAGGGGGACAGGTGGGGTCAGTCTCTTCCATGGGTCCTGGAAGCAGTTACTTCTTTCTAAGAAAAAAACCTCAAGTGTGTATACTATTTCATCAAATGTCCCACCCATCAAATTCCCCAAAGCCAACCTGAATCCCGCAAAAAGCACAATCGATACATTCAGAAGAGAAAAGTTCTGATAGACCTGCAGTTGTCAGACTGCACGCACACACAATGACTGTGTCCCGACATTGTGGGGACAAAGCTCGTGCTGACATTAAAAAGAAACACTCCGCATGGTACCCGTGCCTTCTCTTGTTGCTGCTTACCATCAGACCTTAGATATGCTTGAGCTCTTGAAGATTTCTCTTTGTAAACCAACCCGAGTGTCCTGCAGGGAGTGTGGACATTTTTTAATTGAGCCCCCTCATCACTGCCGTCATTTTGTTGAAATTGGTTGGAAACTTTTAGCTGGAGATCGAAGAGGTGATACGCTAGAAAGTTTCTCCACGGCAGGTGGAAGGCAGTGACGTGTATCCCAGCAGAGCAGGGGAGAATCTGAACAAGTTGGATCGTAACAGCTCTGGTACCCGACCAGAATTAATTTCGAGATCCTGTGGTTGTGCTTAGAAACACACCAGCCTAGAAAGGATCTCCCATTTTTTTTTAATTTGAAAGAATTTTTATTTAATTTTAATTTTTTAATTTATTTTTTAGAGAGGGAGAGAGAGAGAGACAGAGAGAGAGAGTATGGGAGGGGAAAAGACAGAGAGAGAGACAGAGACAGAGACAGAGACAGAGGAGGAATCCCTGTACTGTCAGTGCAGAACCGGACATGGGGCTCGAACTGAGATCGTGATCTGATGTTTGACTGAGCCACCCAGGCTTCCCCAGGTCTCCCATTTTTAATACTTTTTATTGTCACCCAAGTATAATTAACATACAATGTCATATTGGTTTTAGTGAACAACGTAATTGGTTTGACACCTGTACCCATTACTCAGTGCTCACGGGATCGCTGTGGTCGCTATTGGTCACCACACAGGCTCTGATGAAACGGACAGCACAGGGAATAGAGCCCCATTTTGAACTGGAAAAATTAGATTAGACATATGTCTCTTCTGCACTAAGTGAGATAAAATTGAGGAGTTTTATGATTTTGCAATGCTTGCGTCTAATGACACGTTAGAGAACCATAACCAGAGACAAGTAATTTGAAACATTCTCCCTTATAAAAATGGCAAAAAGGGTACTTTTAATGGGGGCAAAATATTCGGTCACCAAATATTTCAGCTAAAATATTTACATATTTCAATACGAAAAAATGTAGAATTGAGAAAGTCCTGCCTTGGTGTATTTGCTCCTAAGCGGGCTTGATCTCTCAGTACCCATGGCATGAGCAATTTTTTTTTAATTTTTTAATTTTTAAAAAAATTTTTTTAATGTTTATTTATTTTTGAGACAGAGAGAGACAAAGCATGAACGGGGGAGGGTCAGAGAGAGAGGGAGACACAGAATCGGAAGCAGGCTCTGGGCTCTGAGCTGTCAGCACAGAGCCCGACACGGGGCTCGAACTCACGGACCGTGAGATCATGACCTGAGCCGAAGTCGGACGCTTAACCGACTGAGCCACCCAGGCACCCCAGCAATTTTTTTATTTATAGTCAGTTGAAAATGTTGAACATGCCCAAACCTATAACCATAATATATAACTTTGAAAAAGAATAAGGTATTTTATGAAAAAAAAATTATAAGATGAAATTACAAAAGGTATATATATTTTTTAGAAAATACGAGTGACACGGTATAGATATAGACATAGCCAGGAAGTTTTACAAGTAAGAGAATACGTAACAAGGAATACAGTTTTGCCCAAGTCTTTTTAATTGTCAGGTCATACTGAAACGAAGCAGTTTTGATTGTGCTTTAATGCACATGAACACTTAATATTTTTCTTTTTTAAACAAATACTTCAAATTGTATGATTTTAATTTAGCACTTGATTTCACTCTCAGCTTGGCTATCTAGGTTGGGACAGCAAGTTGTTGTTACGTGGGTGGGATGAGGCCCCTCAGGGACTGTTAGTCCTCTCCTGGTCCTCCAGCCACAATATGGGGGATAAAAAACACAGGATGAAGAAGCAATCAAAAAAGAAATGAGGGGGATTTTCCTCCTGGGAACATGGCATGGACATACTTTTCCTCTATCCCCTCCCCTAAGTACAACCAAGAGCCCTGAGCATCATTTAAATACGAGTCTAAGAAGCCTCAGAAGAAGGGAGGCTGTCTGGGGACACGCAGACCTGTGGGGAACATGCGGTGGTCCCCTGTGTCTTCCAGGCTGAGAGCAGGAGAGACCAGTAACCCTGAGGTGCCAACCAGAAAGCCCCAGCAGAGGCCGCACTCGGGGGATAAAGGGCCAAGAAAGGGGCACCCGCCAAGACAACACTTTTAGACAGCGACACTCACCAGTCTCACTGCACAAACGATCATCCCCATCGACAGAGGTGGAATGGGGGTGACATCCTTCACCCCGCCTACTGGCTTCAAGGCCGCAAACCCTCCACGGCCAGATGAGTGTCAAGGAAGCCAGCGAGAGCAGGTTTAAACAGATAAATAAGACTTATGATCTTGTCCCTCCGTACTGAAAATGCCCCGCTTTCAATCAAGAATCACTCACCACCCCAGGGAGCAGGAAGATCTCGACGTGAAGGAACAGACACAGCCTGTCGATGCCAACGCCAAGAACAGAGGTGCGGGTGTCCCAAGGAATCTGCAAGAGGAGCCACCGGGAACACGGCTCAGGGGACAATCACAAACATGGTGGAACCAAATGAAGAAACAAGAAGCTTCAGCCAAGAAAGTAAAATCCGCAGGGAAGAAACAAGAGATACATGGAACCAAATGAAAATTTTAGAACCGAGAAAAGGGAAGAACAAAGCCAGTGAGGGTGGCTGAGCGGACAGTACGAGTCACGAGTGGTGGGGTCTAACCAGGGCTGAGGTATGAAGGCCTGGAAGAAGGAGCCAGTCAATACAGGAGCCCACTCACCTTTGAATTCCAGAAAGGTAAATCTCCAGAAAGGTATTTTTTAAACCTGCACATGGCAAGGATTTTCTCAGATTCTCCTCCCAATCAGACGAGTGTGATGTGGGGGGGCGCCTGGGTGGCTCAGTCGGTTAAGTGTCCAACTTCAGCTCAGGTCAAGATCTCACAGTTCGTGGGTTCAGGCCCCACATCGGGCTCTGTGCTGACAGTTCGGAGCCTGGAGCCTGCTTCACATTCCGGGTCTCCCTCTCTCTCTCTGCCCTTCCCTGCTCTCACTCTGTATCTCTCTCTCTCTCTCAAAAAAAAATTTTTTTTAATTAAAAAAATTTTAGAAGAGTGTAACGTGGAATCGCAGAGCCCCCTGGCCCCCCCTCCTGCGTATTTCATTTTGTGCACCTGCCAAGCTGGGGAATATGTCATCAGAGCCCTCCCAAACTTCATTCACACTTTCCCCATCCTATTATTTCACCCCCAGAACTTCATTTCCGCAACCTTGATTTTTGCAATAACACACTTCACGCTTGTGAGCCTGCGTTGTCAGGCTGAAAAAGATGTTTGCGTCCCGTTACACTTCTGACCCCTTTCTGCTTGTCCAGACTGAATCTGCCCGTCCCCTCAACACTGACGTGGGCATGACTTCCCCTCCTTAAACACTACTGATGTCTCAGCTCCCGTGTGAGAACACCGCACGTACGTAGGCTGGTGCTTTAGAGCCTGTGCAGCATCTTTCACAAGAGCGGTCCTCACTGCCACAGGCTCTCCAGGAGCAGGGAGAGGGAGACGAGCACCAGAAGACACAGGATCAGTTGAAGATCTCAAGGTTAAGATTTCCTGTCTGCCACGGGTTAGCTACATGTCCAGACGTCAGATCCAGCCCAGAAAGTCCTTGTTTTGAGTTTGGGCTGTGCCCTTTCCAGATGTCCACACTTCCTTCCGGTCTTGTAGACGAGCACGACGGCAACTCTACTTTCTGCCCCTGACTTGGTCTGCTGGCCATGAGGCATGACCCCAAAGGGCGCTTCCTGCCCCATACGTGCTCCTTGACCTTTCTCATGTCCACTCGTGTACACATGTCCCGTCACCTGCCTGGGATGCTTTTGTGTCTTCTCTCTGTCCTCTTAAACTCTCTCTCAAAAATCTGGTTCAAATCCTACATCCTTCCCAAGGCCTTCTAGAGCCCCTCCATCTGATTTGCTTAAACACATAATGTCGAAGGAATTAATTTGACAGCGACTGTAAAAAGAGATGTTGAAGGGTGCCTTGATGGCTCAGTCAGTGGAGCATCTGACTCTTGATTTCGACTCAGGTCATGATCGCAGGGTCATGGGATGGATCTCCAAGTTGGGCTCTGCACTGAGTATGGAGACTGCTTGGGATTCTTTCTCTCTCTTTCTCTCTGCCGCTCCCCCACATGCACCCTCTCCCTCTTTCTCTTTCTCTCTCTCTCTCTCTTTCAAATTAAAAAAAAATATTAAAAAAGGGATGTTGGGATATTTGGTTGTTTTTCTCATCACATATCCATATCTTGTTTCTTTGAATCAATCCTAAACTTTTTCTCAGTAAGAATGTTCTTGAATTTTCTTGATTTTTCACTACGACTGCAATATATAATGTATAATGTATCATAAAGGAACAGAGATGGTGTTCAATACATCTTTGTTGATTTTATTTAACATGGAAATCTAGTTCTTCACTGGAAATACAACTTCCTAATAATGCTAGCATGCCTTGATTTTAAAAATGTGTCTCTTCTAGAGCTTTCTGAGAACGGGATAAATTGATGCGATTATTTAAAAAAGATAAAAAATTGTATCTTTTCAAAAGCGTAGTAATTAAAATGTAGACAAAAGCTGACCTTTGTCCTGATCAGAAATTGAGCCGCAGCTAATCTCATATGCAGTTATTCTAGGTTGGAAGGTTCTAGCAGATGGTTCTCAGCAAATCGGGGAAACAAGACAAAATGGAGGTTCTCGGGCAAAATAGTTGACTTTCCTACAGATAAAGGTACTTGGGAGGATGGGGCTTCGCCCAAGGGCAAACGGGAGTCGTTACAACCTGGAAGGTCAGAGGGTGGGGAAGTCCCTGGTGCTCCTCCCCACTGCTGAATAACCTCCAGTCAACGAGCTTTGTGAATAGCACAGCTATTACACACACTGTTTCAGTGACAGAAAAAAGAACATTAGGAACAGAAAATCTGCTTTGGTTTTCCAAGCTCATTTGTTTGTTTCCGTCAATATGTCAATATCACCTCTGCACAGGAGAATTGTTTCTAAGAGCTTTGAAGCCACTTGTACTTGCAAACAATGCCCAGGCTGCCCGGGGGCAAGTGGCCAGAAAATCAGAGGCTTTGACCTGCTGCTGGGGTCAAGTGGGGGCCAGATCCCCTGAGGCCAGGGGCTGGGTCAGGTGGGGGCTAAGCCTTGGGGTCAGGTGGGCCCAGGCCTTGGGGTCAGGTGGAGGCCCAGGCGCTGGGGTCAGGTGGGGAACAGAACCTGGTGTCAGGTTGGGACCAGGTCCTGGGGTCATGTGTGGGCCAGGTGCTGGGGTCAGGTGGGGGCCAGGCACTGGGGTCAGGTGGGGGCCAGGTCCTGGGGTCAGGTGGGGGCCAGGCGCTGGGGTCAGGTGGGGGCC
>NW_024412397.1:2167509-2267079 GCF_014898765.1 Herpailurus yagouaroundi
GGTCCTGGGGTCAGGTGGGGGCCAGGCGCTGGGGTCAGGTGGGGGCCAGGTCCTGGGGTCAGGTGGGGGCCAGGTCCTGGGGTCAGGTGGGGGCTCCAGGGGCCACTGTGGGGAGCAGCCACAGACTGGGTCCAGCACAGACACGGCTGCCACATGGGGGGCCGGGGAGACCCCCACGCATACATGCCACATCACGTGTCCTTCTCCGGGAAGGAAACTCCTCTGGAGGCCACACTCACAGGGAGGTTCGTGTTCAGACAAAGTCCTGTTTCACTCGTCTGAAAACGTTCAGTAAAACGTCTGCACAAACGCCTGTCTTGCTGCGCCCGCCACACCACACGCCTCTGTTCACGCGGGTTCCGCCCACGGCCCGGGCACCCTCCACCCTGTGCCCCCCCCCTCGTCAGGCCGGCTGGGTGGGAGCCACGGATCTGCCGGGAAAGACTCCTCCTTGGGGGCCGGGTGGGGCCCTGGTGCGGATACGGCCACGACCGTGTTCAGGGGTCTGGGAGGCCGCTCACGATGGACCAGGGCAGGACCGTGTCTGCACGAGCGCGGCGGGCGCTGGCCGGTGTGCTCGGGACGCACCACAGCCACCGTGGGGAAATCGAGGAGAGGCTGGCTTTCCGACCATCCTGCTTCGTGTTCCTTGCAGATTGAATTCCTCCGTTCTGCAGGTTCCCGGGGCCGGCTCTGCTTCTACTTCCCAGAGTGCCAATGACGTTAAAATACACACGGCCTTCCTGTGCCACCACAATGGACCTGATCAAATGTGTCAAGTCGAGCAGAAGGGAATTTGATGGAGTGCAGGATAATAGAAATCTGAGAGGCCGTCTCTGACAACTTCACTGAACACTCCCGAATTTAACACACAGAAAGAAAAGGAAAAAGATTATCTTATGACAGACAAAGACAATTTGCATATTTTATGAGTGAAAGAAAAGCTGAGTCATAAACGCCAGTTTCCCTTCCATACATACCCCTTCACTGCGTCGTGAATCTGGAGGAAGACGGGCGGGCGCCTGTGGGGCTCAGTCGGTTAAGCGTCCAAGTGTTCATTTCAGCTCAGGTCATGATCTCACGGTTCGTGAATTTGAGCCCCACGTCGAGCTCTGTGTTGAGTATGGAGCTTGCTTGGGATTCTCTCTCTCTCTCTCTCTCTGTGTGTTTCTCCCTCTCTCAAAATAAAATAATAAAATAAAATAAAATAAAATAAGGCATCCATTATTCAATCTACTGTCTATATTATGGACATTAGGCGTTCTCCATTATTCGTAGAGTCTCGAGCATTTCGCACACCCGGTGCCATCCCCCAGTGAGCAGAGGGAGCTGGTAAGAAGCTAAGGCATCAATCGGCAGCCCAGGCTCTGAGTTAAGGACTATGTGCTGCAAATTCCTGCTCGGGCACTTACGAGCCGTGAACGGGAGGCTGCGATGCTCCCGGCCTCATCCTCGTGAGTCGCATAGTGTGCATAAAAACCACCCATCACATAGAATTATGTAGACAATAATGCTGGTAACAGGGACGTATGTCTGGGGCCAGGGAGATGCTCTCCTCACTTCACCAGCTCGGGTCGAGGACTTGACCCAGGGCGCACGGTTGTGCGTGCTGTGTGGGCTGGTGTTATTCCGTGTAGGAAGCAACCCCTTGGCTTCTCGTGGGAGCCACCTTTGCCAACTGCACCGTTTTCTTTTGGTCCACGCCGTTCTCCAACACAAACAGAGACAAATTACAATGAAACAAACTGCAGTCATATTCCCTATCGTCACCTCTTTTTAGGAGCAATGGAAGGAACTCCCTCTCTCCTTAAAGCACGAGTGATGAGCTCAGGACGGAGAAGAGGGCGAAGGCACGGTGTCAGAGGGGCCAGTGTGGCGGGCGCGGGGAGCCCGGGGTCACAGGGAAGGGTATTCACAGGGAGGACGGGGTCATCCTCTGTGTCCCCTGAATGGGATGAGCCTCTCCCTCCTGGACGGGAGATGCCAGTGCGGAGATTAGGCGGGAAGATCTGTTAACACCCTTGGTAGATCCTCGTGCTCAGGTCGGAAGAGATCGCCTTGCAAGGGTTTCACGTGTCTGCTTTTAGCAGTTTGTTCTTTTTAAGTATTTCTTTTTCTAACGTTTATTTTTATTTTTGAGAAAGACAGACAGCATGAGTGGGGGAGGGGCAGAGAGAGAGGGAGACACAGAATCTGAAGCAGGCTCCTATGCTGGGCTTGAACGCATGAACCATGAGATCGTGACCTGCACCGAAGTCAGACGCTTAACCGACTGAGCCACCCAGGTGCCCCTCTTTTCAAGTACTTCTGAGCCCGGCCAGGTTTCTCAGTCTCGTGTACCTGCTGCATCTGGGAGAGTTTCCCCGTCCTCTTACGGCGTCACCAGGGACGGGTGGGCATCTACTGTGGAGGGCTTGACTCGCCCCGGTTCCCCAGGAGCTACCCTCCAAATGGCATTGGGCCATAGCAGCCACGCACCCTGTCCTTCCCCTGGAGGGGAGGTTAAGTGGGGTGCACAGACCAGCAACACGCCCTCTCCTGCCCAAGCTGGACGCCTGGCCTGCTCCTGGGAGCACGTGGTCGGTCCCGTACACGCGGGAGTTCAGATCGCTTGCAAGGAGGGAAAGTTATTGTTTGGTGTGAGTGAGGAATATCGTTGGTTAGATTTCACTTTTCCCTGTGCCCCCTTCCTGGCCCCCATGGCCTGCATTGGTGGTGTTTCAGATTTGTAGAATCTTCAAAGATAAATGAAAACACAGACACATTAGTCAGCTCGGGCGGCGGTAGGAAAACACGGACGGGGCATCGGGCTCTCGCGGTCCGGGGGCCGGAAGGCCAGGATGCCAGTATGGTCAGATTCTGGTGAGAAGCTCCTTTCTCACAGCTGCCTCCTCGCTGTGTCCTCACGTGGCGGGGAGAGGAAGAGGGAAAGGGCTCTGGCCTCTTGTTACAAGGACACAGTAATGGGCATGGCCTCGTCTAAACTAATTACCTCTCAACAGCCCTCCTGTTAATACCATCGCATTCAAGATTAGGGCTTCCACATATGAATCCGGAGACACAAACACTCAGTCCATCACTCTTAGATACTCAATGTTTTAAAAAAATTTTTTTAACGTTTATTTATTTTTGAGACAGAGACAGAACATGAACGGGGGAGGGGCAGAGAGAGAGGGAGACACAGAATCGGGAGCAGGCTCCAGGCTCTGAGCCATCAGCCCAGAGCCCGACGCGGGGCTCGAACTCGCGGACCGCGAGATCGTGACCTGAGCCGAAGTCGGACGCTTAACCGACGGAGCCACCCAGGCGCCCCATCAATGTTAATTTTGATTGAAGAGGAAACATGGCGAAAAAAATCACCTGTTTCTAATAATGACGACTTTAATAAAAAAATGCTTTAGACAATCATATTAACATTCCCTCCTGACATGCTTGGCAGGGTGCAATGGATTTGGAACACATTTCCCGTCGAGTTCTCGTAGGCACATGGGAGGCAGGGACCAATTAGCTTCTGTTTACAGAGGAGGAAATTGATGCTCAGAAGTGTTAGGGTTTTGCCCAGAAGGCAAAGGAAAAATACGAACCCAGGGGTCACCCCCAGAGCCCCCGCTGGGTGTCGGTGTGCTTCCTTCCTCCAGGGGTCCGTGCTGGACTACGTCCCTGAGGGCGGCAGTGGTGATGCAGGGGCTCCCAGCAGTGCACCTGCCCAGAGGGCATCAGGAGAGACTGTTTTCACCCGGACTCTTCCTAAGCTGACGGGCTCCTACAGAAGAACTTCTAGCTGCTGTCGTTTAAGAAAAGTCCAGTAAGTGGAACTTGCCACCAACACCTCGCCTAGAAAAGGGTGGGAGGGACGGAGGGAGGAATAAAGAAGAAAAGCACTTTCAATTTAAAGGAGAATTTGATTAGCAAGAAGTCTGACACTGGTAAGTAAATTAATATTATAACCCCCAAACCCTGCGTATTGTTAAGTTTAACCATGTGCTCTTTTTTCTTTCTTTTTTTTTTTTTAGAGTACATAATTTATTTATTTAAATTCAAGTTAGTTAACATGCGTGCAGTATTGGTTTCAGGAGTAGGACCCAGTGATTCAGCACCTACATATGACACCCAGTGCTCATCCCGACAGGTGCCCTCCTTAGTCCCCATGACCATCTAGCCTTGTGCTATTTCTCTGTTTGTTACTTCCCCTGTGTTTTCTTTTCATCTGGGAGGGCAGTTTATTTTGATAATCTCAAATCATTTCAGTTGCACACAGGAAACAAGGGAAAGTCTGAGATGGGGGCAGGGAGACTGGATTGTCAGCCGAAGCCAGGGCGAGGGCATGGGGCAGGGGGACAGGGGTGGAAGGACAGACCTGAAAATATTTTTTTTAATTTTTTTAAATGTCTATTTTTGAGAGAGAGAGATGGAATGCGAGCAGGGGAGAGGCAGAGAGAGAGGGAGGGAGACACAGCATCCAAAGCAGGATCCAGGTTGTGACCTGTCAGCACAGAGCCCGGCACGGAGCTCGAACCCATGAACCCTAAGATCATGACCTGAGCCGAAGTCGGATGTTTAACCTACTGAGTCACCCAGGTGCCCCCAAACCATTTCTCTTTATAAGAAACAGACATTGGAATTTCGGTGAATAATTAGGATTCAGCTTCCAAATAATCAAAAAGATGCATGGAAAAGAAAGAAGGTAGGAGAAAGGGAGAAATGCCTTCCGGACAGGAAAAGGGGTCACAGTTCTGCACCATTGACTCAGCCGTCAGGAGCGCCGTGGTCGTGAAGGCCTGCCTGTTCCTTGTGCGCACACCCAGCTCCCTGGACCGGAAAGGGACCACTCTGTGGGCACGGAGGGTGTGCGGCTGCCATGGTAACACTGGGGCACCAGGCCTGGTGAGAACAGTCCTCTAGAAATGACTCTGGAGCCAGGCGGAGCACATCCTCATCGTCCTGGAATTGGATTCGGCGACTTGCCCTCTGGGAGGCCAACCTGAAGCCTTGCCAAGGGCGCCTGCCCACTCCATAAGACTGGTTCACATCATGTAGGCTGGCTTGTTAAGGGACCCGCGCGGATTAAAGAGGACCGCCGCGCAAGCGCACGAGGCCAGGTAGCCTGAGCTGAGTCTGGGCTCACCACTGTCGACTTGACCCTGGGCGAGTGGTTGACCTCTCTGTGCCTCACCGCGCTGCGTGGATAGAGAGGAGACAATGAAAATATCTGCCTGGTAAGGCCGCTGTGAGGGTTAAGAGTTGTTGTTTATAAGAGGCTTAGAACACATAGAGGTGCTCTACGTCATTGTTAGAATAAATACAACATTGTCTAAAAATAGACAATATTACATCATGATGATGCACACACACACACACATATCGTCACAGGTTATATTAAAACGCACATGATTTCTACGTGCCAGGGACCTGTTACATAATGATGACCCTGAGGTACCATGTATGATGGGACTTTGCTTGTTTACGGCTCCGTTTGTCTCCCGACTGTACAGCTCTGAGTTGACTCCGATGCCCTACTGCCTTCTCACCAACAAGACACATTGGCATGCAAGGAATAGGCATACGATTTGTCAAATTCAAAGGAAAAACATCACCTCTTTGTTCTCTCAAAAGTTGGGAGCCCCCTACCTAAGGCAGAGACACACGGAAAACCAAGGCTCCAGGAGAATAGGCCCGTAGGAAACACGTCCTCTCCTCCGGCACCTCCTTCCTTCTTCCCGTCCGCATGCCAGTCTCATTCATCCAACGGCCTCCTTTGACAATCCACCATTCCTTGTCCGCTCTCCCACAAAGCTCTAAATACACCCTGAAACTTAGCCTTCAAAGTGACTTGCTTTCTCAAGCTCTTTTCTCGATTCAGAGCAGCTTGCGCATGCCTCTGGCCTCTCTCTCCGTCCTAGCGAAAGTTCCCATGCTGCCATTACACTCTGGGCTTAACCTAACTTATCCCGGCTCACTGCTGAGGGTCACCGGTGCACCTGTGGCCATGCCAGGGGCAAAGACAAAGCCAGATGTGGGTCCAGCTGAGTGCCCCAACCCCATGACCTCTCAGCCATGGCTGTATGTTCTGCTTTGGATCCAGCCGGCCTTGGCATTATTGCGCATTTGTAGCTATGTGTCTGTGGCCACAAGAGCTACATGGATGGAAGGAGCAAGCTTATCCTGAGCACAGGGACTGTGTGTCCCCATCCCTCCACAAGGTTCGGCAGATGAGCACAAGTCTGTCGATATACAGTAGCGGGTGGATTGTAGGAAATACACCAGATGTAGCGAGCTCAACACCATCATGCAATGAGCGTATTTAACCAAGATGTCGACAGTGTCTCTGTGAATACTTTAGAGACTCCCTGTCTCAAGGTTAATCCATTATTAGTATATTTGGAAATTGTGATGATTCTGAACTTCTGACGGAAAGAATGTGGAGGAAGTGGAGGGTAGTTGATGACAGTGCAGCTCATGGACACCCGTGCAACTTGTCCACCACGTCTGTAGCCCCCAGACCTCGGTGAGGAGGGAGACGTGTGCCAAGAGTCACTGGTGTAGACTGGGGGCTTTCAGTTAAGAAAACCTCACAGACTTGAAGTGGCCTCTGAAACTCGAGGCCTTTGTGAGAAAAAAAATAGTGAGTCTGGGCACTGGGAGGGAGTGGAGGTCAGGGTGTCCATTAATCAGTAGTCACCCAAAGTGTAAAGAACAATTAAACCCGGTTTAGGTGACTGCACGCACCGATATTCCAAGATCACGGCACATGAACTCTCGAATCGATACTTGACCCTGTTTAATAGAAAAATAAGTGAGGTTATATTTGAATTGCTTCCAGATGAGCCACCTTAGAAAGAGCTCAAGATAAAATTGTGGGGAGAAAAATAACCTCAGAATTTATCTGCTTTATATTTGATTCTCACTAAAATGAGCAGACATTTTATAATGAAAAGAAATGTAGCAGCCTCAAAATCTAGGTATGGAGTCATGCTCACTTCAGAAAGTTCCAGGCCTTCCTTCCAGTCACAGAGCAGGCCAGCCTGGTCTACGGCCCTCCTGATGGTGGACGGAAATAAGGCTTGAAAATGACCTGATGTGTCTGAAGCTTGTGGGCAAAGTCTGAGCACAGGGCAGCGAGGAGGCGTGATCCCACCAGCCCCTACAGGAGACACTGAAGGCAGACAGCTCACAACGGCACCCAGTCCCCCACCCTTGCCCCCTCCAACCCCTTCCCCCCCACCCCTCCCACCACGACCGGCAAAAAAGCAGGTTCACAGAGTAGATGCTTAGGGGGCCCCAGCTGACCCAGCTCTGCCTGGAGAGGAACCTTGTGCAGATGAGGTGATCCTGCAGCCGGACAATGGAATCAGGACAATCATAGCATCATGAAGTATCACTGCTGTGAGAAGAGCACATACATCTCAGGAAGTTCCGATCTGTGTCCTTGGCAATATCCAGTAGGACGCTGCCCTGATCAAACAAAAAAAAAAAAAAAAGTGCTCACGAGACAGGGGAAGTCCACAGTGGAAGGATTATAAACAATGCATGAAAAGGTGAAAATGTGATTATACAACCACATGTCTCAGTGGCTATAAACATAAAACAGTGCAGACCAAAACGTGGACAGATCGGAACACGGTGAAGAGAAACACTACACAAAGAAATGACAGATTAAAATCCAGCCAAGTGAGGAAATATGGAGATTTCAAAT
The DNA here is from genome assembly GCF_014898765.1 of Herpailurus yagouaroundi. Taxonomy (NCBI): domain Eukaryota; kingdom Metazoa; phylum Chordata; class Mammalia; order Carnivora; family Felidae; genus Herpailurus; species Herpailurus yagouaroundi. Next base: position 2,175,203 of record NW_024412397.1, read on the forward strand.
TGAAAAGACTCACAGAGAATGAGGGGGAAAAAAAAAAAAACAAGGAACAAAAGCAAATTGCCCAATCATGTCTGATAAAACTTTGGACACTCTGGAATCTAAGATTATCGGATTAGAGAAATAGCGTCAACTCAAAATTGCATCCAAACAAGCAGTCTGATCAGCTTTCACGCATGCCGCACTAAACGTACTTTAGTATTTGTCTTCAGTGGTTGTAGAGGTTGCAGATGTTTGTAAGTATGATTTGAGAGCCAAGAATTCTAGGCCTTGACAAGCTTTATATATATATATATATGTGTGAGTGTGGACATGACAGTAATAAGGAAAATCATCCAAGGCAACGGCATCAGGCATGGTTCGCACTGATTAATAAAGGAAATTGCTAATAACGAATGTAAAATTTGTTAACATTTATGCACCAGAGTAGAACACTAAAACAAAAATTATCCAAGTAAGTGGAAAATGGCCCAAATCACAGCTGCGTATGTAGGTTTGATGATGTTTATGTTCTCCGTACTAGAAGTGGGAAAGCAGGTGTGAAGTAGCAGAGCAGGTGAAAAGATAAGGCACATACAGACACCTGCTGTCCAATTCTCTAGAGTTTCTGTACATTTGAAACACTCCGTTCTTCATAACGAAGAGGAAGTAAATATATGGAGAGACGGTCTACGGCCTGGGAGAAAATATTTACAAACACCTACCCGATAAAGGTATTGATCGTCTCCCCTTTAACTTGTCAATGCAAGGAGAATTAATTAATATGTTTTCTAATAATGAAGTCTATTTGCCTTCCATGCAACCTGCTGTAGGATCCATCCCAGGTGGACGCACTGGGTTTGGTTACCGTGTTTCCTATTTCAGTAACTTCCCATCTGGAACGTTGTTTCTCCATTGTGGCAGCCTGGTGGAGGCAGACAACTCAGTCTGAATTCCAGCTCAGATGGGACCATAATGGCTCTTACTTGGAAAGCCCGTGGATGAGATGAAGTGATACAATATGTATAAGGAGTTTGGGTCGTGCTGAGACATACAGGACCCCAGGAAATAGGGCTGCTGGCCCCGTCCCCATCGAACGCTCCATTTCTCCTTGGAAATCCATGCAGGGAGGTTTATCCTTCACGCTGCACAGAAGGCTCCTTGGGTCTGGTGCTTGTTCTCCCCTGACCCCCACCCTGCACACCCACCCACCCTGGACTGCAGATACTCTGATGCCCCATGGGCCCCGCAGGTAGGAGACTGGTCCCTGTGCAGCTGTGTCGGGGATCACGGGAAGGGACGTGTGCCTACCACGCCGAGCACCACTGCACCCTGCCACACTGGCAGAGAAACAGCTCTGGCTGAGGGACGGGTTTGCGGCAAAGGGAACCTACAACTGGAAAAGCCCAGAGTAGAAAATATAGGGCAGAGACGTGAGCTCCTCATATGAAACGAGAAAACCAGTAGCTTTCTGTCTGGAGAGGGCTCCGTTCTGAACCCACCCATAGTAAGCTGGATGGTGGGATTCCTGAGAATCCGAAGTAGAGCAGAACCTTGGATTGCGAGTAACTTGTTCTGCGAGTGTCTCACAAGACGAGCAAACATTTCTAATACATTTTAATTTGATAAACGAGTGACGTCTTGCAATACACTGAGTAGCACATGACGCCGAATGTCACCTGATCACAACTGAGCTGATGATTCTTGAAATTTTCTTTGATATACGAATGCTTTGGATTACAAGCATGTTTCTGGAATGAATTACGCTCGCAAACCAAGGTTTTACTGTATTTGAATTCCTTGCACTTTACTGCAGTTAAGAAATGTATTATTTTCTTCTGGCAATTTTAACAGACTTTATAGTCAATTTGGAACAGGGATCATTCAGCATTTCTACTCACTCTGCCGTCTCACCGCAAAGTGATGCACATCAGGAATTAAGGCGAATTTAGCAGAATCATTTGGTGGGAATGCTTTCACAGCCACCAGCTGACTTCATTTGTCATCAGCCTTTCGGGGTGCAGCGCACAGGGAACAAGTGCATTTTATGAAAGACTTAGATGGAGGAGATAGTATCTGCCTTGAATTACAGTGACTTACAGTCTAAATGAAAAAGATTAAAGCTGTAGTTTTCCAGGTCAACAATGAGATTTTCACATAGTAAATAAACATTGCACTTATTTCTATTAATTAAGTCACACATACACCCACACAGGTACAAGCAATGGAAAATTGGTTCTCTGTAAGAAATCAAATCCTCAATTCCTGACGTGTTCAAACAACCAGAAACCTTGTACAAATCTTTTCATGTATTTTCTAAATAATATTCAGAAATGTTCTTGACCTGCATTGAAGTTTACTGTAGAACTCTACAACAAAGCATCCGGGTCCGTAAAGGCCAGATGTTACTTGGTAAGACAGTCTTCCGAGTCATTACGGTTTTGGCAAGAATGGGTTGACTGTTCTTGTTCTGGTGACTCAGAGCCTCCAGTGAGGCTGAGACATAAATGGCTGTTTTCCATGTTTGGGTCCTGTTGTTCACCAAAAACAAGGAAGTCGCTAATTTTTAGACATTTGAAAACTGAACTTTCCAAAAAATCTCAGGAAGCTTTATCATGACATGCTGGTTTTGGTTCTTTCCTGCATTCCAGGACGTGAGTGTCTCGCTTCCACGGGGTTCCACGGGGAGAATCAGGTTGATGGCCGCTGCCTGGCAAAGTTCCCACCTCCCGCGAGTTCTATGAGTGGGCAAGTTGCGGCTCTAAATTAACTGGGCCCTGTTGTGGATAAGCACTAGCAGGCTGGGCAGGGACGTGGCTGGGAGGGAAGCGTGGGACGTCATCTGCTTCTCCCGTGGTAACTGGGAGTGACCCCTGGCTAACAAGACTTCAGAGTTCTGACTTAAAAATCGTTCCTTTGGATTCACTGAATATAAACCAGCAGATCCATGTCTGTTTTGATTCTTAAATCTGCCTTCCCGATCAGCATCTTGGAGAAGTTACAGGGGTCTACACGGAACCGTCATCTCCAGAGGCTTTTCTTGTTTTTTGTGTGTAAAATGTCAGTTATTTCACATGAAATGTAACAGACACTTACCCCATGTGTTTTGTAAATAAACTATGACCTTAAAGTGGAACTTTAACAAACCTTATTATTTTTTAAATTTTGTTTTAGGGGCGCCTGGGTGGCGCAGTCGGTTAAGCGTCCGGCTTCAGCCAGGTCACGATCTCGCGGACCGTGAGTTCGAGCCCCGCATCGGGCTCTGGGCTGATGGCTCGGAGCCTGGAGCCTGTTTCCGATTCTGTGTCTCCCTCTCTCTCTGCCCCTCCCCCGTTCATGCTCTGTCTCTCTCTGTCCCAAAAATAAATAAAAAAAACGTGGAAAAAAATAAAAAAATAAAAATAAAAATAAATAAATTTTGTTTTAGAGAAGGAGGGGAGAAGGGGCAGAGAGAGAGAGAGAGAGAGAGAGAGAGAGAGAGAGAGAGAATCTCAATCAGGCTCCATGCTGTCAGCGCAGATCCCAACGTGGGGCTCAATCCCACTCTGGAATCATGACCCGAGCTGAAATCAAGAGTCAGACGCTCAAGGGACTGAGCCCCCCAGGTGCCCTGAATTTGAACATCTTTAACGGGGAAGTTAGAATTGTTGGATGCACTTGCATCCCTGTAAACAACTAATTGACTCTCAAGCAGTGTGTCAAGGTTATAAATGTTTTAGACACGGAAGCACTTAGACAGTCAACCAGAAAAGAACAAGAGTTTATTTCAGAAGATCGGCCAGGAGCCCACTTTCTGCGACAATGCTTTGAGAGATGCTCACAGCGTGGCCCTCGGAGGGAAGTGGCAGGGGCCACGTGGCCGCGAAGCCATGCCCAGGACTGCACACACCGTGGCCTCCCTTCAACCTCTCTGTTTACGTTCATGACCTTCCAAAATATTCTTCCCCGTGGTCAAACCTCAGGGCACTCCTCCCTCCCCCTGACCTCTCTCATTCCTGGGAAAATCCCCAGGAGCCCGGAGAGCCTCCTTCAATGGAATTCAAGGAACATTTATGGACACCTATGCCACATGTGGCATCACGGGACATGCAGCGAGCATGGCTCAGCGGTCCTGCAACCCAAGGTCCTTCTAGGGACAAAGCAGATGCACAAAGTAGATGTCCTCTGTGTCTCCGCACAGCTGGACGTTGGAAGGTGATCGCAGGCCACCTTGCACGGCTGGGCCTCATGCTCACTTCGGATCCCACGGGGTTAGAGACACTTCAGCTCCCTCGTTCCTGAGCTTCACCAGGCCTCATCATTCTGCTCTCTGCCTTCCCGCCTTTCTGCCTTTCTCTCAGTGTGCATCCTGCAGACTTGGGTATTAGGGCGTGCCCCAAGTGCCGTGGCTATAGAAGATCCAGCTACAATGAACGTCCTTCTCAAAATCAGCACACATCATTCTGGCAATTGGAAATTTGCCCAGATAAGACTATTCTCAGAATTCTTAGCCCTGCTGACCTGTAATCCCTCTCATGGAGCAGAACCCCCATCGGGACTAATCCATCGTCTTGGCCATACGTCCTGGCCGGACAAGACATCTGCACAAGCTCGGGGCCACCGTTGACTCAGAGTGCCCAGACTCAGCTTCCCCGGCTTCCCTGGCAGGCCTGTGCCTCCCCCCTCCACTCACATGCTCTCCGTGGTCGCCGCGGCGGTGGGTTCAGGAACCCCCGGGTTCTGCTGCCCCCGTGTCCTTCCCCACCTGCTCCCTGACCTTTGCACATGTGAAGCCCTCACCTCTTAATTCCCAAATATGGATGGAACATCCGGTCCTCCCCAAAGTACGGCCCCTCCTCCCGGGTTCCCCTCTCACAACCAAAGCCCAGATAGGACACAACCAACGAGTACAGGGCCCCCCTGAGAGGTGGAAAGAAGACAGGCAGCCTAGGGCCACCGGAGCAACAGGAAATGGGTGTCCCACAGCAGGACGCCTTTTCTGGCGAGACCCATCCTGCCTCAGTAAAGCCACAGGGACAGACCTTGGGTTCCAGGGGCCGGGAAGGGAGCAGCCCCCGTGACAGCAGCAGGGATCCCTCTCCCCACAGGGGTGGCAGCGGGCAGGCTAGAGTGGGGAGTTGGCCTCCACACCCCTCCCGGAGCCGGAATGAGCCCCGATGGGAGAATGCACGGCAGCCGGTCACCCCTCCCCAGCACCCAGGTTTGCTCACCACCATCAGTGCGAGCATCCAGCCTTCTCCGTCTGACGACCTTCTGAAGTCCTTGGACGTGTTTACTTTTCCATCCACATCTGGTTTCCACAGTCCGTCCATGTACGTGGCCGGGGTGCAGCAGTCCCCCGATCGGCCGCCCCGTGTCACCGTTCTCCTTGCTATCCACGACACCATCACATCAATAATGCTGTTCCGACTGCCCTTCCTGGGCTCCTGTCCCCTCAGCGCTGCCCGCCGCCCTCACCGGCATCCAAGGGCTTCATGGCCCGTCTTTGCTTGCCTCTCCTGACACAGGGCTCACCATCCACGGCACCTACTCCCTTCCCCAGTCCCAGTGTCCAGAACACCCATCCCCTGGTGCCGGCCCCAGGCAGCCTTGCCAACCGCACTGTCGGGGGCAGTCAGGGCCCCCCCAAGGTGGCCAGCACATCCGGCACTTACCGCTAAAGGACTCGACGTCCAATATTCTAACTTTTCTATATTGATCTGCCTGTTCCATCAACCTAAGGTCGCCCAGGGAAGTGACCGCCTTCTCCGCAGCCCCATTCATCCAAGGAAAAGAGAATTATGGAAAGGAACAGGGAAACGTATTGAAGTGTCCAATATTGCTTACATTTGTCAGGACTTCCGCATCAATCCCACTTGTTTGTTCTTATTAGCAGCATGACGATATCATGAAAATTTTTCTCTTTGTAAAATTCATATTTTTAAATTTCTCAAAAGTCTTTCATATTTCTTTTCCCCTCACCTCCTCTCTTGTTTACCTCTACTTTTCCACATAAACATTCTAGCCAGGAGCCCTCTGACCTTTAAAGTTGCTCAATTACCTGGTCTATTAAATCTTCCACAGATAAGGTGGTCTTCCCGGCCCTAATGAAACGTTTATCCCTGGAGTCTTTTTTGTTGCTTTCTGGCCAAATACCCTGACAAATGTCTGCATAGTACAAAAGAATTGGTGACTCTTATCACCTCTCTACCTGGTAGGTCGCTGAGGAGGATTTTTTCTATAATTAGGATGCCTTCCTTTATGTGATCCCCTTGGTTCTTGGTTTTCCTGTCAAGGAATTGTCTTTTCATTTTAACAATGAAAACCCATGAATTTCATTAAAAAGAATCATCAGGGAATGACCCTAATCATTTTGTCCCAAGGTGGCCAAAATGTTCCTTGGTACCACCTTGTAGAAAACAGCTTCTTTTTTTTTAATGTTTTTATTTATTTTTGAGGCAGAGAGAGACAGAGCATGAGCAGGGGAGGGGCAGAGAGGGAGACAGGATCCAAAACGGGCTCCAGGCTCTGAGCTGCCAGCACAGAGCCCAACGCGGGGCTCGAACTCACGGACTGTGAGATCATGACCTGAGCCGAAGTCGGCCGCTTAACCGACTGAGCCACCCAGGCGCCCCTTGAAAACAGCTTCTTAATTTGCATTCAGTACACACACACACACACACACACACACACACACACACATATAAGCTTTCCAAAGACTATCATTTTTCACAGTAGTCACTTGAAATCAATCAAAATGTTCAATATTAGAATGGTGAAAATTAAGGGGTGCCTGGGTGGCTCAGTTCGTTAAGTGTCCAACTTCAACTCAGGTCATGATCTCGTGCTTTGTGGGTTTGAGCCCCACATCAGGCTCTGTGCTGACAGCTCAGAGCCTGGAGCCTACTTGGGATTCTGTGTCTCCTTCTCTCTCTGCCCCTTCCCCATTCACATTTTGTCTGTCTCTCTCTCTCAAAAATAAACACATATTAAAAAATTCTAAAAAAGAATGGTTAAAATTAATTCCGTTATTGGAATTATAGGAAACACACAGGAAGCCCTGTGTTAATGTGAGAGTTGGCCAAGGTCTAGTTCAGAAGGTAAGATCAGATGCACGCCATTATTGCAATTATATAAAAAAGCATTAAATATGGAAAAGACTGTTCACGATACCAGATGCCATACACTAAACACATTCTTTCACTGGTACAAGTGTCGCTCACTAGCGTGGGACATCCAGCTCCGCGCTGAGGTCTCTTTCGCAAATGTTTCTCGAAGGCAAAAGAGCACATCTGTCCATTCATGTTCACTGGCTCTTCCGTCTGCTGACTCTCTGTTGCTATGAGCAGTCAGGAGACTTGATTACCTCTAAACTTCATGAAGTTACCCTAACACTGGTATTGCAGTGGAGGGTAGTCTGCTCACGTGCGGAGGCTCGCCCTATCCAAACCAGAGGGTGGTGTAGACACGTGTTGTGCCAGTGGTGGTAGGGGTGAGGTTCTGACAGCACCCCGAGTGCCCACAGACCCACGTGACAAAGCCAAGTTTTACAGGATAGTCCCCCTTGGAGGGAAACCCTCGATCTTGCGGTCCTGGCTTTCCCTAGGACACATGTGTAAGTCCTTCTCCTGTGGCACCAGGAGCCTGGTTCCCACACCTGCCATTCACCGGGCGTGAACCCCCGAGGAGGCCTCTGGCTATCAGATCCGTAGCCTGTCTGTCCCTTGGGTCCTGCAAACACGTCCAGTTGTCTTCTTCCCAGGAGCAGAGAGCAAGTTTAAGCTGGAAGCCTGACTGTAAAAGTTTAAACAACAAAGAAAAAGTGGATGAAAACCTTGTGACAGAGGAAAGAGAGGTGTCAGCCACGGGAAATTAATTCCCCAGTGATCTACCACAGGAGGCTGCAAATACGACTAATCACATGCAAAAAATATGTTTTAGTCTTGAACATTTATCACTGTAACTGCACAGCACATCCTTCAGCAGGAATCGGGGGTGGTGCTTTATTCTAACAAATTATTTCCACTGCACCGAAAATTATAGATTCAAAAAGGTGCAGATTTTAACAGCTTTACAAAATCTGACCTATATGTGCCTCCCTGTAAAGTCAAATAATAATTCCAAGCAAAAGGTACAACTTTTCAAAAATTCACAGAGCATCTCCACTTTATTTCTTTTTTTTCTCCCTTTATTTCTAAAACAATCCCAATAAACAAGGAAACTTTAAGTATGACAAACACCAGTGCATTGCACGATTAAACTCATCAGTCAAGCAGAAATATTTACAAAATAAAATCAATACGTGTCATTATAAATTGTTTTTTTGCTACAAGAAGTGATCTAAGATATTTTTCTATTCATAATGCATTTCGTAAAAAAAATGTTCAATAACATTGCCTCCATGTTTTCCAATCAATCACCATGATGAGGGCTTCGGATTAATATTTCAGGCTGTCAGATGTGCCTCCACAACAGCACACTCAATTTCTTTTACTGCGTATTTCACATTAAATGCAGCATCACGATGAATTCTACTCATAAAATGCTTTGTTTATGAAACTCGGTCATTAAGAAGAGATGATTGTGTACTCTGAAATGGTTTATCATCGAAAACAGCTTGATATTGACTAGTTCATCTACTTCTATGATATAAAATCATTTCAGACCTACGTGTTATGCCAATAATCTGTTTTCCTGAGAAATGGATCAAAGGGTACTAATTTTTCATTGTTAAGATAGCACAATGCATCTGAAACCATTAAGGTGATACAATCATATCACAAAAATCTCTTCTTACTTATATAAAGAATAATTTATGGTATTTTTTTTTTTGGTCAAAACTGAACTTCCGGTGACAGTGATAGGGGAGTAACTACAAACCTACTCGCGTGAGTGACGGCCTTTTACCGATGGGCATGAGCGAGCCACGTGTTGCTGGGAAGAGAACAGAGAGAGCCAAACACACTTAGATCACGCGTCTCTCTGATCTGTATTCAAACAAGTTTACTCAAATAACAGCAAAATTCATAGTTGTACGATTCTTCCAACTACCGTAGGCCAATATCCAGTGTCTACCTGAGTTTATCCAAGTGGCTAAGAAAAGACCTGAAAGATTACAAACACGAGTGATTTGGGACATAGACCCAAAATGGCTCCTTCCCTCATTTCTACAGACTTGGCTGACTGCAAGTGATACCACTAACGTGGTTTGTTAAAAAGCCAAAATACGTCACGAAAATTAAGTGATCTATCCCAAATCCGGACGGCAGAACGATGGTGAGCCCCCTCCATTGGATCCTTTGGATCCTAGCTTCTTCCTGATACATTCTTCCTGGAGAAAATTCTTGAAACCTCGTTGAACAAGGATTTGGTGTTCTGTCACTGCCCACATCGAAGCAATCACTGTGTCCACCCATTGAAAGTCGATCTGTAGAGTGTGGGAGCAGACAGAATCCTTGGAGGCCACCTCGGGTGAGGAGACTGAACCCAGTAAAGGAAGTTAGTAGAACTCCCGTCGGATATTTGATCGAATATATCTCTCCGTGACCCTAGAAACCATAGGTCAATAACACTTTTGTAAATTCTAGCAAAAATAGTTTTCCATTTTGTGGAAGACATATTAAGTTTCTGACAAATGCTTTCATTTTGTAGGGGGAAAAGACAAATGCAAAGACAAATGCACGGTCACAGTAGTCATATAACTTAGAAGCTATTCAACTCAGGGATACGTTGTTACATTTTATAGTAAATAATGAAAATGCCTTGACATCACATAGTGAAGAAAAAGATTCAGTCTGTACAGGTTTTTTGAACACACCCATTAAGAGAACAAATGAACCGGATCTTTTTCATCGTTGTATTACTAACTCAAAAACCAATTCTATTAAGTGAAACTAAAATTTAGAGACAACTGTTTCTTTGCTTCAGAAAAGAAAATGACAAATATTGTATTTTGAACACAACGTATTTCCCATTTCTGGGCACCTAGTGGAACGCCTCCAATCAAGTAGTGTGGGCTGGCCCCAGGTAAGTGCAACTTCCAGTAGGTTCCCACATGGGTCAGAGTTCAGCGTAGGTCAAAGTGAGAGCTGCCAGTGTGCAGATTCCCAAGAGAGAAATCCACTGACCTGCCAAGAGCCACCTGCACAGACTATCATCTGTGCAAACACCGTTTAAGTCACCACCACGTTGATTCTTCCACTTAAAAAACATGAGGATCTACTGGCTCTCACATGGAAATAGAATCTTTTTCAAGTTTGTGGGTGTCTAGAGGTAACTAAAAAAGGAGGAGCCAAGCTCCCCACGTTTCTTTGGCATGTCAGTTCATCGAGGCTGGCACGTGTTCTCCAGGTGAAATAGTGAATGGGTCCACATGCATCGCAGCATGTCTCACGCCCTGTGATATTTAGTTGATGATACACTGTTTTTTGACGTTCTACCTAATGCTTTTTTTTTTTTTTTTTTTTTTAGTTTATTTAGTTTTAAGGGCGGGCAGGGGGAGAGAGAGAACAAACAGGGAAGGGGCAGAGAGAGGGAAACAGAGAATCCCAAGCAGGCTCCACACTGTCTGCACAGAGTGCGATGCAGGGCTCGAACTCACCAACTGTGAGCCGAAGTCAGACGCTTCACCGACTGAACCACCCCGGTGCCCCGACATTCTACTTAATTGTTCATGCGTCACGCTGACAACTTTCTGTGAAAAAGTTACTCTTCAGTCTGCAGGAATGTTCAACTCAGTTCAGAAAATCAGCCACATCTCCCACTTAGATAAGCCGTTTTCCTGATCAGCTCAGGAAACATAAATATTGGGAAACCGTGTCTTAAACCTCATGACACCAATGATCACACACACGTTCTTGGAAACTGAGGAAATGGAGTCTGGAGGTTCGGGTCAACTTAACACTATGGGTTCCACTGTGAGGATAGTCTCTAGAAAGACCCTTAAAAACAAACAAACAACAAACACTGGGGTGCCTGGGTGGCTCAGTCATTTAAGCATCTGACTGTTGATTTTGGCTCAAATCGTGATCTCACTGTTTGTGAGTTTGAGCCCCGTGCGAGGCACTGTACTGGCAGCATGGAGCCTGCTTGGGATTCTCTCTCTCTCCCTCTCTCTCTCTCTCTTTCTCTCAAAATAAACAAACTTTTAAAAAAACACTAACAAATTTTACTCAAATATTATTTGATAAATTCTGGAGAGTGTTAGAATAAGAAAATGCCCATCAGCATCTAGCGAAAGCTGAACTTACATGAAGAAGGAATCATCGTGACCTCCCCTCCCCTGTTGAAAGGGGATCATCTCTACAGTCGTTCTCAAAGTGAAACAGAAGACAAGACAACGAAACCAGTCATTCAGAAGATCTTTAGACTTCAAAATGTTTGCCTTTGGCTTTATCTCCTCTCCTTCCCACCAAGAGAGATCAACTTTATTAACGTGGCCATGTAAATGTGACTGATCTTTTTTTCTGAGGTCCCCACGATATCTGCCCTGCACTGAGCCCTTGGTGGGCATCTCACAGGCTGTAGGCACTTAGACAGTTGTTCCTTCACTGTGTCCTCCTGCTCTTACCGTACTTTGCCCTTGGGAAACTGAGGCTCCGGAAGAGGGCAGAGAGAACGGACGCACAGACTTGGAACCTGGAGAGGAGGTAAGAGCAATGTCTGTACGTGAGAAGGGTGATGGATCAAAGGGACAATTCCATCTTCCAAGGATCAGTGAGGCTGAAGTCGAAACTATGTTAAAAACCAGAAAACAGGGGTGCCTGGGCGGCTCAGTCGGTTCAGCGTCTAATTCTAGGTTTCGGCTCAGGAAACAATCTCAGAGTTTGTAAGTTCAAGACCCAAATCAGGCTCTGCACTGAAATCCTGGAGCCTGCTTGAGATTCTCTCTGTCCCTCTGTCTCTCTGCCTCCACCCCACCCCCTGCCCTCGCTCTGTTTCTCAAAGTAACTAAATACATTTAGAAAAAAAAAGATTTTTATCACTTGAAACACAGCAAACGGAGAGGCAACACGAAAAGGGCAAATGGAAGTCAAAGCACAGTAAACAACAAACTAATGCGACAGGAAAGATTAAAATTGAATTTTAAAATGCTTCAATCACACATGGAGATCAAGCTCATAGGAAGAACACTGAAGAAAAGGGGCTTTTGGAGAATGAATTCTGAGATGGTAGCTTAGTGTGTGTATAACCTATTCCAGAAATAACCCCCCAAATGGGTATGTCCGAGCAGTCATTTCTTCTACAATGGAAGGTCGACGAAACTGTGTCAGGAAACAGGACACATGGGTCAAATGTCAAGACTCTTGTGAACGTGTGTGTGATACATGTGCACGTGGAATATATATTATAAAATTTTTTTCTATCATATGTTCACCTTGATGACATATGAACACTTTGATGTTCTAGATGACAACACATATGTCCTTTCTTGGGTTAATTTAGCGTGGAGCTGTTTAGGAGAATAGATATCAAGATTTAATATTTTGGTATTAAAATAATATTTGAATTGTGTAGCATCCTTCCTGTGAATAACTCAGAGAATTTTAAAACTTTGTGTCTTCTTGTGGTAAAAAGCCAGAACCCAACAATTAAGAGACTTGGAGGACAACTGACATTTTCTGAGTAATGTCTGATGGTCAAATCTTTTTCTGTCCGAATTCCAGCTACCTACACACCCTCACGCAAAACACCCTATGTATCTGTTACAGAAGCATTTCTTTTTTTTTTAATGCTTATTTATTTTTCACAGAGAGAGACAGAGCACGAGCAGAGGAGGGGCAGAGAGAGAGGGAGACACAGAATCCGAAGCAGGCTCCAGGCTCTGAGCTGTTGGCACAGAGCCCGACGCGGGGCTCGAACCCATGAACCATAAGACCGTGACCTGAGCCAAAGTCGGAGGCTAAGCCAACTGAACCGCCCAGGTGCCCCAGTACAGAAGCATTTCTAAACCTCCTTTGTTATTCTACAGGGAATAGAGGAAATATTTAAGGCAGGAGTTGGTTGGGAGAGCTGTCGGTGAGGGGGACACAGGAAGAGTCTATGTGAAAACTGTCTTAGACAAATGTGGAAATCAAGGAAACAAAATAAAGTGAGAAAGTAGTAGACTTGTCCTGTCCTTTAGCACAGTAGAAAGATTGTAGCATGTTTATACGCCACAGCTCAGGGGAGCGGACAGAGTCCAGCTAAGGGTGACGTTTCGGGTCACACAGCAGCTTGGTGGCTGTGGCTCTGTGCTTCACCTCTAGTGGGGCCCGTAGGGGCCAGGCTGTTCCCCCACGGCCGTGTCGTTCTCCACCGCAGGTGGCGTGGCCTTCCTCCCGGCCCCGGGGCTGCGACTGTCCCCTCGGTGTTCCCCGTGAACTCCACGAGACATCTCTTCCCACAACAGAGACCCTAATGCATGGTGTCTCCTGGGTCTTAGGGCCCATATGACAGGGCCCTTCTTCCGCGTAAGCTGGTGGCCTTTCTTGTCTCCTGGTTATAAGTTGAAGCAACGTTCCTCAACCGGGAATATTCTGCCTCCAGAACTCAGGACATACAGGGGTGACTGTTCCTTCCTACAGTGACAGCTGTGAGATGGCGTGAGTTGTCTGTTACTTTGAAGGGCTGTCCCCCCACCCCCGACCAGTGGCCTCCTCATCACTGCACCGATGTGATCTTTGTAAGCCTTAGCTCACACCCTCTGAGGCGCCCGTCACAAAGACGTCCTGTGCACCCGCCACACCCACGCCCATTTGGTGGCAATAGCATCATGTCCTGAGTCCAGTGCACCTGGTTGATGGCCAGCTGAGGTCTGCGTGGGCTGAGGGGGAAACCACAGCCCTGGTGTGGACTGTCAACGTCTGTTGGCATCCGTTCCCAGGGAATGAAAGCTGCCTCTGACCCCCTTCCTGACAGAGATGGAAAAGAACACAACAGACGCCAGACCAGTGACCATTTGTCTGAGGCCACAGAAACCCAGGCCACACCTGGAACCTTGCGTGTGGGACTGAGTGGCCCACATGAATCCTCCGCAGGCTGTCTCTGGTCTTTGCCAGGGTCAGCAGGTATATTAAGTGGAGAAGAAGGCCACCGTCCCGCATCCTCTAGACGTTTTAGGGTGGCGCCAATTTCTGGCTCCTCCCCCAGGGCATAGCGTTATCTCTAATCTGCTCTCTCGGTCAGCACGGGGATCTCTTAGTAGTTTTCGTTTAACCGAACGGGAATCAGTGCAGGGGTTGGGTGAATTACCAAGCATCCATGTGGGGACCAGGGAAAAGACTACCAGGTGACCCCACAGGGTCAATGAACCGCTGTAGGTACGGCCTGGGCAGGGCTCCATTTGCCCTACATATTCCCATCCCAGAGGGGTGACATGGCAATTGTTGAGGTCTTCGGGATCATATGGGCCGTGCGCCCAAGTGTCCTGGCAACTGTGAGAGGCCCTTCTCTACCTGTGTGCAGGTGTTCAGCCACCTGGAGACGCCCGTGGAGAAAGACAGAGAACCGTCACTATGGGTGTTCACCGTGGTGTTGTAAGACCCTTCCTCCTGGGCACACAAGCAGTCAGCCATGGGCTCCTGGGACTGGCACCTAGCTCAGATCTAGAAGCTGGGAAGGCGATTGGGACCATTGGCTGGTACAACTGTCCTCCGTCTCCTGCCACTTGTTGCTAACGGTTCCATTGTTCAGATGGGGCATCGCCATTGGCTGGCCCCCCATTCTGCGGTCAGGACAGGTGTCTGCCATTCTCCGTCTCCAAGTCACCCCGCAGCCCGCTCTACCTCTGACTACCAGGAGGCCTCAGACTGTTCCCTCTCAGCCCTCCCGTGCTGGGGTCTTATGTTCGGCATTGTGTCCAATCCAAGTTCAGTGAAAATACCTGCTACCACCAGAGTGAGAGCCCCTCAAAAGCCTACGTGTGCGTGACCTACACACACGCATACACACACACACACACACACACACACACACACACACACTCACACTGTGATAGGTCAGCTATTTTAAATCCATCCCAAGTCAGCTGTTTACTAAATTCAATCACATAAGTGTGATTTATAGACCCCAAAGCACAAACGTTCTTGCTGTTGTTACCCTCCTGCACAAGTACCTATCACTGAGCTGACAGCCTGGAGAAAAATAAACGGTTAAATGAACGAACGCTCCGGGCACCCTCGTATCTCCCTGATTTGGCGAATGGCACAAGGAATGAGTCCCAAACAGTTATCAGCGGCCACAGTGAGTGTTCTGGTGTCGGGTCCTGCTCTCGCCCCGCCGAAGGTGCTCATTCTGGTTTTCTCAGCACCTTTGCCCATATGGCGGGAGGGCAGAGCCAGTGCTGACGGGTTATAAGGTGACAGTGGCCGTGAAACCTCAGCGATTATGCATTTCCCCGCCAGTCGCAGCCCCATGGGCTTCTCTTGCTCCGCTTCAGGGCCTCCCGGATCTGTTGCGTTGCTCAGAATGTACAAATTCACATCTTATTCCGGAGTTGTGGGTTTGCCAGAGCCGCCACTGGCTAGTAACACAGGCTCCCTGTTTATTACATGGTCAACACTCACTATTGCTGTGCCGGTGACTGTGGTTACCACTCGCTCTAGGACGATGAACAGAACTGTCTCCCGAGATGCAGTAGGACGTCCGATTTAGGACGACTGTTGCTTTGTTGTTTCCTGTACATTGTCCTCTCTGAGGTCTTGAGATGAAAACGACGCTGCTGTTTAACTGGACATGGGAATTCCTGAGGAAAATGTGGGGACCACACCTGTTGACAGGAAATGGACTCTTAGGGCGGGGAGCGCAGAGGGGCAGGGGAGCCCAGGCGGCGGGCGCGGGGCCGGCCGAGAGATGGGCAGATGCCCGGGCAGAGCCGCGTGGGGCCTTAAGGAACGATGCGGGTGGAGGTTGAGGAATGGCGTCAGTCGGAGCGGCGGGTCACAAAGAGAGAAGCACGTGGGGTACGCGGATGGCACGGAACCCAGGAACTGGTCAGAGGTTAACAGGGACTGGGCCAGGAGGAGGCCCGGCAGGGTCAGGATGCCACATGGCAGTCATGATTCCACGCCGCAGGGTCACGATGTCATGCCACAGGGCATGACGCCAGGCCACAGGGTATGGGCCACATCCTGTGGGCCACAGACCCCTCCGACGACCGGCAAGGAGCAGGACGTTCCTCCCTCAGCCCCAGCTCACTTGGTTCTGCCAGCTGCCGAAGGAGCTCCATGCGGCCCACCCTCAGGACATTCAGACATGAAGTGGCTTGTCCTGCCTGACCCTCTGATTTTGGCCTTGAGACCCTGAGAGGAGGACTGTGGACCCCACTCCTTCCGATCTGCAGAGCCGTGTGGAATACATGGGCTGTTAGAACTGCCGGGTCTGTGGCCGTGTGGGTGATCCTCTTCCAAGCAGTGACTCCAGGATCCAGAATCTTCCCAGCTGGAGCTGCGCCCCCAGGGAGGCTGGCTTCTGAAGACAACACGGAGGGGGACCTGGAGGGACACTTTTAAAGCAAGGCCTTCAAGTCTACTGGGCAGAGTTCACTCCCACGGCCAGAACAGGGTCTTCTAGATCTCCGGGAAGGAGCTAACACGGCAACTCCATGGAAACGGAGACACCGGGTGAGGCGTGGCTCTTCTCAAGTTGAATGTGCTCAGAGACACCCGCATTCCTTTTACGCTGCTGCTTAACAATCCCTGCAAATTGAGAGGCGTACAAAACCTCACGGTTTCCCTGGGCCAGGAGTCTGGATGCAAGATGCCGCCCCGGGCCCCCTCGCGGTCTGCCCCGGCTGCAAGCCGTGCGGGGCATTTGTCCATATCATCTGAGGCACAGGATCCTCACACTGACGCGGCAGAGTTCAAGTCCGTGAGGCTGCAGGTGTCTGAGCTTCCTGTTCTGCTAGCTGCCTGTTGCGATCACTCGCAGGGCGCAGAGGCCACCTGCAGGTGCCTACCCTGTGCTACCTCCACAGCGGGTCACACGGGCTTGCTTTTCCCTGAGGCCGGCAGGAAGGTCTCCTTCCAGCCTGCTGCCACAGCCTGTCCCATCTCTGAGGGACGAGCCCGTCTCCTCCCACCCACGCCCAGGCAAGCGGTCACACAGGGCACCTCCACCAGGGCGTGGGCGTCCTGGGGGCCACCGCAGAATCTTGTCTACCACACTTCTGTTCATAACTGTCACCTGCACCTCGGGTCCCGAGAAGGCTATGTACCGAGAAGCTATAGCACCAAAAGGAATCCCTTGAACTTTCCTGTTCTTGACTGACTCCTTACACTGATGTAATTAAAACACCAAGGGTTGTTGGATTACTGTCATGCTTTCAATACCTCATCTGTCCATAAATCCATCCATCCATTCATTCATCCATTCATTCATTCCCTCACTCATTCTACTGTTTGCAATGGGCCAAACACTGGTAGAGATACTAGGACTACACAAGTGAACAAAACCAACCCAGTTCCAATCTTTAGGGAAACCCATCTACTCAAATCTTTAAAGCTAAGTACATTTCCATTTGCTGGTCGGTGCTGATAGGGGTGTGAACACGATCATTTGTGAACAATCCAGTGAACCTGGCTATTAGAGAACAACCCAGCCAGACCTGCTCCTTCCGCTGCATTGCCCAGGGGTCCTTCGTGTTGATGAGAAGTTATTCTGATAATTCAAGCAATACTAAGTTTTAAATTAATTTTATTTGTGCTTGTACTGTATGTTCCACCACTGTTCTCATTGAATCGGGCCGTCCCACCACTGGGTCATATTCGTGACCTCAAACACAAACAGACCCTTATGTTTTAAATAACACACTCGTAAAACTGCTAAAATTCCATGCGGGAGACAGCTCAACCTTAATCACTTATGTTTAATCTAGAGGAGAAACGTGACTCTTCTAACACAGGTCCCAAAGTTTGTTCAGCCCACAGAGGATTATTAAATGAAAGGGAAGGGAGATGGTTAAGCATTCCTGGCCATGAAGTTGCATTTAAGTGTTAACAGAGAATTAGAAAGGTCATCAACAAATGTTCTCAATCACTCTTCTTCGCGGACTCCCCAAATCACCAAACCGTGTGCCAACGTTCCACACGGCTCAGTTCTATGGACGCTTCTTTAAGAGCAAGTACCACCTCCGACCCTGTTTTGCATCCTCCTGGAATCCGGGATGTAATATCAATTCCACTGTGATGCCCATAAGAGGACAGAAATGTAAAGCTGCAAACCTAGAAAGTACTAGGTTACCTTCAAAGGAGCCGATAATGCATCTGTGAACGCACTGCACGTTAGGGCTGTTCTGCTGTTCTGTGCACAAAACGTAAGGTAACCATTGATCCATGATCTTTAACCATGTGAATTCCCACAAGTGTCATTTCTGCTACAATATGAAGGGTGATTATTCTGCTCCTGCCTCTCTCATTTAAATAATGTACCTCCCTCCCGGCCCCTTCCTTCACATGTGTAAATTCCTCTTTCCCTTTACTCATCTCCTTTGGTGCATGTAAGTTGTGTGTGCATTTTCTTCCGTGTTAGATTCCCTTCCTTAGAGAGGAAGTCGACAGCGCCTTAGTAACCCAGGGTGTAATGAACGCAGCGTCCTTCACATAATAGACATTTAATTAATACTCTCGAATGGAAGAATAAGCTCATAGGTGAGTGAAGTATCTCTTGTGATATAAAAACCAGATACCCCTTGGCAAGAAAAGTTGACGATGCTCTCCTCCCCGCAAGTGGATCCATTCGAGAAGCAAAAATGTCATGTGACCGGCAAGGTGATCAGTTACCTTAATGGTGTAATTCTTACGATGACAGAGTTGGTACTGATCTAGGCTCAGCGCTGGGGCAACATGCCCAGTGGCTCCCATGCAAACCTCTCTGTGTTTTGAGATTTGGGGGACGGCAAAGTCTCCATAGATTTGTACCCTTGAATTCACATTCCTAGTTCCTGGGTAGAACTGTGCTTGGATTTCAGAAAGAAAGATTTCCAGAGTCCACGTGATTTCCAGGGTGAGAGACACAACACTGAAACACGCATAAACGAGGTACCCATTTTGTCCTGAACTTCTGTGTCATCACTGAACATTTTGGCTTTCCTTTCTGCTCGTTTCATATAAGCAAATGGACTCCATGGCTCTCCCTCGTGGACAGATTTCACCCAGACTGTGATCTTCCTTCTGGGCACACCGTTTAAGGTTCGCTGTTATATCGACAAACTGGATCTTGACAGAAATTTCAAGCCTATCACTGGTCGAGGGCAATTTCGTGCTCTGTGTCTCTGTTACTTCTTCCCTATTATTCTGTGAAGCCAGCAGGGCAAAGCCTGGCCCCGACTGTCCTATCTGCTGAGGGCCTGGTCTCAGACGCACTAACTCAGCGGAAGGCACAGTCCTGCTGTCTCCCCCAAGTTATCCGTCGAAGTTCTAACTTCCAGTGTGACTATTTTGAACGTAATTAAGGTGAACTGAGGTCAGAAGGGTGGGCTTTAATGCAATAGGAGTGGAGCTTTCTGATAAGAGGCAGATCTCTCTCTTTCCCTGCCCCCCCCCCCCCCCCCCCACCATTTCCCTCTCTGTCTCCTCCTCCATATGAGGACCCAAGGGAGCTCAGAAACCACCTCTTGACAAGAGGGGACTGATCCTTTCTTAGGGCCTTTCGGAAAGATCTCTTGCTTTTCTGATTTGTACCACTCTTTTTTCCAGTTTAAAAACTTTTTTTGAAGATGGGGCACCTGGTTGGCTCAGTCGGTTAAGGGTCGGACTGTTGATTATTTCAGCCTAGGTCATGAGCTCACAGTTTCGTGGGATCTAGCCCCACGTCAGACTCTGAGTGACAGTGTGGAGCCTGCTTGAGATTCTCTCTCCCTTTCTCTCTGCTCCTCACCCGCTCTCTCTCTCAAAAAAAAAAAAATGTTTTAATTTAATACATAATACAGGAGACATTGCATTATAATTGCCAAATCCGAGTCTCTCCAGCGAACTGGGAACCACGCAGGGGTTTCTGAAGTATGTGGCTTCTCTCCTAGTCCCGTGCCCCTCTGCTCTCCAGGTGGCCACGGAAAGCAGTTTTAGGACAGATACATCCGTGAGGCGTGTGTGTTAGTTCTAAAGGAAGGGACAGATCTGCAACCAACAGATTTTTAAATTATTTGGGTTTCAACACGTTAGATTAAAAATGTCACACGCAAAGTATCTGTCAGTTTGGGGTATGTTACATGGCAGTAGCATAAAATTTTTAATTATTTCGTATTTTCTGACAATATTGACTGCACCATAGCAGGTAGGGTGGGGAAGAGTGGAGAATGGTAACAAAGAGAAAGTTCCTTTCCAGCTCAAATAGTTGATGTGGATTCCAAGGAAGAAATAGAAATATATACATGCTAGGGTAGAAAAATAACAAATTAAGATTTCCAAACACTCACTAATTCAGTGAATTAACTCCACGGAGAAACGGTCGAGGTTAATGTTTCCCTCTGGATTGTGGACATGTAAAGACACTTCCGGGCATAAAGGCTGCCTCCACTCCCCCTTGAGTTCCTTCAGCTGAAAGCAACATTTGCTTATTTTCTTGTGCTCCTCACAGGGTTTTGCTATTTGAATGATCAAAGTAGGGCATCCTGAAATTAAATGCCTAATTTCAATCTAGTGAGAAGTTTCTTTTTAATTTTCTTTCTCACAGATCAGGGTTCAGCATTTACAAATAAACGGAGTGCAAGGGGCCCCTGGGCAGCTCAGTCAGTTAAGCGTCTGACTTCGGCTCAGGTCATGATCTCACGGTCCATGAGTTCGAGCCCCACATGGGGCTTTGTACTGACGGCTCAGAGCCTGGAGCCTGCTTCGGATTCTGTGTCTCCCTCTCTCTCTGTCCCTCCTCTATTCATGCTCTGTCTCTCTCTGTCATTCAAAAATAAATAAAAACACTTAAAAATAAATAAATAAACGGACTGCACAATAAGTCATCACGAACAGTTGCCGAGTCCTACGAAACACATCACCTCTCTCTCTCTCTTTGAATTCTTAAACAGGAAGCAGATGTCGGCCCGATTCAAATGTCCATGCCACAGGTCACATAGACTATGTCTGTAGACAGATATTTCCAGATATTCTAGAGTTTTTATGTGTGCATACAACGAACAGTATTTATGAGAAGGTATAAGAATACTCAGATTCCAAAACGATATTCCTTAAGAAAAGAACTAATAATTTCTCTTCTATTCCTTCTTTAACCATATCATTACCACCAAAAAGAATGATGTCACCTGTCTACTCTCCTCCTTGTCTTTCCTCTTGTTCCTAAAATAAAGCCCATATTCTCTAACCTGGCCCGAGGGCCCTGAGAGATGTGGCCCTCCCAGACTCAGCCTGCGGTTTTCTCTCTGCGTCTCTGTGCGGTCCTTTTCATTCTTTCTAGGTGCTGGCTCATCCCCTCACTCTGTTTTAGCATCACATGCACCTGTTACCTATGCCACTGCCCACCCTGACCCCAGGCTCCTCACCTAAGTCAATGGCGCTTAGACTCTGGCTTGCACCGGAGTCACCTGGGTGCCGGGACACAGGACGCCAGGCCCCAGCCTGGGTTGCAGATTCTGTAAGTCTAGGGTGGGGTCTGAGGGTCTGCACATCTAACGGGTCCCACATGATGCTGCCACTGCTGGTCCACGGACCGCACTGAGAAACGTTGCCCAAAGTTCACTTCCTGGAAGTCGGATCTCGGCTCACCTCTCACATCCTCAAGAAAGAATTATTTTACCCCGGGGAAGTTCACGTTCCCTGTAGCATGCGCTCACTGTCCTGTGTTTTTTTCTCGCGGCACTGTAATTCACCAACATACTTTGGGGGGAGTATGTTATTAATGCCCACCCCCTCCACTAAACTGTAAGCTCAGCCACTGGCCTGTGACTATTTGGCCCATACGTGTGTCCTGATGTGCAATCCACAGACTGTGCATTACATTTGTCCAATGTCTTATTTGTGTCCGGTGTGAATAATAAATAATACTTCAATCGACACAAGTGCCTTTTGTATTTTAATTTTGTTTTGTCTTATGGTTATGAAATTCCATTCATTTGATGGGAAGGGAGATGCCTAATGAATGAAATGCGATCCCTTCTAATCCCAACCCCAGGCACTGGTAATGCCTTGGCCTATGACACACACAGATATGTTACTGTGCATATTCTCAAGAGTATTTAGAAATATCACCTCATACCCTCAAAACCTCTGTGGCTTGCCTTTTTCACTTAAAATATCTTTTGTATCTTTCCACGTCAGTGCGTATATACATACCTTCAAGCCTTGTCCTGTATAATAAATATATACTCGTCACTAATATGACATTGTCACAAATTATTTTTCCACTGATGTCATGAGGATGATTTGGATTGTTTCCACGGTTTTGCTATGCCAAGCGGAGCATTTTTTTGTAAACTTATTAGTCAATGACAATATTTCTGCTGTAAGTTGCCCTTCCATTTTCAAGTTTATTTGTATTTTAATATAAACATTTTTTCCACAACAGTAGAAAACATAGTGTAAGGAGACTCACTGCCCCCCTTCAACAATTCATTTTGGTAATCTCGCTTCATTTGTAACCGTCACATGAGTGACCCCAAATGGTTTCAGAGCAGATCTCCAACCTAACATCAGGTTATAAACACTGCAGTATGTTTCTTAGAATGTTTTAAATCATGACCATGATATATTTTTGTTTCCTCCCTAAACTTGTGTTATAGAATAAATGTATATTTAAGAAAAATTGTGAATATAATAGCGTTCTCAATGCCCCCAACAAAGTCCCCCATTCTTCTTAACTTCTTAACTACTACTTTATGTTTGTTTCAATTAATGAACCAACACTGACACATCTTTATGAAACCCCACACTTTATTCACGTTTCTGAGTTTCCCCTGATGTTCTCTTGTTGTCCCAGGATCCCATGTAGGACACGACATTCCCTTCATTCGTTATGTCTCCTTAGGCCCCTCTTGGCTGCGACCGTTTTCTCAGACTCTCTCTCTGTCTTTGAAGACCCTGACAATTTTGAGCATTGATCAGAATGTCCCTAAATTGGTGTCTGTCTGATGCTTTCCTCACGGTTAGGCCTGGATCGTGGGCTTTGGGGTGGACACGGCAGAGCTGAAGTGCCCTTCTCTGAGCGTCACATCAAGGGTGCCTGCCAGCAGGTGACTCACCCTGACGATATCAACCTGGATCGTTTACTTTTTTCCAAGTTTCTTCATGGTACAATCACTCTTTTTCCTCCTTCCCATATGTTCTCTTGAGAAGAAGCAACGTCACTCTGCACGGCCACATTTCACACATAGGGGGTTATGCTCCATCGCCCGGAGCTTGGAGTATTTACGTGAAGAGTTTTGAGTTCTTCTGCAGGGATTTGTACAATTGCTGTTTCAGTTACTCATGCCAGCGTTTGCTTGTCTCGACGTGGACTCATGCTCATGGATGTTTATTTCACATATTGGATTATAATCTGATGCCAGTTTACTTTCTTACACAAACTTTTCCACACGTGCTCATTCAGAGCTCTTCAATTGGCCCATGTGTCTCTGACGTACGGCGTGATTGTGTGTGTGTGTGTGTGTGTGTGTGTGTGTGTGCTGAGCATTTCCTGGCTTTCTGGAACTAGCATGCTCCAACATCATTTTGAATGCTTCCTGCTCCAGTTCTAGAATCATCCATTTCTCCAAGATCCATAGTTCCTTTTACTAGGAAATGGCATCTCCTAAGATCTGGGTGTTAAGATCCAGGTGTGAGATCCGGGTGTGAGATCCGGGTGTGAGATCTGGGTGTGAGATCTGGGTGTTAGGAGCACTCGTGTCTCTAGGCTGTCTCAGCCTCTCAACAGATGGAGCCAGCGACCGTGTGTGTGTGCACTAACCCATGCACGTACACACGCCAGCACACTCAGGTGACTCCACGGGCAGCTAGAAAGTATAAATGTGTGATGCACTTGAAATGTGAGGATACGGGGGCCTCGATGCGTGTGGTCAACCGCGGTACGTTCAGCCTGCAACACAGCATGAACCACGTAGCTCCTTGGCTGTGTCCTCTCCAGGACAGAACTCTGAACTGGTAACTTACCTTCCCTCTTATATTCTACTTTGCTAACTTTGCCCCCAGAGCAACATAGGGTAATTTTCCTGAAGAAAGGGCCGATGTCGTCACCAACGCCAGAGACAGGGACCCGAAAATTCAAGTGTTAGTATGAATACCAGTAGCCACATGGGTAAGGGAGCAGGTTAAGCACACACTTCCTTCCTCAACTCGCCAACACACCCATTCCATTTCCTATATTTCTCAAGATCCAATTTCATGGTTTTGGGGTCTTTAACAACTTTTGGAGGCTAGAAATACCTATAAGCTAAACTTGGGTCTTAACGGGTTTTCTCGAGAAGTTCTCTGTGGCCTGAGAAGTGAAGATCTTTTCAACATATTTACTTGCAACTTGTCACGGAATAGTCAAAGAAAGTAATAAGACGGAGACTAGACTGTTCATTTCTCAACGGTCCAGGTCCTGTGAAAGTTTCACATCCCTGCACAATCTACCACCTGCAGTCAACATTTCTAACCCTTCGCTGAACAAACTGGCTAAAAGCTATAGTTGAATAAATTATTCACTGGCTGTTTCGAACAAGTCATGGGAGCTCAGCGGATACTCATTAAATTAATGACTGAATAAAGAAGGGCCATGGAGTATTTGGAGAGACACGGAAAACTTCCAGGGCACTCGGCAGGGATGGATTTGTTTGGCTACATTAAAAATGCATTGCATTGTTCCCATATGAATTTTTTTGTAAAATTCTCTTTGCCTGTAGGTGGGCTTAAAGATTTGGATTAAAAAGGTAGGCAAGGTACCAACCGATTGATGGAAACTGTCTTAGTACCTTACTCTTCCTTGTTTCCTTCCCCTCTATCTTAGAGAATAAAAGCGGAGTTATATTAATGTTTATCTTCAAGTAATAAGTATGCTTTGGCTCCTAATGTATCATAAATCAAGGATAACTGTACTTACCAACATGACTCAGTCCAAAGAATACACTGATTTATTCAATTTTTCTCCCTAAATAAGTTAGAGTGGTTCATTCAGGGGTAATTAGATTCTCACATTTTTATTGGATCTCAGGAGGACATGAAATCATGTGAGATGAGCATTCTTCCCCTGGAATAGCCTTCTGTGGGGGAGGGGAAGCAGGGGGATGGTAGAGGGGAGCACGTTCTACATGGTGGGTCCCAGCTGGGCTGCGGAGTGGGGCCACTGGTGAGCCTTTCACTTGACCAGAAAGAATAAGCCAGCCAGCCGAGCAGGTACCCAGCTGTGGACTAGTTCTGGTGCAGGAGGGGCTATTGGTGTTATATGTGTCTTTCCCACATTTACGGCTTGCCTTGGAGCAGGAGGAAGGTGAGGTCAGGGACCGGGGGGCTGCTTTCGCGTCAAGCCACTTTTTTCCCTTTAAATCTGTGGGCCTCTGCAATCAGACAGTCTGTCATCAGGTGTCTTGATTCCCTCCCATCCACATATCTTCACAGCCTGTGGCCACCTCTGTCACCTGCATTGTTGTCCCAGCACCCCTGGGCTTCCTTCCCGCCTCACTCGGGAGAACTCGTCACGTGTGACTGCAACCCTAGTGATGTTTTTTCTCTGCTTCTCGCAGCTCTCTGGGGTCCTGTCACACCTAGAAGGAAGGTACGAACCCCGTCAGTATGCCCAGTCTGCTCCTCCCCACCTTCCCAGCTGCCCCTCAGCTGCCCCCCTGTCCTAGACCCTGAACCCCTTCCCCCAACATCCAGCTGCCACCCTGGTCCTCTACCCTCCTCTCCAACCCCTGCGTTACTACTACTTTCCTTCCTTCCTTCCTTCCTTCCTTCCTTCCTTCCTTCCTTCCTTCCCTTCTTTCTTTCTTCCTTTCTCTCTCTCTCTCTCCCTTCCTTCCTCCCTCCCTTTCTTTCTTTCTTTCTTTCCTTCCTTCCTTCCTTCCTTTCCTTTCCTTCTTTCTTTTCCAGTATCTTTATTTAAGAAGTCAAAGCTGCAGATGGGGGTAACATTTTGCATTCAAGTGATGATATATTTCAACCTTCCTGTTTAGAAAACAAAACTGCACCAGCCAGCCTCCCCACAGACCCCTCTAACCACGCCCAAAATTTCCAGTCCATCCCTTAGCCACTTTCTAACTAGAAAGCCTTCACTTGTAGCTCACCAGTTTTCTTGAGTTCTTTTTTCTTTTTTTAAATTTTTTTAAAGTTTTTTTTTTTTTGAGACAGAGAGAGACAGACCATGAATGGGGGAGGGGCAGAGAGAGAGGGAGACACAGAATCAGAAGCAGGCTCCAGGCTCTGAGCCATCAGCCCAGAGCCCGACGTGGGGCTCAAACTCATGGACCGCGAGATCGTGACCTGAGCCGAAGTCGGACGCCCAACCGACTGAGCCACCCAGGTGCTCCTTGAGTTCTTTTTTCAAGACAGGAATTTTGGACCCCAGCTGGAGACGAGGTGGATAAAAGACCAGCACCACCCGAGGCCCGGCTTAAAAGCTGTTATCAGCTCACAGTCAAAGTCCCTCAAACCAGATCGGCACCAAGTCTTGTATTCATAGACCCCCTGCCCAGGGAGAGCACCACTGAAGGTTTGCAAGAGCTCAACTGAGCTCAGTATTTAAAACGGAAAAAACATAGCAGCAATGGAAGACAAAGAGCCTCCAGCCATGCCTGATTGGTCGCCTCCACATCAGACAGATAGGAACTGGGATGAGAACTTCCCACACAGACCCAGCAGAAAGGGGAGGACGCACCTTGGCCACTCTATAAAACCCAGAGGGTTCCAAAGGCACAGATTCAGACAATATTTAAGAAAAAAATCATCAAAGCTTCAGCCTGTGCTTACAAGCCTTATTAAAGTCTTACAGAAAGAATCCCCCCACCGTGAAAAATATATTATAGACAGAAACCCTGTCCCTCGGGAGGAAGTCTCTGCGCCCTCCCACCCTCTCATGGCATGCAGAGCCTTCACCTATAGCTGTGGTCTCCTCTGACCCCCTGAGGGCAGGCTCTCAGCCTGACTCATCTCCCTGCTCCCCCACATTTCCAGAGACCACGTTTCCAGGGCAGACCACATCCCATGCCTCCATTCACCCGCATCCCTTGTTTGGCTTTGCATCGTCTTTTTGGAGACTCTCTTCCTCTGCTCTCCTCTTGTTCCTGCTGAGGTGGGAAATCCCACATTTCCTGTTCCGGCTGAAGTATGGCTCCCTCCTGTAGGACGTGCTCCCTGCCTTCACTCAGGAGGGGACTCAGTGCTGAGGTCTTCTCTTCCAAGGCCTGTTCCCTAGTTTATT
Organism: Herpailurus yagouaroundi; assembly: GCF_014898765.1. NCBI lineage: Eukaryota > Metazoa > Chordata > Mammalia > Carnivora > Felidae > Herpailurus > Herpailurus yagouaroundi. The sequence continues at coordinate 2,202,473 of NW_024412397.1, forward strand.
TGTGGGGCTGTCTGTCTGTGCCCTGTTCCCTTGTGATGAGGACCGTAGTCACCCCTCACTACAGAGGACACTGCTATCTCCCGGCACCCAGCATGCCCAGCACCTGGGCTGAAGTGTTCTTTTCCACCAAATGTTGTAACATGGAAGAAGGGACCAGAAGAAATTATGCAAACCACCTGAAATGTCACCCGGGAATAGCGCCTTAGCACGGCAAACATCAGCTGTGACCTGAAACCCACTCATCAATAGCATATGCCCTCCTGATGCAAAATGCAATGTTTTCCTTCCACTTTTAGGGGCAAATAATGCATGATTCCAAGAAATTTCAAGTTTATGTTTGGGAAAGTCTTATACTTGCTAAGCACTGAAAAATTAGTACCATTAGGAAACAATATTTGCTGTTTATATTTGAAATGGCCACTTTACTAGAATTTTCCAAAACGTCTTATTAAATTCTGTTCCAGGAAGTCGGGCAGCTCTTCACTATGTCTAAATACTGCCAGCCTCCCTCATACAGAGTTGCTATCCCCAGTTTTTCCAAAAGCACTTTACAAACATCAGTTTACTGTCACTGCTGTCTTAGCTTGGCAAGGCATATCAAGCATTGACAGTCTTGCTCTTTAAATTGGAAACGAATTGGGGCACCTGGGTGGCTCAGTCGGTTGGGCGTCCGACTTCGGCTCAGGTCATGATCTCGCAGCTCATGAGTTCGAGCCCCGCGTCGGGCTCTGTGCTGACAGCTTGGAGCCTGGAGCCTGCTTCGGATTCTGTGTCTCCCTCTCTCTGCCCCTAACCCACTCGCATTCTGTCTCTCTCTCTCTCTCTCAAAAATAAATAATCATTAAAAAAAATAAAATAAATTGGAAATGAATTGCTTCTTTTATCTCACCGCCTCATTTCCTTTCTTGAGTAGTGTTTAGTTAGCTGAGCTGCTCATGAGGCAGTGTATGCCTATCCACAGGATTTTGACCCGTAAAACCATCATACATGTAGTTGAGCAGTTCGTATGAAACCATCCATTCTCCAACTGCCAACACTAGGTGACTACATCATTCACGCTTGCTTTTCCCTTTACTTACAAAGTGAGTACTCTGTCGGTGCTAATTTCTTTCCACTCCGGAATGGAGCCGCTGGGATGAGCCATCCACAGTGTTGCCTCTCCTGCCTTTAGTGTCACTTATCTAAGGAAACATGTTAAAAAAAAAAAAAACACAGCTCCCCCATATCTACTACAGCTGCTGCCTACAGGATTATTTAATGTGTGGCTCAAAGTCATTATTAAGTCAGCAAAATGGATAAAATAGTCAAGCACAGATGATGCCTTCGAAATTCATAGGGCGTCAGTGCCTATGTTGTGCTCTGCTATGTAAAGGGCTTTGAGAATGAGGTCTTGCTCTTTGCAAAGAGATGGAGAGAGAGTCCAGAAAAGTCAAGATGAGGTACCGGAAGTGACAAGGAATGTTTGTGTCGTTGTGTCTGCGGGTGGCGGGGAATCGTGCAGTTTGGACTGAGCCACACGTCAGCATCTCAGGAAGGAAGAGTGTAGGTGTGTGTGTCTGCAATGAGTGGGAATGGAACCGGAAGCCAACTGGAGGCAAAATTCTAGAATGTTCTTTAGAGGCAAATTTCTAGAATGTTCTTTAGAGTAGCATCAACAACAATCGCAAAAAGCCACAATTATTGCTGGGGGGCTCTTAAAAAACAATTGTTCAGCAACTCCTGGGCTGTATACGGTAAAAGAAGATACACGCAAGCATTTTGAAACTCAAGCACTGAAAGTATCTGCTGGAGGGTCAGAGAGCCAACATGGTCCCGGGCCCCGAGACAACCATCCCGTACCGTAACGTCCAGCTACAATGGCTCATACTGCTTCTTTTCCATGTTAGGATTTAGTACCTAAGCAGGACAGCCACAACTGGAAATTATCAGAAGAACCAGATGGAAGCATCTTGCTGTGTAGCAAATGTAAATAGAGCTGATACTAATTTCAAAATGTTTGTATGATACAGCTCTCAATTCTTTTCATTTCAAAGGGATTCCTTGCATAAATATATCAGGAAATAGCGTTATTGTGCGCAACCGTTCTCTGCGGAACACAGGTCAACCCACTGAAACGAATGTCTTCAGAGAAAGAAAATAGATCAAAATGGACAGAGGGAACATCAGAAACCCCAGACGCCACATGGAGAGAACGACACGCAGACCAATTTGAACTGCGGCACCGAGTTTCCGTCGAGATGTCAAAGCAGGGCTGGTGGCCAGGGAGAAGCGGGGACATTTAGGACCACAGCCCACAGTCAGGAAACTGGCAGACGTGCAGGGAAGGCGAGGACACGGGAACCGTCCTCTCTACACCGGGCAGGGACAAGCTGGCCAGCAGGTCGTGTTGTTTTCCTTCACGCAACAGCTTTCATGCTGACGTTTAACTGCCCCGCATCGCCTAAACCCTTCCCTGCTTGAACCGACTCAGTGGCAGCACGGGCCGGGGCCCTTGTGGACCCCCCACTGGTGCTATTGTGACCCCATCTGTTAACTCAGTCCTGCAGGGTCAGAGCCCACGTGACGGTCGCAGCTCAATCCCCATGCTCAGGGAGGAAGACGTGGACTTTAGAGGAACATTGTGAGTTCCATCGCAAACAGCATTTGAGGGGGATGAGGTAGTGTCTGGGGGGACCCCTCATCACCCACTCAGTACCGGCTCCTGGACCTAATCTCCACCACCTCTGGCAGCCGATGTTTGTCTCCGGCCCCAGTGCGATTATCGTGGCCCAGCCCTCGCCTGCTGGGGCTCGCTGCACAGCAAGGTCCCACCTGCGTGACATTGTGTTATTTTTCTTTCTTGCCTTTCTAAGAGACCGATCCCGGGATGATCCTTCTAAAATGCACATCTGTTCATGTCCCTCCCACTTAGAAACGTCAGAACGTCGTCATCAACCTGCTGAAGCCAAACCCCGAAACAGGATGTATTTGTCCTTACAGGACTAGGTCCACACCTGTATATTTATTTCCATTAAAACAAGCACTGCAAAGCTATCATAAAATAAAGTTTTAGAAATTTGGGACGTAGAGAAAAGCACAGAGAGGGAAATAGAAGCCACGTGGCTCCATTAACCATAGGTAATCATTGTTAATATTTTCGTGTATTCCAATGGCTTTACCTGAGTCATGAATTGTTCTTTTAATTTGGATCGCGTATCGTATGTATGTATTGTTTTGTAACTAGTTCGTTTTGCTTTTTTTGTGTTTTTTTTTTCTAAACAATGTATTGCGTCAGAGAGGATTCTCCATCAAATATAGCTGCTTTGGATAATGAGCAAATACGTTTTGCCCACGCTGACATTATTTTGTTAAGCCTAGATTATCTAGCCATCTATACACACACAAATAACAGGTGCATAGATATATTTAAACAGCATATATATACTTGGATATTGGGCGCACTCACACGTACGCGTGTGTATTTGTGTGCACAAACGTGTTATAGTGCATGGGAAGAATTATGTCTAAACGTCTTTCATTGTGATTTTCAAGCCCACACGCAGAGTACAAAAGAATCCAGAAGAAAAGCCAGTTAAATCATAACTCCTAATGCATAAAGCATCCCAGGTGGGAGGCATTTGGGACTGGTTTCCCTCTGTCTTTACACAAGACTCCAGCTCGTCCATGAGGGAAAAAGTCTTACGGCTGAGGCTCTGAGGGCCTCCACGCGTGCACACCCTTCTCAGTCCTTTGGAACACTTTCTACCCCCCCCTCTCGGCCAGAAACGTCTCTTTCCACATTCCTTACATACCTGTCGTGCCCCGGTTATCATTGGGCACTGTGTTAACTTCGCCTCACGCATGCAAGGCCCCGGGAGCAAAGCACAGGGAGCAAATCCCACCCGGCTTACGGATCGCTTGCCAAAAGCCAACAGAGTTGGGTTCCCCAAACCCCGGTGCGCGCCGAAGTCTTGGAGGCTGTCAGCCCCGCTGCGGGGATGCTGGAGGAGCCGGTCTGCGTTGGGGCTTTGCCACAGGCATGGTGGACGCCTCCGAAGCAAGTGGTCTCACGGAGAGAAACCGCCACGGGGGTTGCCTCTGGCAATCCACACGCGATTTATGCGCCGTAAAAAGACACCTTATTTAATTTTAGCGTGTACGTCCCTATCGCTGCACATGAACTCACCTGGAAACAGCAATACGTATTTAGCTACGGTTAGAAACCCACCTGCTGACTATCCCGTCCGCTTCCGCGCAAACCTCACTCACTCAGTAACGAAGCCACTCGTCTCTAGGAAAATGTATGTCGACACTCTATGGTCCATATTTCTGAAATCATATGCTTCTGTTTCGCCAACTCCTACAACCAGACCGATGAATCACCGGTGGGTTTGTTGTTGTTGTTGTTGTTTTGAGTAATATTAAACATTCTCTCAAGGGTCTCTGAATAACGTTCTTTGGCTCTTTGTGATCTTTAAATGTGTGCAAAGTGGAACACCATTAATGCATTACAACCAGCTCTACTCGGCAATGGCCTCAGTGAGCAGGCCTCCTGTTCGGATCACTTCATCCAAAGAAGTAAAAGGTGGTGACAGAGAAACGTCCTCTTTATTGACCTCAGCTATATCGTTACTATTTATTATCATCGCTGTTTTTACTTTGAGAATCTGAGTGCTTTGAGGGGAGGCAAAGGGGGAAAAAAAGGAAAGAAGTTCGGTTTTATCTTTCTTTTTTCAAATATAAGGCCCATAATTTTCCTCCAGGAGACGGACATTATCACTAAGTTTTAAAAGAGAAAAAATTACGCATGAACGTTTCACATGTCAGGCAATTCATACGGCCTCGAAACGATTCAAATCCCAGCCCTTCTGATTTTAAGCTCTGTGTCTCCACCTCTTCCTTAAAAAGTCTTGAAAATAGTGTCCTTAAATCCATACATTAGACCAATTACTTATCCCAAGTGGGAAAAAAAAAGAGACGACAAGAATAACTCTCTCACAGTCGCGATGGTTGCTAATCTTGTTTGAGGAATAACTTTTTGCAAAACATTTAAATTTGGTGGCAGACCACCTAAAGAAGTCATACAATAATATAAAAATGATATGAATATGTAATGTGTCAACTATATTCAAAATTCAGTGGAAAGGACACTATAGCGATAGCTTGTTTTTTTTAATGTTTATTCATTTTTGAGAGACAGAACACAAGCCGGGGAGGGGCAGAGACAGAGGAAGACACAGAATCCGAAGCAGGTTCTAGGCTCTGAGCTCTCAGCACAGGGCCCGATGCAGGGCTTGAACCCACGGATCACGAAATCATGACCTGAGCCAAAGTTGGATGCTTAATCAACTGAGCCACCCACGTGCCCCATCTTCAGTCTATTTTTAATCTTTCATCCATCCAGAGATGAGAAGGTAGCCCTTAGAAGTCACAAGCCATCAAAGATATAAATCACCAGATAGCTACGTGGCAGCAAAATCTACACTAATGTCAAAAGGGATCCTTTCTTTAAAGAGATCGGGGGAGATACTTGTTTGGATTTGTTCCAGGTGAAAACACATTTGCAGTACATTCCGTCCTTTCGAAGTTCGGACAATGGCGCATTAAACTATTTAAAAGCGTACACGCGCTTGGTGGTCCACACACAAGTGGACACACTTACAGTGGCACGTGCAGACGTTTAGCTTGGGTGTGCATTGGCCTGAACTCCATCCCGGAAAAGAGCGTAAGTCCTACCAGACTATGAGGTATGATTAGCACGTGGCACAAACATGTTCTGTCTTTGTCATTTTAGCAACACAATAAACTAAGCAATCTTAAGCAATCGTCTGTCAAAATAATTTACTCCTAGAACTATAACATTTGAGTAGCCTTGTGGAATAACTAACACTCTATGTAATCAATGATCTTATAAATTTAGCAATTCTTCCAAAAGAGGGATCTCCAGAAAGTTGGAGTTCACCGAAAACGATCCTAAAGGCACTTGTAAGGATACAACAGTTGCTTAAACTAGTTTGTCTTTAAAAGAACTCATAATTAATTACTTAAAATGCGGTTTGAATATATCCTTTAGTGTTTCAATATAACCTTTAGTGCCTCAAGAATACACTTGTAAGAGCACATGCGTACGGAAAAAAATTCAGCATCTGTACAAATGATTTTTAGCCATCTTCCCCTAAAGGATATCAAAGTACTTTCTCCTCTGTGACTGTTTCGTGGAGTTGGCTTGGACATGTGGGCTCTTGCAGATGATAAGTGGGAGCTTCACATTTTGAAGATGTTTTTGCAGCGGGAGCATTCCTCTCTGCCCGGCAGCGGCCTTTCTTCCATTTGTTTCTGGAAATCAACAGCAATCTCCATGGCCTCGAACCTGAACTTTTATCAAGACGAGCAGTGCTTCAAGCTACGAGTGTTTTTGTGAAATTTAAAAAAACATTGACATGGTGCGGGGGAGAGGGAAAATAAAATGTAAAGTTGGTCTCTCCAAAATATCTTGTCCTTCTAAAAAGTTGTCAATTGTGACTCATGATATTTCAGAGCTTTGGGTGGTAGTACGATTTTCTCTCTAGTAAAAAAAAAAAAAAATGAGAATTGCTACACCTGAGAGGAGTTTTGAATACATAGCAGCGTAAACTAATCTTTTAAAAATTAAGATCCTGCAAACGTGTTGTACCAAATGAAGGAAGCTGTTAAGTCAGTTTGAACAACTCACTGGCCTAGAAAACATGAAGCTGGAAGCCCATTGGGAAGGAGTGTGTGTCGTTAGATAATGAGGGCAAATCTCTGGGGCGTCACAAAACCCTCTTTATAAATGAATCACTTAGTGTGCAAAATATTGTAGAAACTTCCAGAAAGCTGCAAGAAAATCTGACTTACCAACTACCTAATAAAATTTTTAAAGAACTGTTTTCCATCTTGCTTTTACAATATCACCAAGATTATTGAGAGCATCGTATTTATAAAAATAAAGTGAGAATTTCTATTTTATCCCAATACGTTTTTTTAAGATTCTTCTAAGATGCTTCTCTTGCATCCAGCAGCCTTATCTTTATAGGGCAAAAAGTAAAGTTTGAACATACACCTTCTTATTTTTTTATTTATTTTATTATTACTATTTTTTTAATGTTTATTTATTTTTGACACAGAGAGAGAGAGACAGAGCATGAGCGGGGGAGGGGCAGAGAGAGAGGGAGACACAGAATCCGAAGCAGGCTCCAGGCTCCAGCTGTCAGCACAGAGCCCGACACAGGGCTCAAACTCACGGACCATGATATCAGGACCTGAGCCGAACTCGGACGCTCAACCAACTGAGCCACCCAGGCGCCCCTGAACATACACCTTTTTAAAACAGTATTATTGAGATACAATTTATACACCGTAAAGTTTCCCTCCCCCACCTCGAGTGAGGAACCTTAAAACATTCTGAAACACTAGGTGCTAAAGCTAATGTATATACATATTTTTCTAGGATTTCTCCTTGTTCTTTTTTCTTACCTGCTAGTTCATATTTCATGATGTTCTGTGCTCTTTTCTTATCCTAAACTCTTCAAACATGTAACACATGCTGTCTCTAGGTGTTGTTCTGACTGCTCGTTTATCTCCACTTCCTCTGGCTTTCCTTCTTGCCTTCAATTCTCTCATGTATCCTTCAATTTTTGTCAATGAACTCACTTTCAGGGTTTTTCCATGAGCCAAGGGACAGGTTTTTCCTTTCAGAGGGATTGCACAGAGTTTGCCAATCTAAAGAAGTGTTTATGTTGATCTGTCGGCTTTGGGTTTTCCAGTAGACCGGCCTTGCAAGAAACGTTAAGAGAAAAAAAGGAAAAGAAAATAATATAGGCCAAAAACTTAGATCTACATAAAGACAAGCATCGACAAAGGAATAAGTGAATGTAAAATAGAGATTTTTTTCCTATCTTTAACTGCTTTAAAAATAATAGTTTGTTCACAGTAAGAAAACCCAGAGTGTAACTGATTACGTATGCTTATGCATATAACTCTGTATCTTATGTGTATACGAATGCTTATATATAAACAAAATAAATGACAACAGTGATACAAGGGATGGAAGGATGAATTAGGATTATTTTATTATTGTGATGTACCTGATACTACCCATGAAACGGTATGGTGTTATCTGAAAATGATTGTATTACCTATAAATGTATATTGAAAACTTTAAAACATTTTTTAATTTTTATTTTTAAAGCTTATTCATTTATTTTGAGAGAGAGAGAGACAGTGCAGAGAGAGGAGACAGAGAATCCCAAGCAGGCTCTGTGCTGACAGCACAGAGCCCGACGCAGGGCTCACACTCACGAACCGGGAGATCGTGACCTGAGCCAAAATCAAGAGTCAGACACTTAGATGACTGAGCCACCCAGGGGCCCCTCTAAAACCTTTTTGTTTGAAATAAGTATAACCTATATGCTAAGAAAGAAAGAAAACTGAGTCATAAAAAATACTTCATTAAAACTACAAAAGGGGTCAAGAATACAAAAAATCTTGTAGATAAAAATAGGAACAAAAAACATGGGACACTCACAAATATGGCTTTTTAAAATCCAACTATAGAGGAGCCTGGGAGGCTCAGCTGGTTAAGAGTGCAACCCTTGATTTTGGCTCAGGTCATGATCCCTGCATCAGGCTCTGTGATGACAGTGTGATCCTGCTTTGGATCCTCTCTCTCTGCCCTCTCTCTCTGCCCCTCCTGTGTGATCTCTCTCTCTCTCTCTCTCTCTGCCTCTCTCTCTCTCTGAAAATAAATAAACTTAAAAAAAATAAAATCCAACTATATCAGTAATCACGTTGCAAGTTAGTGGTCTAAATGCACCAATTAAAAGACAAATTGTCAGGGTGGATCAAAAAACAGGACCTACCTATACATTGTCTACAAAAAACCCACTTTATACATAAAAATACATATAGATTAAAAGCAAATAGATGGAGAAAAATATATCATGTTGACACTAATCGAAAGAAGACAGAAGTGGCTATATTAATTTCAGACTAGGAAGACTTTGAAGCAGCAAGCGTTATAAACATATAGGGGCCAATTCTCCAGAAGACACAACATTATACGCACCTAACAACAGAGCATCAAACTACCTGAGGCAAAAACTCGGGGAGCTTCCGGGAAAACTGGATGAATCCACTATTATGGTTGGAGGTTTCAACTCTCTCCATGAGAAAGGGTCGGAGCCAGCAGGCAGAAGATCAGGAAGGACACAGGTGAAGCCCACAGTGTCGTCCATCCACTGGACGTTCGTAACTGACCTCGACACACTCCTTCTCCAACAGCAGCAGAGCACATGTCCTTCTGAAGCTCACATGAAACGGTAAGCAGGAAGGAACACATTCTAGGCCATAAAACACAAATTATCATATTTAAATGATAGAAACGTACCGTGTCTGCTTTACGACGTCACTGGAATTAACCTAGAAATCAGGAACAGAGAGGTAACTGGAAAATCCCCAAATACGTGATTAAACAAACACTTCTAAGGAACACACGAGTCAGAGAAGAAATCTCAGGAGAAATTAGAACATATTTCAGGCTCAATGAAAATTAAAAGCTTTGAAACTTGTATGGGACATTGCAAGTGGTGCTTAAGAGACACATACAGCGTTGAGTGCATCAATCAGAAAAGAAGGAAGATTTAAAATGAAACACTGAAGTTTCTAGCCGAGGAAACTAGAAAGAGAGAATAAACTAAACCAAAAGTAAGCAGAAGAGAAGCAACAGGGTAGAGCAGAAATCAATGAGATTGAAAACAGGAAATCACCAGAGAAACAATGAAACCAAAAGCTCGTTCTTGGAAAAAATCGGTAAAATCCATAAGCCTCTAGTGAGGCAAAGAGAGAGAGAGAGACAGAACCGACCCAGAGGACCTGGGTGCTGAGACCAGCAGACGCTGCTCTCAGGACTTGGTGATCATCCAGATTATGATATCTGAAGGCAGGCCTACATCCATCCATTCATTCACACATTGATTCTTGATTCATTCATTCATCCCTTAATCCATCCATCCATCCATTCATTCATCCATTCATCCATTGATTCATCCATTGATTCATCCATCCATTCATTCGTTCATCCATTCATTCATTTGTTCATTCACGTGTCCATTCATTCATTTGTTCATCCATCCATCCATCCACCCATTCATTCATCCATTGATTCATCCATCCACCCATTCATTCATCCATTGATTCATCCATCCATTCATTCATTCATTCGTTCATCCATTCATTCATTTGTTCATTCACGTGTCCATTCATTCATTTGTTCATCCATCCATCCATTCATCCATCATCCATCCATCCATCCATTTATTCATTCATCCATCATTGCTTCATTCATCCATTCATTCATCCTGTCATTCATTCATCCATTCATCTATTCAGCAACAGTTGTGATATTATAGCAGGTGTCATCTCTCCTCAAATCTTTGGTCTCCTCGGTCTTTTCAATGCAATAATAATTTTACTCCCACGACTTGGGGATTAGCACAGCAAAGCTAATGAGGGAATGGACTGCATCCAGTTTGTTATATTTATAGGGACTAGAAAAGGCACAAATTTACAGTTTCATTTAAACATATCATGAGCTTCAGTTACCAATTTCATTCCTGCTGTGCCATCAAAACCATTTACTGAGATCTATCTGTAAAACACTGAGCTGACAGTAGCACAGGAAATTTCAATCAATACGGCCTCAGAATCCTAGAAATTTCTCATCTTTTCTAGAAGGAAAGTATATTACAGTTTGTAAGAAGGAAATAAATGTGGTCTTTTGTTTGGATTTCTGTTGTATTCTATAAAGAGATGTTTAGAAATCTAACATATTGGTCTAGGTAGTAAAAAAAAAAAAAAAGAGAGAGAGAGAGACAGAGTATCATTCTGTGCTCTATAAATATATTTCACACATTTATAATATGTAGAACATCATTCTAGGAGCTGGCCACAGAAGAGATGAGAACATATGCAAGGTGTGTGTGTGTGTGCGTGTGTGTGTGTGTGTGTGTGTGTGTGTGTGTGTGTTAAATGAGTTGAATAAGTGGCTTTCACTCAAACATCTCACCAAGGAGTTCAAAGAAGAACATGATAACCAAGGAACCTTTTTACACGAGAAAAATAACATATGATAAGATTGAAGACGACAAAGTTAATTTTCTCTCTAAAAAAAACAGCAACAGCGTAGTCACTGAGCAGCCTATGACGGTCTCAGATGGGCAGGCCCCATAATGGAGACGACGGGCCTCTCTCAAATTCTGTTCTTTTGTGTTCTAGACCCAACACACATTTTTTAAGTTTATTTTTTAATTTATTTTGAGGGGTTTGGGGGGGGCAGAAAGAGAATCCTAAATAGCCTCTGCACTGAAAATACAGAACACAAAGCAGGGCTCAAACCCACAAACCATGAGATCGTGGCCTGAGCCAAAACCGAAAGTCAGAAGCCCAACCGACTGAGCCATCCAGGTTCCCCAAGTCCCGACACACATTTAAATAAAAGCAAAAAAAAATAAAGAACATCTTTCCCTTGAAAGTGAAAAAAAAAGAAATGTTTTCTACAGTAGCTTTCATCTGGGATGATATGAGAAAAGCTAAATCAAAAATGCTAATTTTTCTACAAACATTCAGATGATGAAATACTAAATTATTTCCAAAAGTATCTGGACTCTGAGACTCATGAAATTTTACCAAGGCCTTTGTTTACATCTTATTTCACAAGAGTTTACTGGCAAAAGTCTCCAACAAAGGCTGCGATGGCTGTTGAGCGACACCCACTGGGCAGTTTCTAAGATGATCATAGACCTTCCAGCACATTTGCTTCCTGAGCACAGGGCAGGTGAGAAGCACAGATTGCTCATGGTGTGTCATCTAAGGTGATCGCAGTCTGTCTGATGATTCATCTAAACCCTGTTCTAACAGACTTCGGTGACCCGTGACCCCAGTTTTGGTTTGATGCTTTATTCCTGCCACACAAGGGCCCCAGAGTCGGGGTTGATGGCCCACGCTGTTCGTGCTCATGGGTATTTGTTTTGACAGAGACAACAGAGAAATGGTACAGCGTTCCTTAGTGCTCTCCAAGTGGAGAGAATCTGATTTAAGTGGCTCATCTTTCCTTGACATGGAAATCTTGTGAGCAGGAGCAAATCAGGATCTGACCGAGCTCTTGGTACCCTCTCTGGTGACCCTGAGCATCGCCACCGTCCCTTGCTATGTGGGGTTGGCATCAGGATGTGGCGGGGACGGGGGGCCAGGAAGACATCTTTTCCCTTCCTGAGGGAATGCATTGATACTGCTTCTCATCAGAGGCTCAAAATAACCAAGAATCACAAAGAAGCTCAGGCAGGCTCATGAAAGACTGGCCTACAGAGGGAGGTCAGAGCCCAAGGAGGGAAGAAGGGTGGCCTTGAGGATGGACGTCTGGAAGCAGTGAGTCAGGACCCATGCAGATGAGGAAGGTGCCCACGTGGGGCGATGAGTGACTGGATACAGACAAGGGATTGAGCGTATGAATACATATTACATAGTACGAACCATATTACTAATATTTTAGTAAATATATCTAAGTAAAAGGGAACCAGGTTTCTCAGTGTTGGAGAAGACCAGAATGTACACCGTAGTATTGGATTCAAATCAGTGTTATTGATGTGATTTCACAGATTTCAAATAGATAGACAGGAAGGTAGGGAGATTAAAAAAAAGATGGATAGATGATGTAGATGTGTACCAGTATATGTACATATGCTTGCACATTATATTCATACATATAATCCCCAGTTCCGTCCGTTGAAAGGGCCCAATGGCGGTCAAACACCAATGGCCTTGAGCCCCCGGAGATCGTCATCTGCACACGAGCTTCTCCACTAAAATGAACCAAGTTGCCCTGGATGAAGAGCTGATTCTAAGCTGGAACCGAAAGTGCAAGATGAGCCTGGGGCATCTCGGGCCAGGAAGTAAGAAAGTGCCCAAAGAATAATGAAACCTGTCAGAAGGACCCAGAAGCCAGCTCGAGGGGCTCCCGCTGGCCAATTATAAGACAAGGTAGCGTCAAAGTAAGTATGACAATGAGGAGTTTTAGCCTATTAAATAAAATAGGCCACTAGGGCTCTGTATTTATTTAATGAACGAATAATTGAAAATTTGGTGAGGAACGGGATATTTCAATAGTTGGCAAGCAATGGCCCACAAAGCATCTTTAGTTACAAAAGTAATAAAAGCCATTTTAGCATAGAAACTGGAAGGCACCACGTTGACGGAGCGATCAAAGCGAATGGTGGCAGTAACAGGTGGAAGAGAAATCATGGGTCCCCCGGCGGGACGGAAGGAGAACACCACGCTGTCTCTGAGGCACCCCCGTCAAAGGTGGAAATACAGGAGAGGCCCAAGCTGAGGGACTCTCTACAAAATACTTGCTCTCTAATGCCCCAAAGCACTGAAGGCACAACGGTCAAGGGAAGGCTAAAGAATTCTCCAGATGGAAGGACACTGAAGACGCTTGATAACTGCCTCTGTCAGTCCCCGCTGCTGTCACAGAGCAGGCTGGGGTCCTTAAACAACAGACACGTGGTTCTCGCGGTTCTGGAGACTTCAAGCACAACATCCTGGCCCCGACAGATTCGGAGTCTGCTGAGAGCCCTCCGCCTGGCTGCGGACGCCTCTCTCCCTGTGCCCTTCCATGGCACGCAGGGCGCGGGAGCCCTCCAGTGTCTCCTGTACGGGCACCGGCTGACCCATCCATGGGGGTTCCACCTTCACTAATCATCTCCCAAGGCTTCCCTTTCCCAACACCGTCACCTCGGGAGTAGGAATTTCAGCATGAAATTTGGGGAGACACAATCCAGTCCATAACAACAACTAGATGGAACGTGTGATCCTGTCCATTGCGGTAGAGGACAATAAGGACAGGAGAGGCAGAACCTACAAGTGGCCTGAGGCTCTGAGGGTCCCAAGGTACTCATGCCACCTTCCTGGTGTCGCGGTTACACGGTGGTTATGTTGACACTGACCCTGCCTTCAGGTCACGGACGCTGGCGTATTTGGGGAGGCTCGGACATCCTGTTCTGTACCTGCTCTCAAATGCCGTGGGGGGAGAAAAAGGTTTTGGGACTGTATGCGTACCTTTTCTGTAAGTTTAAAACAGTTTAAAGTGTAAGAGCAATTTGTATTACTGACAGAAAGAATGAGAACCAGATGCTTTTCAATTATAAAACTCTGAGTTGATTAATAGGACCTCACAAAAGGAACTTCTAAAAGATGTACTTGGGCAAAGAAGGAAAGCCTCCCCTCGGGGAGGCTCTGAGTTGCAGAAGGGATTGTAAGAAAATTAGTTGGTAAGCATGCGAGTACATTCAATCTCACACGGACTGCACAAAATATATTGAATTTGGAGGTAAAACAAAGAATTAGAATTAAAATTCCAGACAAAATTAACATATAAGAAGAGTGCGGCTGGATTAAAGCAGTCTGAAGTCCTCTTGATCCTCAGGAGGAGGTTTAAGATGTTAAATTTAAATTTTGTGACGTACGTGTTTTAAGAGTAGCTAACAAAAAAAAAAAAAAATCAGCGATGGATCCTTCACATTAAACCGGGATTTAGGAAACTGATGTTCAAGGGTGTGATCCAGGAGCCATGAATACTTGAGTTACATGGGTGAAATTCATGTATGATTACATTTTCGTGGATGTAATCCACGAAAACGTGGATCTCGTTTTCGTGGAGAAATGGTGTCCGCTAACTCTTCAAATACCCATGGAGTCTGTGACCATCGGACTAGACCAAGTTCTACAAGAGAAAAGTCAATGTCAATGTTTTTCTCCCTTCTATGTTGCCATCTGTTTTTGAATGCCTGAATAAAGAAACACATCCAGGATGTTGTTCATCTGTGGTTATGATTACGTCCTACCAGTTAAATGGACAGCCAGTCTCTGGTAGAGAGGGAGTGACACGAGAGATTTCACACAGTAGAGAAGATACAGAATGTCCTTGTCACATTGCCCCATGTGAGCCTAGGGTTAAGGTCAGTCTGGCAGCAACATATTTGCCTCTTTGGAGCATCTACCCGCTACCCACAACTTGTATGACCAACCTTGGGCGCCCCCGCCCCCCGTGATCAGTCTTACCCCTAGCCTTTGGCTCCTTCCCATTTCTGTAGACATCTCGTCTGGATATTTGGTTTCACTTTATCTGTGTTGCTTTTTCCTCCCTGTTTCCTTACTTGGTTTTCCAGCAAGCTGGGCTATGTCTTCACGACTCGGCCACCAGCATCCCTGGGCCACCTGATTCTACCCCACTCCCCAAGGCTCCAAGCTACAAACATTCCCCATAAGAGCCCCACTGAAGCGGTCACAAGCATGGTTCCTCTGTCGTCTAAAATGGCTGCCCGTTTCCCCACATTATCCCCATTTACTTTCTTATGCAAGATATAAGACAGAAATTAAGATTTTTTGTAACTAATAAACTTCAAATGAAGGTCCCCTTTAATCAGGCTGGAGAAGAAAACAAACACTTTGCTGCACATTGTCATTCATGTTGTAACTTACTATTCAAAAAGTGTATTCAAAGATCAGAGGCATCTTGGCCCCGAAGTCCTGATAACTTAGTAAAGGAACACTGAGTTGACATGTTAGTCACTCTTTGCTCCTTCAACATGAACAATCAAATCGTGATAAAGTGTGTCTCTCTGCCCCCATTTCATTTTTTAACATATCACTCCTGACGGCTAGATTACGGATTCTACTTTCTTTGAAGTATAGCTCTGTCTCCCTCCTAAAGCTCAATAGTCTAGAAACAATGAATGCCAAACAATATTAGTTGATCTGCAGTGAATGCTTAAATCATAATTATTATTTCATTTAGCGTGATTGTTGTCGGGGCTATGAATTTTGCACACCTTTGTGTACCTTTCTCATTTTCTAATTACTTGCTATTTCTGCTTGTTTCTTTAGTCATCATCTCACAAGTGACAGAAAACAAAGCACATCAGTCTGCATTGTTCACACTCTGAAATTTCTGTGCCCTGTTCGCTTGCTGCTCATAACAGCGTCTGACACACAAATTACATTTTTATGCCTATGCTGTTCACATAATTTCCCATGCTCGTAGGGAAAACTGACGCGCTGGATTTTTTAATAATGTCACCCCTTTAGTTATTCTCTCTCACTTGCTCCTTTCCTCTGTCCCCCAATTTACTGTAATCCGAAAATCAAACAAATACAATAGCTAAGTAAAATATTTTTGTCAGTGTCTTGAAAGGTTCTCTTCTCCCCAGTTCACGATTGGTAGTAATTATAGACCCTTTTTCCTAGATAAATGCACGCAACATATTTTTCAAAAGCTCATTCAAAATGTGCATTTGGTTTTAGAAACTACCACTGCTTTTCCACCTGAGGCCTCTGCTTCAGTCACAGCAGACTGTGCAGGGACGTTCCCACGACCGGGGGACTCAGCAGCGCCCCGAGGGAGCCGGGCGCTCAGCAGCCGGGATGCTCCACGCGAGGTTGTGGACAAGTAAGGGCAGCACGGGCGGAGCCCATGTCCACAAGGGTCCGCGTCCCTGCCCTGTCCCAAAACACGGATGCACCAAAGCCAGAGGGGACGGTGTCTGCCCGAAAATGAAACGTCAGCAATGTACAAGGGCTGGTCTCGTCAAGACCGTTCTCTCCATCAAGAAGCGCATTTCAGTCGACGTGTTTATGGTGTCGACGTGTTTATGGCCCTCACATTATGCACAGACGAGTCTTTAGTTGTGCGTTTCTGCACACAGGAAGTAAGTGCGTAGGAAAATAGAGATTCAGAGGGGGACCACTCAAAGAAGAAGCTATGCGCCTCTTGCATAGAGCGCTAATCAGTGCAATGACTTTGTAGCAGCCTTGAACCTGGTGGGAAATGGCCACGGGAATCACTGCCCAGTCGTGTTTTAGTTCCTTACCAACGTGTGACAGAAAATGTCAAGAAACAGTTGACTTCAAGGCAAACTGATTCTTCAGCTTTGCTACTGGTAGGTTTGCTTTCTAGAGGAGGAAGTGTGGCAGGTGGCATTTCCGGCAGCCCATCCCCCACGCCCAGTGTCCCTCGAGTCCGTGTCCTGCCAGCGCGCTATGGTCACTCGGACGTTGCCTGATGAGTCTGAGTTTCTAATTCCAGCCTAAACCGTGGAATTTCCAACATTTGAAAAAATACATATTCACTAATATTCGATTTTTGAAAACACATCTCCACGTGATTAAGCCGAGGCATGGGAATAGTTGGTGACTCGGCCAGAGGTAGGCAGGAGTCTCTTTCTGACACGGCACCTCTTGCTGTGTGATTTCCGGCCGTGGCGTTGGGAATTAGATTACTAAGTACTGGAGTAACAGCACAGCAAGACAGAAACAGAGAAACATCCCCTTTTTTACCGGTGCACCGAATATAACCTTCAAAACTGATCTTTATCACTAACTGGCAACAGGGAAATACTTTTAACTCAGCGAGTTAGAAACGTGTTCTGTGCTCAGGTTGTACTGAGTCATGGGAACACCAGTAAATGACCCTTCTCCGCTTTACTCAGTAATCTAGGTTGAGCAGCCCGGAAAATGGATTCAGCATTTTAAAGGCACTCGTTTGGGCTGCTTTTCTTTCAGGCAAAATCACTTACTTGTGTGTGACAAATTCTCCCAAATAGATGACAGTCTACTGTTAAAACGTGAAGGATGCCATTCCATTCCAGCCACGTCTGGAACTTTATGTATCCCGCCAAAGGCCTCAGTGACCCGGTGACTCGTCAAACACGCTCAGGGCCAGAAATAGGCACTGGGGCCAGCATCACACGAATCGGTGTGTCAGGAGAGCCTGTGTAATCGTGGGACTGAATTGTCCTCCTGGGCAATAGGAAAGCCATTCTGGAACTTCGCAAGGGAGCAGCACACAAAAAATGGACCAGAGTCCAGGCGTGGGCTGCCACACCCTGTCTGGTGCAAACCTCCTCCTGCTTCTGGTGCTCCTGTGCATGCTAATTAATAGAGAGATACATTCTGGAGAAAACCTATTTTCTCTGCTTTGCACTTTATGCACTTTGGCACGCGCCTTCACCGTCCTATGGCGGTGCGAGCTCCGTGAACACTCAGACTGTGTCTCACGTACTTGACCCCCCCCCCCCGACGCCTCAACCAAAGCAGGGGCTTGGGAAATACCTAGCAAATGCAACTTGGCGTGGATGAGAATTTTAAGGCTCTTAATAGGCTCACCCGCTGAGGTATATAGATTGGTATATCGCAACTGCTCTAGACTCCAAAAGTGAACATTCCAGGAAGAGGCAAATAAAGGTTTCGTGCAATTCTTAAACTGCGCTTTACAATGTGCATATAGACATGCTCATCAGTCCTATTGATCGTTGACGTTGCTGCAGGTGTTTTCATGTCTTCCACAAAGTTATTGTCTCAAAGAAACGTCTTCCTGAGCACCAATCATTGGTTTGCGTGAGAATGCGCTCTATTGACAATGCATTACACGCCGTATTCTTTAATCACACAGGACTTTTTAAAACACTTTTCTCTTTTTATTTTTATTTTTTCTGTTTATTTATTTTTGAGAGAGAGAGAGAGAGAGAGCAGGAGAGAGGCAGAGAGAGGGAGACACGGAATCCGGAGCAGGCTCCGGGCTCTGAGCTGTCGGCACAGAGCCTGACGCGGGGCTCAAACTCACAAACCGCGAGATCATGACCTGAGCTGAAGTCGGACGTTTACCTGACTGAGCCACCCAGTCGCCCCTAATTACACATGATTTAGGCAGTTCATTTTCTACATGCTAATTTTTTCTTTGAACTCACTTCCAGGAATATGTGTTACCCTCCTATACATGCTGCTTTTTCAAAGGAGAAATACAGCTGTTTCTTGGCTTATATTGGTGAATACTGAGTCACCAAACTGTAGATACACGTAGGCTAAAGACAGGTAAAAGGCTTCTCCTAAATCTACAGTAATCTACTAACAACTTGCTTTGAATTTAAAATGACTTTAGGAGGGGCGCCTGGGTGGCTCAGCCAGTTAAGCATCTGACTTTGGCTCAGGTCCTGATCTTGTGGTTCCTGAGTTCGAGCCTCATGTGCTGACAGCTCAGAGCCTGGAGCCTGCTTTGGATTCTGTGTCTCCCTCTTTCTCTGCCCCTCCCCTGCTCTCTCTCTCTCTCTCTCTCTCAAAAATGAAAATAATAAAAACAGCGAAAAATGCTTTAAAAAATGACTTTAGGAGACCACTAGTCTCACAGTGTCCCAAACTTTCGTGGAAGTCCTTTTAGCCCTTACACGTCAGTGTGAAGCTCCCGTTAGTTTAAAAGGATACACAGGATAATTATCTCTGTATTTTTCTAGCTGTAACATAATCATAGAACTAGTCAAGAGAGTGGAATCAAATCACATTATGTGTACAAGAAAACACTTGCTTGCTATTGAATTTGTTCAGATGCTAAGCAAAATGACTTTTTAATGTATATCTCTCTCCCTTAGACCCTCCTACAAAGAATTCATTTGTTTTAAATTCCAAACTTGTGTTTGATGGGCGAGAGGACAGCAAGTGAGCCTACGCTGGCGATTCCAGGTACAGGGTTCAAGTTAGCGCCCCAGGGCTTCGAGTGTGGGCAGGGCGGTAGGGAGGGGGCCGGGGGGAGGATGGGGCATCACGGAGACGTGCGGTGTAGATGGCTCCCCGTCAGCCACTGGCCGAGTCCACATGGAGATTATGCCTCAGCTTTAAAACTGACGGTTCAGGAAAATGGTTTCATTCTCTTCCTGGTCATTATTTTCTAAATTCCACACTGTAGTGACCCTGTGCATAGAAACCAGCTCTGGGGGTGCGATGTTAGGACAGGTGTCAGTAGCACGGTCGGTGAAGTTCGAGAAGACTCTAGAAATGGCTCCTCTGGGGCCGCAGGATGCTCTCTCCTGTCGCCATCACGCTTTGGCATTAGCCTCTGTCCTGTTCCAGCCGTAACATGGGCGTGCACCTATTTTTTCCTGGATTTCACGGATGCCTTAACAGTTGCTTAATATGAGCACGCCTGGGGGGCTCAGTGAGCTGAGCACCTGACTCTTGCTTTCGGCTCAGGTCATGATCTCACGGTTCACGAGTTCAAGCCCTGCGTTGGGCTCTGCGCGGACAAAACAGAGCTTGCTTGTGACGCTCTCTCTCTCTCTTTCTTTCTCTCTGCCCCTCCCCCTCTTGCTCTCTCTTTCAAAAATAAATAAACCTTAAAAAAACCAATTGCTTGATTTAAATGCACGAGTGAAGAATCATCCTCTCGAAGCTGCATCAAAGGAATCTGGTCATAGATCATAAAACTTACTTTCTTGCTCATAATTTCGGTATTCCACCGTCTATCAAAATCAGTTATTTTATACATGACCTTGTAAGGTTATCGATCAGATATTCAAAGCACCTCCCTTTAGGGAACAAAGAAAATGGAATAGTGTATTATAATATATTTACCCAGGGTTATATTTAAACATTATTTGGTTTAATACGCTTAGTTTATATGAGTAAGGCTGAAAAGCAGATACAAAGTTGCACATGGGTGTTCTGTTTCTTAAAAAAGTAGTTCAGGACATTTTTTTTTTCTTATAGCAACACTTTGGATCGTTTGGAGGGGGCTCAGATGAGATTTGTAAATACCTCTCTCATTTTGGCATAATCGAGGATTTGCTTTAGAAGTATATTGAGTTGTCCTGTGTTCTTAATATATTTAAACATTATTAGCAGTGAGTACAGAGAGGATTCCCGTGACTCTAACTAGAGACGATAACTAATTGGCAGATACGCTAGCTAGAGAAGGTGACGGATTTTTTTCCAGATTGTAATTGTAAATATGACACAAATTTTCTTCGTGGGCAAAATTGTGCGTTTTATACACTTGGCGGTCCCTGGATGTGTCTGACTGCCCTGCGGACCCAGCACTCGCCCCTACTCAGGACCCGCCTCAGTGAGCCGGCTGCACCTGCCCCTTACTTTGGCCCCTGGTTGGGGTCCAGTCCTTAGCCAACATCACGACCCCCACGGACTGCTATGTCATGGTCACAGGTGCAAAGCAACGGGGACAGGTGATTTCTGATTTAGTACCTGTGCCCGTCTCTCGAGGTAAATGGAGCCACGGCCGAGGTGATGGCGGCAAAGGTGTAACTTGGGGCAATATTTTAAAGGGTTCGGCGCAGGCTGAACATACTACTCTGAAGTTATTGGGTGCTCCCTCGTGACAATTATAACATAAGGACAGCACTGGGACTCACCTGTCCTATGGGGGATGAAGCTCCCTTCATGACCATCTATTCCATACGATTCACATTTCCACAGGGGCATGTGCTGTGACACGTGTGTTAAGCTGATTGTCTCCTGATTTGCGGGAAAGGGTCCCTGGGCGGGAAGTTGGGCAGGTTCAAATCCTGGTTCTGAGAGGGGCTATTTCTCAAAGCCTGTCTAATGCCAGGGTCCCCAGAGTGGAAATGTGTCTGGCCTACCTCACAAGCGTATAGTCAAGACCAAAGTATAAAACAGTTGGAAACACTTTTGAAACAACCGAGGTCTGTAACGAGGCGCTCTTATCATTATTATTATATTCAAATCTTACTGTCACAGCACTATTTTTGGATAGTTTCAGAGACCTACAAGGTATCTTACGGGTGAGACACGGTATGAAACCAAGCACGAAAAAAGGAAGGCAGAATGACAGAGCTTCTGATGAGAAACATGTTACCCACAGACCGAAGGCAGAAATCTGAGGCCTGGAAGCAGGAATATACATGCATCTCATGTTTCCAAATGCACACAAGAAGCTTGACAAATGGGAATAAGTATTAATGAACACTTTTTCTTTTTTTTTTTTTTTTAAGTTGTTTTTTTTTTTTTTTCAACGTTTATTTATTTTTGGGACAGAGAGAGACAGAGCATGAACGGGGGAGGGGCAGAGAGAGAGGGAGACACAGAATCGGAAACAGGCTCCAGGCTCTGAGCCATCAGCCCAGAGCCTGACGCGGGGCTCGAACCCACGGACCACAAGACCGTGACCTGGCTGAAGTCGGACGCTTAACCGACTGCGCCACCCAGGCGCCCCAATGAACACTTTTTCTTATTAATGCAAAAGAAACATTCTTTTTCTTGCTTCTCTGTAGTAAATTACACTGATCAGTGGAGACCTGGCCAAAGCCTACATTCCAGGTCTCAGTAATATAATCGCTATCTTTGGGCTGCCGAATCTCCTTTTTTAGAAACCTTGCTGAATCTTCACCTATGTTTTCATAACTCTGGATATGTATTTTCACTAGGACGGTTACATCCTCGTTATAAAAATCCAAAATACGGGCTTGGACGTCGTACAGTACTCTCCGAGCAGAAAGCAATTGCGTAATTAAAACAACGATCACAGCCCCTTAGAGTCCGTGGTCTTCGGTTACGTTCCGCGGAACGTGACGTTTTGAGAGTGGCTGACGGGAGCCCTGTCGTCGCCGGGGACCGTCAGCCCAAGGACAGAAAAGCCTAAAGGATCCGAGGCCTTTAAGGAGAGGATGGGCAGTCGTGACCAGTTAGTGCCGGGAGAGGCCAGCCTCTGTTTCCCCGAGCCTCCTCCAACCCCGCTGTGGGGTCTTGTGCTTCCAACGCAGCAAGCAAGGAGCACACGCTCAGGAGTCCTTTGGGGCGGGAAACAATGGACAGCGGAGTCCTCGCGAAACAAGCGGTGGGGCCGGGGGCCGGTGCCAGGAGGACACGGTGCCATCTGAAACCAGACTCCTCGAAAGACACGTGCTTAGAAGACGACAAGCCTCCCTGATGTCGCTTTGTTGAAAGCGCCAGCTGGCCGATGGCTTTGGCCAGCGGCTCACCCTTCAGCGTCTCTGTGTCATCACTCGTAAATGCTAAGACGCGTTACGTGCCCTTCACCGACACCCCTTGGCCTCTCTGCTCCTCTTTCGGAGTCAGCTTCCGAGGTCATTTCCCGGCCACACGGACCGTGGCCGTACTTCCTGGTCTCATCCAGTAAGTTCGGTCGGTTTCCCAGGCAGTCAGCATTTTGCCGGCAACTGTCATTGGAGGGGCCGTCCCCCTGCAGTGTGGTCTGTGTTTGTCCTAAGGAACAGCCGTCATCCCACCTGCACTCACAATTGAACCCTTGGGGCGCCTGGGCGGCTCGGTGGGTTAAACATGTGACTCTTGATTTCGGCTCAGGTCGTGATCTCACGGTTCTTGAGTTCGAGCCCCACATCGGGCTGCGCTGACGGGGCGGAGTGCACGTCGGGCCCTCTGTACCCCCCTCTCTCTCTGCCTCTCCCTCGCTTGGGCTCTCTTTCTCTCTCTCTCTCAAAATATAAACAGAAACAAAAAATAAATGAACCCTTGACTGATAGGAAGAAGAGGAGTTTCCCAAAGTGTTATTTAGGGTAGAACTTACCTCCGTCCCCCCACGATACCTCCGGTGACAACGTTCACACTCCCGCTCACAGCACATTTTTTGCTTACAAAAATTCGATACTCAGTGAATGAAAAAAAAAGGATAAAAAGCCTTTTTAAGAACTATTATGAGGTATTGAGATGAATTTAAAGTGAATCGAGGCAAATCTAGATCTTTTCTGGAAAACATTACACAGTTAAGTATCTAAGAAAAAGTGGGGGGGGGGGGGGAGTCCAAAGCAGCAAAGGCTAATTAGTGTTTTTTATTTTATTTTTTTTAATTTTTTTTAATGTGTATTTATTTTTCAGAGAGAGAGAGACAAAGAATGAACGGGGGAGGGTCAGGGAGAGGGAGACACAGAATCTGAAACAGGGTCCAGGCTCTGAGCTCCAAGCTGTCAGCACAGAGCCCGACGCGGGGCTCGAACTCACGGACCGCGGGATCATGACCTGAGCCGAAGTCGGACGCTTAACCGACTGAGCCACCCAGGCGCCCCTAATTAGTGTTTTTTAAAACGATCAAACCGAGGAAAATGACACCTATTTTCCTGAATTTTTCCATTTTGGTCTCCGTGTTTGATATTTCTTCTCTCCTTTATAACAGCCAGTCCACAGAACGCAATTTTTGTAGCGCGGAACATAATCCTCCCAAATGAACGCGATATTTGACTTAGGGCAACAGCGTATCTTCGCAGCTGGGTGCCCAAAAGGGCGGTTTGTTTTGCTGCTCTAGAAATACAATTTGAAATATTTAGGAAGCTCTATACTTCCCCAGGGATGTTGCAACCGGCTCTGCACACGATCCGACAAGGTGTGATGGATCTTTAGACCCTTGTCCTGCACAGATTAGCGGCTTTCTGTCACCTTTCTGCAGGATGCGGAACTGAGGCATCGCAACTTGTCTGTCGTTGACTTGGCGACACAGGAGCTGCAGGTACGAGGACTCTGCAGACCTCGTACCGAAGACACTGGAGAAACAGCAGGGCAGAAGCAGGGGCGGCTGTGTCCCGAGTGCTGCGGCCAGCGCTTTGGAAGTCAGGGGACGGAAGTCAAGCTGCTGGGGAGGCAGGGCTGTTATCTTTTCTTTCTTTCTTTCTTCCTTTCTTCCTTTTTTTTTTTTTTTTTTGAGAGAGAGAACGAGCAGGGAGGGGCAGAGTGAGGGAGAGAGAGAGAGAGAGAGAGAGAGAGAGAATCCCAAGCAGCGTCTGCACTGTCAGCCCCGAGCCCGAGTTGGGGCTCCGACTCACAAACCACGAGATCTTGACCCTGAGCAGAAACCAAGAGTCAGACTTTTAACCCACCGAGCCCCCCGGGCGCCCAGGGCTGCTATCTTTCTGACAAAAAAAAAAAAGCAAAGTGAATCAGAGCTCCCCTTGTCAGGAATTGGCCAGGCCCAGCAGCGGAAGAGGCGAGCTGACCACAGATCAGGGTCAGTGGAACCCACTGCCCACAGGCTGATGCGCATTTGCTGTCACAATGTGGGCGGCACTGAGATTGGGCACAGGCCCCCTGCCTCTCAAACTGGCACTTTTCCTGTTAGTCCCCCTTGATCCACCTGCCGATAACTCGGCCATCAACTCCTCCCCAAACAAGAGTGTCTCCAACCCGCACAGCAGGAACCAGGAACCAGAGGCCAGGATTCTGGGCTCCCACTCCGGCTGGCCCCTGGGGTTTCCTG
The DNA here is from genome assembly GCF_014898765.1 of Herpailurus yagouaroundi. NCBI lineage: Eukaryota > Metazoa > Chordata > Mammalia > Carnivora > Felidae > Herpailurus > Herpailurus yagouaroundi. The sequence continues at coordinate 2,227,545 of NW_024412397.1, forward strand.
TCGAGCATTCAGAGCCACGCCTGGCCTGAAGCTGATTTGGGCCGTGAATCATAATGAAGTGGGAAACAGATGCAGATGCAAATGGCAACTAGAATTAAATTTCGTTATAACCTGCAGCCCTTTGACAAATACTCGAGGCAGGCGCAGCAGAATTCTTCCAGAACTCCCTACTGTCTTAAGGCTAATGCTTTGCTAGAGGGAAAAATAGCTTGACTGTAGCCTGGCCTCCGGGATCCTGCGGGTCTTTAACATATGAAAGTCCTTCTGGAAACTTCCCTTGTCTTTACTTCCCCGGCTCCATGGGATACAACCAGTCTCCTCACAATGCCAGCGTGGATGTCTGCCCACGGCCCCTGTCCCGTGCTCTCATACAATCATCTTTTTTTTCCTCGAGAATTCTTTCTTGGCTGTCAGCTCTGAACCCCCCACCAGGACCCCAAAACCCCATCAAGATGCAGGTTCAGGCCGGCTTTGAGGGCCGTCCTTCCAGGGGCATTTTTGTTCCCAGAGCCCCTAATGCTCGGTGCTTCTGGGGCCACTGAGGCTCCACTCAGTCTCTGCTGGTGGCACCACTAGGGGGTGAGCACTTCCCCCGGCCTCCAGACTTCACCGGTTCCCCTCTGCCACCTGCTGAGGACATGGGACACAGGCGCGGCTCCCTCGTGGTGAGACCACACCCTGGCGCCCAGTTGGGGTGAGGTTGGCCCTCCTGCTGGGGCCACTGGGACTGCCCAGAGCACCCCTGATGGTACGGGTCTCAGGGCTCCCCAGTCTCTCAGTTGGGGCTCCCCCTTCCTGGCCCTGAGGCTAGAGACAGCAGGCTTTTGTTCATTTCATTTGACAAAGCTGGTTGGCAGCTCGGGGTTGAAGGCCTTTGGCGCCCGGCCCGAAGGCTATGAGGACAGAAAGGAAACCCAGGGACTCCCACACTGTTGCTGAAATCCTGAGTCCCTGCCCCTCCCCGTCCTTCCCAGCCGGCGGTCCCTCCCCGTCCTGTCCACTGACTCGAGAGGCGCGTGGTCACTTCAGGGGAGCAGCAGGGCAGAGGGAGTGTGCTACGATCCATTACTCTTTTGTCAAACACTTCAAGTAATTCCAAGCGGAATGTCGAAGAGTAACTGATGTAGAAAATGCTGGGGTTCAGAGCCAACGGCCAAGAAAAATTCGTGAGACGTCTTCGGTGCAAAAAGGTGCTTTTATTAAAGCACAGGGACAGGATCCGTGGGCAGAAACAGCTGTGCTGGGGTTGTGTCCACTGACTGATTGTATACCTTCAGGTTGGGAGGGCGTTAGGGACAGCTTAAGTCTCTAAGGAATTTGAAAACAAGGTTTCCAGGACCTCGAGGGGGCTAGACGCTGTTAGGAAGAGGTCATTTACTACTGTCTAGTAAAACCTCAGGCATGAGACCTTTCAGATACCTATCATGGGGCCATGAGCTTAGAGTGATTGTCAACATATACTTTGAGGGGGGTTGAGAAAAAGGAATTTTTCAAAGGGATCTCTGTATGTTTGAAGTCGACTCCCAGGATCCTGGGGGGTCAGGGCAATGTTAAGCTGAGATTGACATTTGCCATTAGCAAAGCGTCACCTGAGGCAGCTGAGGTCCCAGAGGAAGGTCACCCTGCCTGCTTCAAGGACTGGCCAACGGGCTGAAGGTCGTAAGGAAATTTAATCCGTTCTTTTGCCTTTGTTTCCCACATCAGTAACCAATTCTGCTACTGCGTGCTTGCTTCTTGATTCTGCGTGACCGTGCTTTGCTTGTTTTCCGGACCTTCTGCTACATTATTTGCAGGTGGCGAAGTTCACAGATGAGATGGAAATTTGGTCTGGAAGGCTGAGATAGAGCTGAGGAGTCCTGGTAAATGGTGAGTGTCTGGCTTTCCCAGCCTCACATCCCCAGTGATGGGAGGCTGGATATGTACCGAAATGGTCCTAGTGCTCCCAAAGGTACACAGGCCCAGGACAAGCATTTCTTGCATCAAATCCTCGGGTCAGAAGAACAATTGTCTCCTTAACCTTTGTATTTAACACATGGCCTCTTGCCACAGGCATTATCTCAGGTACCTTAACATGCTCAGGAAACTAAGAATGTAAGTATTACTATTCCCGTTTTATAAAATGAGGAAACAGACTCAGAGGACCTTGCTTAAAAACTCAGCCAGAACTTGGGGGAGTCAGGATTTGAACAGGATCTTCTGACCCCGAGTCTTAGAATGGCTTCACTTCGGTTTCGTCTTGGCTAAAGGCCTGTAATTCTGCAAAACCCTAATAACGAGGCTTGGGATTCAATAAACAGAATTATCAGTAAATTCTGTCCATCTGCTGGGAAAAAAAAAAAAAAAACAGGCTTTAAAGACCTGACATATAAGCTGGTTTTATGAAAAAATGCAAGATATTTCAGGGGTCAGCTTCCTTCCTCCACCAGGCTTTAGGTAACTGAAGTAGCACGTGATCCAAGAAGAGAAAGGGGAACCAAAAGAAGGTATTTAGGGCCACTTGAAACCATCATGTGCATAGGAATCAACTGAAAGGCTATCAAACTTTTAGATTCCGGGGCCCCACCCCGCAGACTTGGCCAAAGTTGACCCAGGGCAGGACTGGAAGTTTCCCAAGCACTGCTAAGCATTTGTTTATTTGGAAAGCAAGTTTCAAATGTTCAGGATGATGTGGTCTGGAATGATGTGGTAAGACATCACCCATGTGTTTCCAAGGTTCTTACCACTGACATTCAGCCTCAAAATTAGGGAGAATCTCGGGGGAGCCGATTCCAAACTAAGAATTCGTTGAGGAAACGTAGTGTAAAAAGCATGATTTGGGGTACCGTCGTGCCCCCTTATCCGCGGTTTCGCTTTCCGCAGCCTAACGTGGTCCCAAAGCCGATGATCCTGACTTATCGTCAGAAGGTCGTGGTAGCCTACTGCTATGTCACACGCCCAGGTCATTCACCCGTGTCACCTCCTCACGTGAGCATTTCATCATCTCTCGTCACCACAGGAAGAAGAGTGTGTGCGGCACAATACAGGATTTTGAGAGAGAACACATTCACCTAACTTTTATCACAGTGTATTGTTATTATTGTCCTATTTTACCGTTAAGCCTTGTAGTTAATCTCTTACTGGGCCTAACTTAGAAATTAAGCCTTATGGTAACTATTATGTACAGGGGAAAAACACAGTCTACTTAGGGTTCAGTACTATCTGAAGTTTCAGGCGTCCACTGGGGGACTTGGAACGTACCTCCCCCACATTAAGGAAGACCACGGTACCGGGAAATAGCTTAGCAGTTTGGTCAAACGATAGTCACATTTTTTTTTTTAAGATTCTATTTTTTTTTTAAGTAATCTCTACCCTAACTGAGGCTCGAACTCACAACCCCAAGATCAAGAATCACAGGTTTCACTGACTCAGCCAGCCAGGTGCTCCCCAACTAGAGTTATTTTTAATCAGTGAGGAGTCTCAAATTGAAAAGAGAGAGGGAGAAAGCGAATGCGGCATGCGAATATCAGAGATGCTCATCCAAAGCAAAGCCGTCTTCCAATCAACGTCGGACCTGGCTGCACAGTGTTAATTGGGGATGGAAGTCACTTAATAACCAAGGCAGCTTCTCACCGTGGATCCCATGGCAACAAAGCCATGCCTGGCAACTGGACTTGACTTCCTTGGTGATAAATGAATCAAATAGGGTTTATTCCTATGGCCAGTTCAGTAGAGGAAGTCACATTGCCTTAGAAAATGAGCGAGAATTACACCCCCAGTCAGCTCCCACAGGACCACACTGACAGGAGTGTGCGGTCCGCGGCGGGAGTCACAAACAGGAAGTGATCCCTCCAGAGTCAGTGCTTCTGGGATGATGTGCTGGCCAGAACGTGTCCATCGCTGGTACCTGTGGGAAGGTCACCCCATTCGTATTCCTCGTTCTTTGAAGCCTATTGTTTTTTTATTTTAGGATCAAATAATTTATTTTTTAATATGAAATTTATTGTCAAATTGGTTTCCACACAAAACCCAGGGCTCATCCCAACAGATGCCCTCCTCGATGCCCATCGCCCACCTCCCCCCCTCCACCCCCGTCAGTTTATTCTCAGTTTTTAAGAGTCTCTTATGGTTTGGCTCCTTCCCTCTCTAACTTTTTTTTTCCTTCCCCTCCCCCATGGTCTTCTGTTAAGTTTCTCAGGATCCACAAAAGAGTGAAAACATATTTTAAACGCCTACTTAAATTGTTCAAATGCCTTAACACCTAAGCGAAGAAATAAGAGGAAACAATAGATTAGATGCAGACTTTTTATCTTAATGGAATACATTCTTTTTTTTCTAAGGTCACCTGAGAATTTGTGCAAAGTTTTCTTTTACTTAATGTAAACTTGTACGTATTCATTCTCTATGGAGCAAAAAGTTGTCTTATTTAATCTCTTCTGGGTAGGATACTTACCTAGAGGGCTTTTGATAGAAGTCACAGGAGCAAAATTCCTTGGAGATCCTCAGGGGTTTTTAAGGGTGTCAGGAGATTCTCAGACCAAAATGTTTGAGAACGATTGGTCTAGAGCATCACATAATTTCACTGCATTTGGCTTCCTGACGGAAAGAGCGAGGCACAGTGTTAACACCAATTCAAATCCCATCCTGAAACATCGTCTGGCATTGAAGCGGTAGGTTTACCCCCCTCAAGTACCGGAATATAAAATTGCTCTATCGACGTATCGATACTCATCTTGGAATCCTCTTAATTGTGCCTGAACATTTAACAGCTTAACAAATTTCTCAGCGTTTACTTGTTTCTGTATCACAGGCCCGTGGCTAGTGAACGAAGGCTCTGCCTTTTAGCCTCAGAGCTAAACTAGCTTACCAGAATATTCCCTGCATCATTAATATCTTCCTATGTTTAAGTTCCTTCCATTTCAAATAAGGAAATGAAAAGAACCAGATGTACCTCCTTATAAAAGATGCTGTAAGCATTTGCTTCATCACCCGCAATGACCTACCATCAAATTGCGTGTTACCTGATTCCAGCCAGATGGTGGTTCAGTTTCCCATGACTCTACAGAGGAAACATTGGATGGGCATCTAGGGGTCGCCACAGCGGACTTGGGGGATCGTAATAGTTGTGGTTCATTATTTCAGTAACAGCTTATTAGCGTTACTCCATAGCAAGTTATTTACAGACAGACTTGCGTAAGCCTCAGGAAGGTTCACAAGGCAGCTGCCGCTATTAACCCCGCGTCACAGATGGGGGGACTCCGTGGACAGGCTGAGTGTGGCTCGCTAATTTTCCCCGTGGTGCAAACCTTGCTTTGAATGCAGCCGTCAGGTGTCTAAGCCCTAAACCATAGTGTCGTCCTGCTAGTAAGATAATAGTGACCGTAATAAATACTCTTATAATAGATAAGTTGAGTTTTTTTTTTTTTTTTTTCTTCCCAGAAGAGGTTCACATTGTCTGGAAGGGAGAGAAATAAATAACAGTAAAAACTGGCAAATACTATTATCACGTTTCCCGGATAGATTTAATAAACCTTTTCCGAATGTGTCGTTCAGCTAATGATCTTGTTAAAACGGTATGGAGGGGCGGCGAGCCATGTGACAGCTTCCACCTGGGTGACCAGACAGGGCCTCCCGAGAGGGTGGTGGGTGAGCCACGTCTTCATTCTTGAGAGGGGTTTCCCTCCGGAAAGAAATGTGGGGGTTCTGAGGAGTCAGGAGGAAGGGGAGCCCCAGGAAAGGGTTAGCAGCACGGGTCTCTGGCGGTAGAAGTTCTGAAACAGAGTCAGCAACACCGCGTGGGCACCCGTCAGAGGACACGGACGGGAAGGTTGGGGGGAGGCTGTGGTGGACGGTGAAGATCACGGGGCCAAGGACGACCTTGACCTCCTCTCAGGAAGGAGCCAGCAAGGGACACCCTCAGGGACATGCCGTCTGCAGCGGGAGGGCAGGCGCGTGGAGAGCACTGGGAAGGGAGAGGACGGTGAAGGGTGTGGAGGTCCTGGCTGACCTTGGATGAGCAGGATGAGGATCTGTGGGGGTTTGGATCACCTGCTGCCGTCCTCTCGCTTCCTCGGTTTTCCCTCCCAAGGGTGGGGACTGACCCCAGGTTCCAGACGGTGTGCGTGAGGGCAGGCACACCAGCAGGGTGCCCGCTGTCTTTCTAAAGAAAGGAGACTTGGCTCCTTCTGTCATCCCTCTTCTGAATGAGGTTTCCTTTCTTGCCATCTTTTCTTGCCACTCCAGAGATCAGGACTCACCGAAGGTTTCCTTCTGCGTCTCCGCTGAGCCAGGACTCTCTCACCGGGGCTCCAACCCTGGGGACGGTCCGCTCTGTCTGGAGTGCAGCTTCAGGACTCCAGGAAAGGGCCACTAGGAGGGTGCATCCGGGGGACTGCTAGAAACGCCAAATTTCGAACCTTCTGCCGACCTACGGAATGGGAATCTGCAGTTTAGCACACTCCAGGCTGTCCATGAACACAACCACGGATAGTACAGTATACAATCAAAACCCACAGGACAATCTACCAGGATTTCTTTTTTTTTTTTTTTCCATTGTCCAGATACTTCCCAATTTCCCACGACAAATCCCAAACTGACTGTTATTTGTTAAGGCATTTTTCTTGGTGAGCATGGTAATGCGGTGTCTTTCCATCTGGGCCCCCACCTCCTGGGCACGCTCCAGCACCTGCCGGTCAGCCAGATTTAAACTTAAGCCCACACATCGTATTGCCCATTTTTGCTGCTTCTATGGTTCCCTAGATTGAGTCGCAGCAAGCTGATTATCAAATGACCTCCCCAATGTGGCACCGACTCATTTTCCTTCCCCGTATCTTACCCTTATGCTTCATGCTGTTGGGCCATGTGGGGCCATTTGCCCTCTGGAAATGCAGTGGTCATTTCTCTCTGCATTAACTTCCTGAAGCTCTTTCGACAGCTGGCTTACCCTCCGCCATGCTCTCTAGTCAACTCCCCCCCCCACCCCGGCCCCGTTCCTTGAAAAGCATGCTGATCTTTTTGTCCATTCATTGACTGTCCCAAGACCCAGGGATCTTTACTTCCCGAATTTGGACCCCGCTTTTGATTTTCCTCGCACACTGTCTCAATAAGTTCAAGTCATTTAAACATCAAGCTGTCCATAAGTTTATCAATTGAAGGGTGGTCTTAAAAGCATAGGTCAAAAAGCGCTGACACTCCGGTAGGCGAACTTCAAGCACCCGCTGAATGAGACAACAGCCCAGTGGATGGAAGTCTCAGAATCATCCACGGCTTCAGGTATTGATGGGTTTCTTTTACCCCCGCCACCCAAACCGTGCTCTTCACAGCGGCCTCCCTTCCTGAAATTCGTCCCGGCAGGGTCCCCTACGCGCATCTTGAGAGCAGAGATCACAACACATTTTTTTTTCTTTACCCTACAATATGGGGGATTTTGTCTGGCACAGAGTAGGGCCAAACACAAGACGGTTGGTTGGTTGGAAAGCTTGTGCTATGTGACAAACGGGGATCATCGATGGCTTCTGTTTGACCAAGTGTCATTCTGCTCTCTGTGAGAGGTTTCCATGCGTAGTATCAGTGCCTTCTGTGGAGACCCATCTTTAGTTAGGTCTGTCTGGAACCTGACAGGGTGACAGAATGCGCATTTAAACACTTGATAAATACTTTTAATTAGGATGGTGGACGGTCCACCGCTGTCAGGGTTAATGCCTGAGAAAATAGCGTCTAATACAATTATCCTTTCTTTCCTCTTTTGTGATGGAAAATAACTAGGGTCCAAAGGTTTAAGGAGGCTAACATTAACCTTTTAGAAAATTCAAAAAAGGCACTGACTTCACGGGTTGCTATGACTCAGCTTGGTTAACAGAACTGAGAGTTCTTTCAGAAAAAAATGCTCCATAAAAAAGCATGTGGGATGTTCCCGTGACCACTGTAAGCCCCCAGGTACTTAATTTCTTCACAAAGAGGAAGAGAGCCATCATTTCCAGCTTACTCAGATCTTTTTTTCCATACTAATGTCATGATGTGGCCAATCTTCGAAATGAAAGATGCAGTGATATCCTACTAAGTTCACTGCAAGGGCAGTCATTAGGGATGGCTTCTGGGGGTCACAGTTTCCGACTCAGAAACTTGGTTTGCTTTTCTCTCACAACGAAGTGGGCAGCAGACTCTCAGCTGCCAGGGGCTGAAACAGAATTAACGATTTAATGGCCACATGTGTCTGCTCCTCTCAATAAGCTTCTTCCTCTAGATGACATAGCCGGCTTAACCATGTGGGTCACTTGAGGGAGCTATGGCTGTCTGTTGCCAGGGAAACCAGGCGCAAATGAACACACTTGCGTCTCATCTCTTAGTGGCGGTTAGCAGCCGGCTTCTTGGAGGAGGGTTCGTAACACGATAAATGGAAGACGTCGGGAGGTCCGCACACGTATGCAATATGACAAGCGATGCCTCATTGGGAAACCTCTGGGGATCTGTTATCTTGAATCAACTTGTAAATAATTCTGAAGTATGGGGCGCCTGGGTGGCTCAGTCGGTTGAGCGTCCGACTTCGGCTCAGGTCGTGATCTCACGGTTTGTGGGTTCGAGCCCCGCCTCGGGCTCTGGGCTGACAGCTCGGAGCCCGGAGCCTGCTTCGGATTCTGTGTCTCCCTCTCTCTCTCGGCCCCACCTCCGCTCATGCTCTGTCTCTCTCTGCCTCTCAAAAATAAAAAAACGTAATAAAAAAAATTTTTTAATAAATAATTCTGAAGTGTGTTGACACCTTTGAAAAACAAGTTTAGACGGCCCACAAGGGACCCATGCTGGTTTTAACACGGAGCAGATCTGTCTTCTCTGTGCAAGGGCACATTGTGTAGTGGAAAGGGGGGCTCGGAGTCCCCGAGGTGTGGGATCCCGTCCGTAGCTGCAGAGGTCACTTGCCGGAGGGTCCTCACGATGCGTGTAATTCATCCTCGGCAATTTGACTTCCTCGATGACACCATAAAGTACACACTGAAGGGGACCCAGTCCGGCTGGATAAACAACCAGACGTAAAGGTGTGTGAAGCCACTGTGAGTCAAGCACACGTTTTCTTAAATCTGTCCACGAGGGCAGCGCGTGCACGGGGGACGCTGTCGCCGCTTCTGCAGGTGGCGGACGGGAAGGTACTGTCCTCCGATGCAGAACCGGGAGAAGTGAGGACGCCCCAGCTCCCTCAAGGCAGACTTCTCCTGGTTTTCATTCGACAAGCAATAGAAGCCCTGCCCTCTTGAAGAATAATTTCAGGGGGCACACACGCTTTACTCTGCAAGTAGCCGTATAAACGGAGGGAAACTCGATGTCCGGTTGGGCGAAGGTGACGGTTTTCGTGAGGAGTCAGCCCGCCGGGGGCATCCGCAGTGCTGGACCTGAGCCTCGGCTGCCCCGAGTCCGAGATGCCTCCAGCATGTGGGAAAGGATGAGCACATTCCAGCAACCCAGAGTCAGTGCAGGCAACCCACGAGGAAACGAGCGGAAATGCCAGAAAGATACCAGGATACGTGAAGGTGCTAAGAGGCTCTGTGCTTTTATGGTGGCTGCTCACACTGGGCGGCTTCCTGGGAAGAGGGGCGTGTTCGTACCCGCACCAGCGTTGGAAATGAGCGGAGAGGACCCAGAAGCAGCAGTGGTAGCAAAGGGGGAGGTTGAGGGAAGCCCTCCGCGAGCCGGGCCTGGGGGACTGTTCACCACTGAGGAGGGGGAGCCCCCCTCCCCAGCCCCCACCCCGTCCCGGGAAGCCAGACTCGGATTCCTCGTGCTGAGCAAGTCACTAGAAGATGCATCTGATTCTCGTCCTGGCAGAGGCCACAGCCACTATCATCAGGCTTCTTAAGACTTTCTTTCATCGACTCGTATTAATGGAACAAAACTTTATTCGAAACGTTAAAATCTGTTCTACCAAAGGGGCCTCGGTTTGTTTGGTACGGAAGCTTCTTATAACCAACCCACAGCATCATCGTGGTAACGGCTCTCTGAGAAATGTGCATCCGTTTCAGACACGGCCGCGAAAGTAGCAAATGTTTTTCAAGCACCTTCTGTGTGTTGAGGACGGAAATAGATGGTTTTACCCCATTCAGTCCTCACCAGGAAACTGCACAGACATTATAACGGCTCTTGGCAGGTGATTTTCTCAATGCTCCTACATTCTAAAATGTCATTTTACTCTAAGAACCGCCCTGTGGGACGTATCACATGATGCAGGGAGAAGGCTGCAGAAAGGAGAAGCCGCCATAGCACGTTGCTGCCCGTCTGACTTTGAAGCTCTGAGAGATTTTCTAATATACGTTCGGCCATCACCGTGTTATCACTCAAGTCACAGGCTACGGAAGGAGAGAAGGCAATGGCCTGAAAGCACGATGAATTTTTGTTTAATCGAATCTAATGGTCACGGCAACGGAAACAACAGTAAAAATACAATGTTTAGTTGAAACTTACGGATCATACATAACTGGACTAGCTCATTATTATTTCTGTTTGGAGCCAAAACAATTAGTTCAGGAAAAAACGTGTCAACCGTGGTTCTGGAAAATTCATGCGTGGCGTATTCTTTTTTTTTTTTTAATTTTTTTCTTAACGTTTATTTACTTTTGAGACAGAGAGAGATAGAGCATGAGCGGGGTGGGTCAGAGAGAGAGGGAGACACAGAATCTGAAACAGGCTCCAGGCTCTGAGCTGTCAGCACAGAGCCCGACGTGGGGCTCGAACCCACGAACTGCGAGATCGTGACCTGAGCTGAAGTCGGACGCTTAGCCGACTGAGCCACCCAGGCGCCCCAATGCATGGCGTATTCTGATGATGGACTGTTTACAAGACGATGGGAGATTGAGCCTACGTGCTGTGCATATGTGAGTGTGTGTGTGTGTGTGTGTGTGTGTGTGTGAGTGTGCCCCCAGTGTGGGAGTGTGTGAGCATAGAGCTGTGTGCAGTTGGGTGTGTGAAAGACAGGAAGATGAGACTGGAAGGAAGGGACCCTGCCCCCTATTAAATTCTAATGTCTGCAAATCCCCAGGCGTGAAGCATTGAGTTTACTGAGAGTCTTCTCCCAACCACATAGACATCTAACAGAGGGTCTTTAAAAAGGGACGTTATCCCTTTTTAATTTAACAGTTAAGATCACAACTGAGCCCAGGGAGAGGGGCAGGCACAAGCCACCCCGTGTCCTTAAGGTATTCATCTCACCTCCAAAACACAGAGAACGCTTCTCTGCTGGCGTGGAAACGACCTGCGTGTGGTTTGCAATGCTGTGTGTAGTCCTGGAGGAGTCTCCAGAAAACACAGCCCCTAGTACGTTAGGAAGGGCTGATTAGGTGAAGGGTTTGTCGCGCAGACCCCAGGAAGGAAGGTGAGCAACGTGGCTGTGGTGTTTAAGTTCCCAAACCTCCGAGAAGAGACAGTGGGTGAGGTTTTCTTGAACGATTTTGTTGTGGTTGATTGGTTGATTTTTTAGGACAAAGCATGGATAGAACAAAAGGCTTCAGAGCAACGTAACGGACAGAAGGCTCTGGTCTAACCTTCTCTGGAAGTCAGTGCTGTAGAGAGACGTGGGCTTCATGCCCCTGGGCTCACGTTACATTTCAGGGCTTTTGTCTTTTTCATTGGTACGCTTCGTACAATCCGACTTAATCTGAAAGGATACTGAGCCAGACGTGATCATGATGCTGTGGGGAGCAAAGCCTAAAAGAAAAGTATATAAAATCAAATTTCCTTATCACCTGTAGCCCACTGACAAATACTTGAGGCTGGGAGTAGAGCATTCCTCCAAAACTCCCAGTCTTAATGGTAATGCTTTGCTAGAGGGAAAAACAGCCTTGGCTGGGTGATAACCAGGCCTCCAGGACCACCTGAGTCTTTAGCGGAGGAAAGTCTTTCTGGAAACTTCCCTTTGTATTCACCCCCGCCCCCCAACTCAGTGTATAAAATCAACTGGCTTTCACAACTCCAGTGCAACTGTTTCTGCCCACAGGTCCAGTCCCCGTGCTGTAAAAAAAACAAACAAACAAAAATACCTTTTTACGCGGAAAACATCTCAAGTTTTCTTTCTTGGATTCTTTCTTGGCTGCGAACCCCAGCACCTCAAACAACGTCACTGACGACGGAGGCACAGCTTGTACACGTAGCTAGAGTGAAGTCTGGAGTGTCGTGATGTAGAGCTGAAACCAGTGACATTCTCCAATACTGGACCATACAATTTTACCAAAAAAAAAAAAAAAAAATAGAGGTGCCAACAAGCATTCATGCTACCATTTACCACTAGAAATGGAGCTTAAATGAATGAAGATTAATGAGACACTATTAACAAGCAGGCATTGGCATTATTCCTGAGTACCTGTCTTTGTTTCCTTTCCGAAACGGGGCAGGGTCCTCTGAAATGTCCCCATTCACTGTGGCCGAGCCAACAAGGGAAGCTTTCAGCGGCGCTTAAGCGCTCATTCCAAAAGAGCGGTTTTTCATGAACACGACCGTACGAAGCCACCTTCGTCCAAACATCCTATACCTAAGTGATTAGTTCCCGAAGACGAAAGGCTGCTAGAAAAGAAGACATTTTCGAGTGAAAATGACCCTAACTGCAGAATAAAGGCACAGAGTGAAGGCAACGTGATTAGGGTGATCTATGAATTTTCTCTCCCCGTGGAAAATAAAAGTAGCAAGTCCTTTGGATGAAGGTGCTGCTAAGTGCTAACCTCTGTGACATTTCGTCGCTTGGTTTACCCAACTGCAACAGGTGCGTGTGAGGAGGAGTGCGCCTTCTCGGCCCTGCCGGTTGGGGTGGGAGGAAATCTGGGACCTTGCACACACGCCATCCCGGACAACAAGCAGACTCATCTTGAAGATATTGAAATTGTGTCCGATGGCCGAATCCCCTGAGCCACCACTTTCTGAGGCTTTAACACACAGCGTGTTCCTCAGCAAAAGGAGGCCAGGATTGTGGAGGTGGAAGCAGATTTGGGCGTTGACGTCCCCACAGCAGGCCAGTGAAGGGTCCCAACAGCAGAGGCCACCGGGGGCTCCCACAAACGGAAGAGGAAGTGCCGGCTGTCGTTTGCAAGTCTCTTCTGGGACACAGTGTATTGCATAATGCACGTGTGGATGGTAGAACTATGTTGAAAGCGCGCACGTGCACACACACACACACACACACACACACACCCTACGGCATCTTTAGGCAGCTGCTTGGCGCACATCCATTGTCTCGTTTCCTGGTTAGTGAGCTCCCTCCCCCTGCCTATCCACTCTTCTCCTTCAGCAGCCAATGCACTGGAAGCTCCTTCCTTAAGAGATCACTGGGCATCACTCCAGCCTGCACTGACCACTCCCTTCTCAAACTCCCATTACATGTATTGACTCTCCACTTTCATGGCAACTAGACAGCCCAGAGTTTCGAGAAAGTACAAGGCTCTCCTTGGATTCATCTGCGAGAACTGATAGGGTAGCCTCCTGGGTCACAGGGCACACAAGGGGCAAAGGAAGCCACGCGTCCCTCCCGTCGGTGCCTCCTGCTCACTTGGACGTTAAGCATTTAGTTTATTTCAGGATGTAATTCGTGGGCACAAGCTGTTTCTTCTCCAATGAGATTTTTACAAGATCGTGAGGATCGACGTAGAGAGAAGCATTTTTCTTACACATTCTCTCAATGTCAAATTGATACTAGACTATGGCGGATGTTCAGCAAATATCTGCCAAAGCGAATTGACTTGACTACACAAAGGCCCATCAGAACGGTTTGGTAGCATAGAAGAGAGAGCTATGTTGTACCGTAAAATGTCCTCACATGGAATAGCAGTGTGCTCAATGTTTGTTTGGGAGGGAAGTTTCCTTTTCTTCACAGATATGGCATTGCTGGACCAAGTGAATTCACAGTCACGGACTGAACCAGAGCCTTGTGGAAACCTACTGAGTGGACGTCTCTGTCTCAACACTGCAGATTTATCTTACTTTTAAAAAACGTTCATTTATTTATTTTGAGAGAGAGAGCATGTGTGTGAACTGGGGAGAGGAACAGAGGAAAGGGGGGAGGGAGGGAGGGAGAGAGAGAGACAGAGAGAGAGAAGAGAGAGAGTCTTAAGCAGGCTCCATACTCATCATGGAGCCCAACATGGGGGTTAATCCCACCACCCTGGGATTGTGACCTGAACCGAAATCAAGAGCCAGATGCTCAACCGACTGAGCCAGCCAGGTGCCTTAATACTGCAGGGTTAAAATAAATCAATAGGGGCACCTCGGTGGCTCAGTGGATTAAGTGTCTGGCTTCAGCTCAGGTCACGATCTCATGGTGCTGACAGCTCAGAGCCAGGAGTCTGCTTCTGATTCTGTGTCTTCCCCTCTCTCTGCCCCTCGCCTGCTCATCCTCTGTCTCTCTCTCCCTCAAAAATAAATAAAAACACTATAAAATCAATCAATCAATCAATCAATCAATATGGTCCAAAGTAGGGGGCGCCTGGATGGCTCAGTCGGTTAAGCGGCCAACCTCAGCTCAGGTCATGATCTGTGGGGACAGCTCAGAGCCTGGAACCTGCTTCAGATTCTGTGTCTCCCTCTCTCTCTGCCCCTCCCCCGTTCATGCTCTGTCTCTCTCTGTCCCAAAAATAAATAAACGTTGAAAAAAAAATTTTTTTAAATAAATAAATAAATAAATAAACATTAAAAAAAAATTTTTAAACTGAATGTGGTCCCAAGTGAAGATGTGCACAAATGCACGCAATATGGGAGAAGCAAAAGAGCGTAAGTGTACAGAACTCCGCTTCACAGATAAACTACAGGAATCTGCCTTCAGAGTCCTCAGGAAACAAAACACGGATATTGCTAGAAGCCTTTCAGGTCTGACTGCATTTCCTGGGTTACCAGTGATATACCCAGAATGAAGGCCGGAGGACCTCGGTGGACACACAGACCACGGGGCTCTCTCCCGGATGCACGGACACCCCGTGGGGCAAGTGCACTGACATGTGCCCAACAGGAGCCACACTTCGATTCTAAGCATCAGACTAAACGCCCTTCGGTGGTGCTGACCTCACAATAGCGGAGACACGATGAAGGGAGAAAACGGACCCGCTCCCGACATAACGTCAAGGGATATAGGAACATGTGTTGTGTAACAAGAGTGAGTCAGGCCATCTTCGATCAAGTATGTTCAAAAACAAGATGCCGTCTTTGTGGTGCTAATGGAACTCGATTGCCTGGATGAGTCCCCGTTCCCACTTTGCAGGAGGAAATGTAATCTTGTCTTTTCAACGCGTCCTGGTCGATGGTCTCTTTCCAGTAACTGTCGGCTCACATGCACGTGACCATGAGGTCACTATTCAGTTCAGAGCTCTGTGGCTCCCAGCCTGCCCTCCCCCGCTCTGGGTCAGGAATCTGACCCCCCCAGCAGAGTTCTAATCCCAGCAGCCACAGAGCATTGAAGGCCGGCCTAAGAGTCCACTCCTGGGAGTGGGAACACGGGAGGGGCTGTCCTAGGCTCTGGTCCTGCACACAGCTGGCCCTCTCTTCTGCAGGATTGGGGTGTCCGGCGACGACACGGGGGGTGTCCCCCTCCCCTCCACTCCCAACGGGCACTCTGCCCCAGCCCTGGCCCTGGACAGCCCGCAACGGGACGTCCGGGCCCACCCTGTCCCCACGGACACAGGGCTGCTCCGCTCCGCCCTCCCGACTCCGGTACGTCCCAGCTGGGCCTCAGCAGGGCCGTAGTCTCCCGGTTGTGCCCTTTGCAAGCGAAGTCTGGACAGAGCAGAGACCTTACATTGAGACCCATCCTCCACTTGGCAGGACCTTTGCACGGCTGTCTCACACACTCGGACCCAGGCGCGGGTGGGGAGGCAGCTGGCTCCGTGGCTGCTCAAAAACCCACCTCCTGTTCTCCTCCCTCCAAACTGGGAGCTACTCTCCCTTCCCACTGAGCCACGGAGCCCGGCCGCTTTTGCCTCACCAACACCACAGGTGGAGAGAGGCTACGCTAAATTTGCCTTGAACTTAGCCGACTGTGGACTAAGTTCCGCATCTTTGTTCTCAGCAATAAATGTCTCTTCCGTGATCCCCGGGCCCCATGCACCCTTGTCGTTGGGGAACTGGAGACACAAGGAAATTAGGCTCCTCCGGGATTTGTTAGCACCTCGGTCGGCCTCATTCGGAGGTGGCCGCTGGGATCAGAACTCTGCTCAGCGGTCAGACTCCCAGAGCCACCCCCTTCCAAGCTGTGCCCCCTTGGATGTGTTCCTTAACCTCTCTGTGCTTTGAGCGTCTCTGTTACATAGAGCTTACCAAGTTTTTTTGAGATTAAATGGGCTTGTTCACATAAAGGAAATAAAACAGTTTCTCATTCACAGTGTGAATATTTAATATGTAATTATATGATTATTTGCGGGGGGGATAGGATGAGAAGTAACAAAACGGCTTCCGACCCGCGTGAGAACAGGAAACAGAATAAAAGCACAAAATGTGCTTCAGAAAACCACAGAATCACACAGTGTTACAAGTCCAGGACTACGTCAACGCAGTTGCTGACGTGGCGAAGGGAGGAGCATTAAAAAGACAGCTGTACAAACGTCACGAGAGAATTCCACGGTCCCCTTTGGGCTGATGCCATTGATTCAACAAGAAGTCACTTGGGTTGAAATAATGAAGCATCCCAGCTGCTCCTTGTGGATTCTCTGAGAAGCACCTGGCCCTTGTTGAACGAGATTCCAGCCTAGTGACAAAATAAAACTGAAATGTCGAAGCACAGCATGGATTCTGCAAATATCGCAAATGTGTGTGCGCCGAGATGGTATGTCATCCTTAACGGAAATAGAAACACTTCGGCTAAGGTCAATTAGCCCACCTGGGATTATGACCGATTGTCCTGCATTAAGAAAAAAGAAAATCTAGAATTGCTGTTAGAAACTGACCAGTTTCATTGTGTAATTGAGGAAGTCCCCAAACTTCACTCTTCGAGCAAAGGAAGGAGGCACAGGCTTTAGAGCAGCCGGGGACAGCCACTCTTGCATTTTGTCCGCTGGCCCTGAATCACCTGACCAGTCTGTGCTTCAATACCTTCATCCAGAAGATGGGTGACAAGAGCCCCCACGACTTGGGGACGCTGTAAAAACTGGGTACAGTTCACTTGAAATTCTGTACTAATCTGAAGGATCAATGTAATTACATGTGGCTTCATATAATAAACCAAGTGAATTCAAACTTCATTAGCAGAGGAGTAATTTTAAACATAGACATTCCTTCTTAAAAAGTGCATTTAGGGGCATCTGGGTGGCTCAGTTTGTTGAGTGTCCAACTTCAGCTCAGTTTGTTGAGCGTCCAACTTCAGCTCAGGTCATGATCTTGCACTTCACGAGTTCAAGCTCCACGTTGGGCTCTCTGTTGACAGCTCAGAGCCCGAAGCCTGCTTCAGGTTCTGTGTCTCCCTCTCTCTCTGCCCCTCCCCTGCTCGCACTCTGTCTCTGTCTCTCAAAAATAAACATAAAAAAAATTTTTAAGTGCCCTCTAAAAGCAAATAAGTATTCAGAAAATTATGATTTTAAAGTAACAATTTACAGCCTTCGATTTCTTCCCGAATATTGCTATCAGCCCCCAATACACTAATTAACCATTCATTTGAATTATCTGGCCATTCTCATTTTATTTATTTTTTTAATTTTTTTTTTAACATTTATTTGTTATTGAGAGAGACAGAGCGTCAGCAGAGGAGGAGCAGAGAGAGAGGGAGACATAGAATCTGAAACAAGCTCCAGGCTCAGAGCCGTCAGCACAGAGCCCGACGCGGGGCTCAAACTCAGGAACCTCGAGATCGAGATCATGACCTGAGCCGAAGCTGGACGCACAACCGATTGAGTCACCCAGGCGTCCCTGTCCATTCTCATTTTAGATGTGGCCTTCTCTCAAGACTCAAAATGTTGTAAAATTTTAGTGATTTAACGTTTACGCTCATGTCAGGGCCTGCTTATCTGAAGAGAAGCCTCTCACAGCCCCAATGGAAGTGACACCCAGGAAGCAAGAGTGCGGGGAGGGGTACAGTTTATTTTTTCAAGGCTCACTCACTTAACACGGGACAAAGCTATTTGTATCTAAATGTACTTAATTGGCACAAAATCAGAAGCCATAGAAATGTAGAATTTATCAACCTTTAAAATTAGTATATAGCTGGGGCGCCTGGGTGGCGCAGTCGGTTAAGCGTCCGACTTCAGCCAGGTCACGATCTCACGGTCCGTGAGTTCGAGCCCCGCGTCGGGCTCTGGGCTGATGGCTCGGAGCCTGGAGCCTGTTTCTGATTCTGTGTCTCCCTCTCTCTCTGCCCCTCCCCCGTTCATGCTCTGTCTCTCTCTGTCCCAAAAAAAATAAATAAACGTTAAAAAAAATTAAAAAAAAAAAAATTAGTATATAGCTTAAAATCATGTTACATAAGCTATATGAGATTTGAGTGCTTATTCTGATTAGATTCCTTTCCTGTTTCAGTTTCTGAACAGGACAACACAAATAGTTTTGTTTACTTCCGTAAAACATTGCCTTAATTAAAGTAACTAAAAGATAATAATATAAAGCCTATAGAGAAAAGTTGTAAACATAATTTTTCCCTTAAAGAGATTCCAATAATTCACTTTGAGTGTAGACCTGGTGATGTAAGTTAGTTGTTAGAACACAAGGGTGTGGATTCACTGAGGGGAAACTAGAAAGTAGGGAAAACCGATTACATTCTGGGAGAGTCCTTGGATGGGCTCCCCACGGGAGCCATGTCCTTCAGTCCTTGATTACTTGTTTTCAAGGCACAGGTTCACTAACACCTTTGTTTTTCCTAGAAAGACAATGACAAAGATGGCGGGGGGTGGGGGGACCTATGCTGTAGACATTTAAATGAGGTGGGCATCTTTTCTTTAAGGTTTTGGGGAAAAGGGATTTGGTAACTACAATCTCGTGCTCAGCTAACAGATTACTCAGGACAAATAAAGTCACTTTCAGGCAAGTGTGATCCTAGATCATTTTCCTTTTCCGCTTGGAAAAAAAAATGTAGTACATACTCAAGATCCCTCCAAAAACGCAAATAAGGAGACATGAGATCCAAGACAGAGATCTTAAACGGAAAAATGCTTTGAAAAGCAACCAAACCGAAAAAGAAAGAAAAACAAACAAAACAGAAAAATTTGGATTACAGAGGAGTGATTATTTCCAACGAAAACTTTCAAACAATAAAATAATATTTTTTAAAAGGTGATCTTATTCATATTTAGTTTCTCAATTATAGGGAAAAGTAACTGGAAAATGATGGGAAAATGCCCAACAATTTTTATGAGAACACTATGGTCCATAGATAAATAAAATAGCATAAAATGTTATAATCTGGGACAACTGATGGAGGGTTAGGGATGGAGAAGAAAAAGATCTACTTGGTTTTGATGCTTTCTTTTTTTTTTTAATTTTTTTTCAATGTTTTTTATTTTATTTTTGGGACAGAGAGAGACAGAGCATGAACGGGGGAGGGGCAGAGAGAGGGAGACACAGAATCGGAAACAGGCTCCAGGCTCCGAGCCATCAGCCCAGAGCCTGACGCGGGGCTCGAACTCACGGACCGCGAGATCGTGACCTGGCTGAAGTCGGACGCTTAACCGACTGCGCCACCCAGGCGCCCCGGTTTTGATGCTTTCAATAGCCCCACATGACACTAATTTGCTGAGATTTAATTACATACTTTTCTCCGAGGTTCTCATGACATAACTTGGTTCAATAGTAGAACATTTCTACATATTCATAAGTGTTTATGCTATTATCAATTTTATACTTTAGAATTTATAATCAAGCACAAAATTACTAAAAACTTAACATCTTAAGATACTGATAACTTTTTCAAAGGATAAGAATGACAGAAGTTATGTAAGAGCGGGGGGGCAGGGGGGAGCAGAGCAGGTGAAGAATAAGGTAGAAGGGAGGCCAATGTCTTCATGTCACTTCCTGGATGTTGAGAGACACTGGCTGCTTTTGAAAGAGTCAGAAATACAGATAAATGCTTAAAGCTGTAAGCGGATGCTGACCTAAATGCCCTCCCTTCCTCACCTTGTAAGTCATTATATAAGATCTGAAGCCAAGAAATAAAGTGCGTAAATACCCAGTTTCAATCACAGTGGTAACTTAGTGGACGACCTAAAAACAAGCATGGAGATAGTTTCATCTGAGAGGTGATTGGGTTGAAGACCAGAGTATTTTATTTTCTATTTAATATCATTCTGCAATTTGGGGTTATTCAAGCCACATTTATGTATGACAGGCCCACAGTCCCTTCGCTAAGCTGCCTGGGGGGGGGGGGTGGATAGGTTTCAGAATTGGATGTCTTTCACGTTATCTAACATCCCCGTAGGGTCTGGGGTAGCATCCCTACACGTGGGATGCAGGTGATACGTAGCCTCACATTAGTTCAGGACAGGCTTTTGACTGTAAAAGATTTACAAAACTGTCATTTCCCAGAGCCTCGTGGGTTTTGTCACTGGGCCCAGGGCACTCGTCTCCAAGGTGGAATCGTCATGAGACATACCTCGTGTGCCTTATTCCCGACCGTCAATTCCCCTTTGGCCTCAAGTGCACGCTGCGGCGAAGTAAAGCTGACCAAAGGCATCTTCTCTTTTGAAATAACAAAACACATGTATTTATGCAGCGACGACTACAGTGATGAAATGTTGGCGAAGATGTTGAAAGCACATCGGGTCTAAAGCGCGATAAAGTCTCCGTTTGGATTTTGATGGAAGCGTTGCCATTAGTTTGGCCGGGAACACAGTCCAGCGGGGGCCCTACTCTGATGTGCAACACAGGCAGCCAGGAATGCGTGTCCTTTGCGACTTACCAATCTTTCCACGCTGCCTTTTGTCACAATTAATTTTCTTCATGTTTTTTTCTGCTAAGGATTATAATTTTTAGTTCCGGAAGGGCAAGAGAAGCTTGCGCTCCAGGTGAACAAAATCATGGGCTGTAATGGGAGGAGGCATCACTCAATCCTCAACCAGGGGATTCAGTCCGTACATTTACATTTATGGTAAAAACCGGAGAACAGGATACGCCCCACGTAGACTAAAGTAACACGGTCGTTACACCACTAGGTCAGTGATGCGAGGTCAGCGAGGACGACGACCACGGCTCGGCTCAAAGGTATTGAATCAGCGAGTGGTGTTTGGGAACTCAACGGGAACGAGGCGGTGTCACAGGACAGCCCAATGGGGAGCAGGAGGCAGGACGTGACTCAGGCACTCACACTGACTGTGAAGGAGACCACGGCCCTGGATGCTGGTGAGAGAACAAACAGACTTAACGTGTATTTAAATCTTAGCGCTTGATTTGAGTTGTTTAAAAAGGGCAAAGTTTGAGATTGTTGGTGTCGAGATGTCTCATCCGACATTATGACCTCATCATAAATCAGAGCTGAAACTGGTCCATCACCATAGCAACCGCATCCCTGAAGCCTCACGGAAGTTTTGTCTGGCTGTGAGAAGCCAACCTTGAAGATGGGGTGAGGAGGGTCCAACGGGTTGCTGGCCCGTCTGGGGTTTTAGGACACGGAGCAGCGTCGGCTCTGGAGACCAGGCTGTCACTGACTCCTCGGGTCCCTCCTGCATCTAGGGTCCTCTTCTTGAAGGTTGTGGTGACCACTGTCCCAGGGAAGGAAGGGGGGGGCAAACAGCCAGCATGAACTATCCCATGGGCACGTGGCCGGGAATGTCTGGAAGGGAGTTGAGGTCAAGAGGTCTTCCTTTCGAAAGGAAGGGGGAAAGGGAAGAGTTAGAATGGATTAGAATGGATCATGGCCAGATTGTGGGGCACCATGCAGGACAGGATGAGGATTCCGGAAATTATTCTATAAGGAACAAATATTGGCGACTGGTGCAGGTCATGAGAGCAGAGCTTAGCAAAATGAATGGGATCACAACGTGTAAACCGTAGGAGCAGAATCAAAGCACCGCAGACAGAAATGATAGGTTTATTAGTCTAAGTTTGAAGGGACTGAGGATCAGACTAGATAAGACAACTAGAAAATATGTAACAGCGAATGTGGAGTAAACTTCCCAGTAACCCCGCGATGGCGTCCCAGTGACCCACTGTGGAATGAAGGGGAAATCCCAGGTGGCTTCCAGAGTCCGTAGGCTTCAACACAGAGCCTTGACAATGACAGGTTTGATGACGAAACTCCATCTGGATTTTCAGTGTGAGGGTAGAATGGTATGTTCGGCAGGACGGTGAGAGGCCAGGGAGCAGAGTCTGGGCGGAGGTAGTTCCAGGATTCAGGTGTGGATTGTGGGGAGCAGAACAGCTGATATCATCACCAGAAAAGGAGGGTTGCAGGGAGGCGGAGCAGGCAGGTTAGTGAGCGGGAGAGGAAAGGGGGGGGACCCATGCGGAGAGAGAAGAAGAGGCCAGAGGAGGAAAGGGATGCTGGAACCTTGTGGGAGCACATAACTGGAGAAGGAGAACCTCAAGGCCACAGAGCTGGGGGCTGCAAGTCTCCCAGGGCAGGACAATGAGCTAAACATGACCAGGGCAGACCGTCACCACCACCACCAAGGGGAAATCCATCACCTGCAAGGACAGGGGGAAGAGTTAACTCTTCATATTTCGGTATATTTTCACATGCTTCTTTGGTAAGACCGAATACAGTATTAAGACTGTATTTCAACTAATTCCTCTAGCAGGGCATGTCCTCTCGAACATGTTGTTAAATAAAAATATCTAAGATCGTGATGAAAGCAGCTTCAATTTCCATTGTGCCCCTCAAATTATCAGACGCCCCCCGCGCGGCCCCATCCCCACCAGACAGACCTTCTAGAACAAAACTTTGTACCTACAATAAAATCTCGATTGATATAATCAGGGAAGGTGTTGATAAAAGAAAGATAAAGAGCAGGGAAAAAGTTCTCAGAGATTTTGAGTCTATATCTTACATCACAATTTGAAACCACATAAAAAAGGCAAAAAAAAAAAAAAAGGGAGGTACTCTAAAGCTGTGAGGCCAGAAATCAAATACATCCTAGTTCAATTCTCTACCAAAGGAAGGAAGGAGGGAGGGAGGGCGGAAGAAAGGAAAGAAGAAAGGAAGGAAGGAACTCATTTCACTCACAAGTAAATAAGAGAAAAACATCCCCATCAATTGTCCTACAAAATTATAAGAAAAATAATGAAGGACAACATAATGCCTCCACACACAGTAAAAGCATGCCAGGAAGACTTTCCCACAAAACAGCTGTACCAAAAAGGAAAATACAGACCAGTCTTACTCAGGAGCTGTCAACACAAAATCTGCAATAAAATATTAACCACAGTGTTATAACGAATGAAAAAGAATTACCCCATGAGGAAGGAAGTTTGTTCCAGAAAGAGGAGTGGCTCGGTATGAGAACGCCTACTGACAAAATTCGTCGTATTAGTAAAGGTAAAGAAAAGTCAGGTGACAGTCAGAGATACATAAAAGACATTTGACAAAATTCGTATTAAAAATTCATATTCATATTAAAAATAGTATTAATATGAATATTCACTCATATTAAAAATACTCAGTAAGTAGACATTGAGACTATTCTTTCTTGATGTGCATTAGCCCAAAGACAGGCTCTGCCTTAACAGGAAACAACTTGAGGCTTCTGTGCATGTTAGGGACAAGGCATTAAAGAAGGAAAAGTGATCAGAGACATAGCAATTAGGAAGGAAGAAATAGACTCACTTGATTCCCTGTGGAAACACCATAACTAAAACAAATTAGTACACGAGCAGATTTTAAAATCAACGTAAAGAGGGTGGCTCAGTCCGTTGGGTGTCTAACTCTTGATTTTGGCTCAGGTCATGATCCCAGGGTCACGGGATCCAGTGCCATGTTGGGCTCTGTGCTGAGGGTGAAGCCTGCTTGAAATTCTCTCTCTCCCCCTCTGCCCCTCTCCCCCTTCCCTTTTTTTTAAATTTTTGTGATTTTTTTTATTTCTGAGAGAGAAAGAGCACGCGTGGGGAAGGGGCAGAGAGAGAGGGAGACACAGAACCCAAGCAGGGTCCAGGCTCTGAGCTGTCAGCACAGAACCCAGCGCGGGGCCCGAACTCATGAGCCGAAGTCGGCTGCTCAACCGACTGAGCCACCCAGGGGCCCCTGCCCCTCTACCCTTTTCTCTCTCTCTCTCTCAAATAAAATTAGATAAATAAATAAATACACAAAATCGATATAAAGAAATAGCCTTCATATACACAAACAGAACACAGGCTAGAAGGTATAGTGAAAGAGACACCTGCATTCGTAACAGTAAAAAAAAATTTTAAACCAAAAGAAAATGCCTAATGTATTTAATAACAAAAATTGAAATACTTGTCTAAGAAAAATTAGCATTTGAAATTTTAGAAATACCGTTTCCAGAAGCACGGAGAAATGAAGTGCTGACATATAAGGCTAAAAGAATGTGTGCTTAGACCTGCAGGTGGAAACCCGTAAGACTCTGATAAAAGAATCAAACATGCAAATAAATGGGGAGCGATTCCCTGCTCACGAGCTGGAAGATCAATACGAAGACGTCGGTTTTCTCATGTAGAATAATTCCAGATAAATTATGCACTCTTTGCTCCCTCGAGGAGGTGAAGCTTGATTCCCCACTTTGTAACTGGGGACTGCACCTAATTCAGTCCCTCCAAAGAATATAAAGTGGTAAACGAGGGGAAGGAGGGTGACTTTGCAGGGGGAAACCATGCGAAACGTGAATTCACTGAGGCATTTTGTTAGTGCTGTCAGTGATGCGTCATATCGCTATCGTGTCCCCCCGATTTCATTATCGTGTGATAACTGATGGAAAACATGGTTACATGGAGGTGCCCATGTGGGGACTCAAATCTTCCCTAATAGGAAAGTTTAAAATAATGCAACAATAGGGGGTTTCCCGGTGGCTCAGTCAGGTAAGCCTCTGACTCTCGATTTCAGCTCAGGTCATGGTCTCACGGGGTCATAAGTTTGAGCCCCAAGTTGGGCTCCGTGCTGACAGGGTAGAACCTGCTTGGGATTCTCTCTCTCTCTCTCTCTCTCTCTCAATATAAATTTAAAAAAAAATAATACAGGGGCGCCTGGGTGGCACAGTCGGTTAAGCGTCCGACTTCAGCCAGGTCACGATCTCGCGGTCCGTGAGTTCGAGCCCCGCGTCGGGCTCTGGGCTGATGGCTCGGAGCCTGGAGCCTGTTTCCGATTCTGTGTTTCCCTCTCTCTCTGCCCCTCGCCCGTTCATGCTCTGTCTCTCTCTGTCCAAAAAATAAATAAATGTTGAAAAAAAATTAAAAAAAAAATAATAATACAATAGAAAATAGATACATCGATTGTATCTAGATGGAGTTCCATGTTAATATATACACGTATATATTTGTTATAATAATTAAATCACTCTCTAAAATTCAACAAATTTGTCTCATTTTTAAGAATTAAAACTATGGGGCGCCTGGGTGGCGCAGTCGGGTAAGCGTCCGACTTCAGCCAGGTCACGATCTCGCGGTCCGTGAGTTCGAGCCCCGCGTCGGGCTCTGGGCTGATGGCTCGGAGCCTGGAGCCTGTTTCCGATTCTGTGTCTCCCTCTCTCTCTGCCCCTCCCCCGTTCATGCTCTCTCTCTCTGTCCCAAAAATAAATAAACGTTGGAAAAAAAAATTAAAAAAAAAAATTAAAACTCATGCAACAGAATGAAAATGAGATAAAGGATAATTAATAGGCTACGAATAGGAGTTGCTGATAGCATATTTTAATAAATACATAGAATGTATAAAGAAAGCCATACAGATTACCACTCAGGAGACTTAAGGCGATTAACATAGGCTCGTGGTTAGTCTCCCAAGTAACCGGAAAAAAATCAGGTTTAATTTGAAATTTGGCTGTTAAACGGTGCAAACCACCTGTTGGCTGGACGTGGGGAAAGGGGAATTCTCTCTCCCGCTCCCAACGGAGGCTCTGGCTTTATGAGCCCTGAGGAGCGCTATTTTTCGACACTCCCTGCCTCACCCACAAGGAAAGGGAGTTAGAGGTCACCAGTCGAAGTGTGTGTGGTCCCTGCGTCCCGCAGGACCCTGGCTGGCAGGCTGCCTGGGCTGCACACCGGCTGGAACTGTTGTCATCCAGGTACCTTAGAGACAGAGATCAAGACAAGACTACGTCCGGGATACACTCTTGCCTGCCTTCCACCGTGGTCGATATCGATCACTAGAGTTTACAGGGCCGTGTAACTGCTGACTTATTTTGTCCCTCCATCCCTCATAGTGACCAAGTGATTTCTTCTCTTCCTTGCGTGGCGGCTTGGAATGAAGATCAGGCAGGACTTTGGGGACCAGCACGGGTGTTACGCAATCACTGCTGGCTTCCAGCCCTTGTAAAACTTCCTCACAAGGCGGGTAGCCCAGGGCTCGGGCCACCCTCGTATCCTCCTTCTCCAAACCTTTCCACAGTCGGGGTCTCCAGCCACGCTCCCACCAGCATCTGAAATCCCCACGGTGTGGCTTGAATAGTGTCCCCAAAGAGATATGTTCAAGTCTGAACCCTGATATCTGTGAATGTGACCTTATTTGGAAAGAGGGTCTTGGCAGTTTTGGTCACATTAAAATGAGGTCCCACCAGATACGGTTAGTGTCCTTATAAGGAGAAGGAAGCACAGCGAGACATAGCCGGGGAAGAAATCCACGGGACGGGGAGCAGAACTTGGAGAAATGAATGCACAAGACGAGTCAAGGATTTCCAGGAGCGGCCAGATGTTGGCAGAGGCAGGAAAGGATTTTTCCCCCCACTCCGTAGAGGGGACATGGTCTTACTGACCCCTGGATCAGGTTTCTGGCCTCCAGAGCGGTGAGACAATGAAGGCGGCTTGTTGCCAGGCTCCTGGAGCGTGGTGACTGGTCAACGGCAGCCACAGGGACACATGCAGCCACTGACGGCCCTTTCTGTCCCAAACCATAGCCCCCAGAGCTACCTGTCTTCGAAAGAGCTACCTCTCTTCTTGGAGGTTCCGTAAGATGCCCACCCCTCTTCTTACTTTAACAACTGAGAAAACTATAAACAAACCCAACAAAGTCCTTATTTTTTTAATGTTTACTTTTGAGAGAGAGAGAGAGAGAGAGAGAGAGAGAGAGAGAGAATGTGAGAGAAGAAGGGGCAGAAAGAGAGAGGAAAACACAGAATCCGAAGCAGGATCCAGGCTCTGAGCTGTTAGCACAGAGCCCGATGCGGGGCTCGAACCCACGAACCGCGACATGATGACCCGAGCCGAAGTCGGACGCTTAACCGACTCAGCCACCCAGGCGCCCCTACAAAGTCCCTATTTTGGGGCATAATCGAGATTTCTGTGCACACCCGTCCTCTCATGTGCTCGAGCCTGAAA
The DNA here is from genome assembly GCF_014898765.1 of Herpailurus yagouaroundi. NCBI lineage: Eukaryota > Metazoa > Chordata > Mammalia > Carnivora > Felidae > Herpailurus > Herpailurus yagouaroundi. The sequence goes on from NW_024412397.1 coordinate 2,254,860, forward strand.
CATGTGTGAATAGAAGCAGGGGGCAGTGCCACTCATTCCACAACCAGCGAAGACATGACAGGGATGGCCCTTTAAGAAGTAATGCATCAGGGGCGCCTGGGTGGCGCAGTCGGTTAAGCGTCCGACTTCAGCCAGGTCACGATCTCGCAGTCCTCGAGTTCGAGCCCCGCGTCGGGCTCTGGCCTGATGGCTCAGAGCCTGGAGCTGTTTCCGATTCTGTGTCTCCCTCTCTCTCTGCCCCTTGCCCGTTCATGCTCTGTCTCTCTCTGTCCCAAAAATAAATAAACGTTGAAAAAAAAAATTTTTTTTAAAGAAGTAATGCATCAGTAATGTCCAGCTGCTGTGTAAACAGCCAGGAGACCCTTCCCGGGGAGCAAGGGGGACCGCACGCAGGGACCACAGTGGGTGTCTCCGGAGGCCGTGGGGAAGGAAGGCAGGTGAGAATGAAAGGCGGAGGGACCTTCGTCCTTAAGTCACAGGCCGCACTCTTCTGGTGATTGTTCAGTTTCAATTTCGCCCCAAGTTCAGACCCACTGCTCCCTAATCGCACAACCCTAACGCAGACATTTGGGGAATCTATAGAAGCTGCGAAAACACAAAACCCATTTAGTTGCAAAACCTTTGAGCAATCTTGTTTTGCATGTTCTCATGTCGTTTATTATTTCTTCTACAGATGGATAATGCAACGAATAGTCCACCCAGTGTCACGGGGGGCACGGACTAAGGTTTCGAATGGCTGTTTTTCCCTTACGTGCTTTTTTCTCTTAGCATTCGTTCTGGCTTTCAAAAAATTACTGTTCCTATGGAAACAATAATGATACCACTTTGCCCTAAGAGCACTACATAAGAAAAAATGATTGCATCTAAAAAATGGCTTTTAGTTGTAACTCTTACCCGCACAAGACTATAAATACGTATCCGTTATCCTTTATACCAAAAAATTAGAAAAAACAATCCAAAGCTAGACTATTCTTTGAATTCGACTCAGATATTTTTCCAAGTTCTATTTCTTAGTGAAAGAAATGTTGGTCCTTTGCTCATCGGTTTGTTAACTCAGCCACTCAGCAATCCTTTATTAAATGGCTCCTCTCTGGCGAAGATAGAGAATGTGTCACAGTGTATCTTCTGTTGGACACAAAGAGACCGACGAGAAACAGGGAACAGTGTTCTGTATAATTCTTTTGTCCTTAAGGAATTAGAATGACAAAAGTATCTTTTAAATGTTTACATTTTCCGAAGGAATATTTATTGGTTTAAATTCTTTGAAATGTTTATTTTGAGAGAGAGGAAGAGCAGCAGAGGGGCAGAGAGAGAGAGACACAGAGAGAGAAAGAGACAGAGAAAGAGAGAGACAGAGAATCCTAGGCACAAACACTGAGATCAGGATCTGAGCCGAAATCAAGAGACAGACGCTCAGCCGACTGAGCCACCAGGCACCCCTCAGAAGGATTATTTAAAAAGCTAAAATGACAAAAAAAGAAAAAAAAAAGACAAATTATTGTAGGAAAATTCAGCTGCCGGCTTCTGTCAATGGCTGGGTCGTACTGTCTCATGCCTGTTGGTTAATTATTTCTAATCTCTGGAGCTCAGATGTCAGTGGTCCTAAGAAGGCACTCAAGGCAGGCTCCTTGCTGGTCATTTATGAGGAATGATAATGATAATGGAGGAGAAACGGGGCAACGTGTATACTTCATTCTCCAAGTAGCATTAAACCCCAAATCAGTTTGATTTCATTGGAATTCCCAGAGATGTTTTACCGTCAGGTGAGAAATGACTCTTACCTTACAGCTTGAAGTTCTTTGGTCTTCTCATTGAAATAATGCGCATTTATCTTAATAAAGATCTGTAATTCGGGGCAAACGACAGGCCCTCATTTTAATGATAAGCTTTTTTTCAGGAGGCTACGTATCAATTTTAATTGGAGGTCCTAGTCTGTATTCTTGGCATTGTGTAATTATTCTCTGAGCAGAGGCCTGCAATTTAATTTCCAGGAAAGTAGGGAAGGAACTAGGGAAGTAGCTTACACAGAAGTTTTCATATTAATCCTTTGGGTGAATGAAGTAAGTGTCCATAAGTTCGGCTCAGGTCATGACCTCAGGGTTCGTGGGTTCGAGCCCCAAGTCAGGCTCTGTGCTGAAGCATGGGGCCTCCTTGGGATTTTCTCTCTCTCTTTCTTTCTCTCTTTGAGAACGAATCAACTTAAAAATGAATAAACTTAAAAAATAGTGTACCTAAAACACAAGAGCTTATTATAATGTAGCAACATTGAACCCACTGGACAAAGCACCTTGCGTGTCTGTATACAATGTAATGTTTTCAAGGCAGGTCCTGGTGTGGACCGGCACTGTCTCAGCCCCAAACCCCTTTAAGAAAATTTTCTCTGAAGCCAGGAGAAGTTTCCTCACATTATTTCAGCTTCTGCATTTCATGTAATAGGTGTTCTATAAACGTGACCGACTGAAGGGTCATCTGTTGCCAGTAGCCATCAGTATGAACCCAGAAGTAAGGGAGAGACATCCCGGGGACCCTGGGCTTCGCATCACTTGGGCCGAGAGAGCAGAAATGCTGCACAGGGCCCAGCGGGTGGTATAGCCAATCCACACGATGCCCGTTTTCAACTCTCTCTCTTTGCCCCGATTGAATGAGGGCACAGAGAGAAGGGCCTAGGGCTCACCAGGCATGCGAGGAGAGGCCCGGTCGCTCTAGAAAGTGGCGGGGGGTGATGGGAAGACACCAGGGTTTTGGAGATTTAACCGGCCTCAGATTCCAGCCCCAGTCTCCATAATGCTGGAGAAGTGCCAATCATTTTCTTAATCCCTCATTGTCTGATATAAAAACAGGATGATAACTGTATTTTTTCATAGAGGGTTTTTTTTTGTTTTTTGTTTTTTGTTTTTTTTTCACATAGAAGGAGAAAACCCATGTCAAACGTCTAGCAAAAACACGGCACGTAAGGTACATAAACATATTAATACATATCTTCTTCGGTTCCTAAGAACACGCTGATTTTTTCCCTCTCTGGAAGGAGGAGCTTCTAAATGACAGAGGGGAGGAAGTGCTTTGCAAATCATCGGAGTGCAGACAGGTTGCAGAAATGGGGCCCCACGTGACTGCAGAGACCTGAGAACAAGGGGGGTCAGGGCACAGAGCACTTTTACCCACAAACAGATCCCCAAAGTGCGCTGGGGAGGCCATGGGTTTACAGCTCCGAGAGAGCAGGCCCAGCTTCTATGCAGGGTCCCCAGGTGCGTTTTGTAAAATGTGTCTCTTGGTCCTTTAAAATCTTCCTGTTGGTACGCGCTCTCTCGGATTGCTTTCCCTGTTTAACCTACCTCGCCCATCTTTTGAGGCACAATTACCTGATTGCCCACCCGGCCAAAGGGTGCTGCCCCAGCCCCCAGCCCCCAGAGAAGTCCCTTGCACCTGGTCAGGCCGCAGAGACCCAGGCCAGCCTGGCCCGGGCGTGCAAGAACTCATCAACCCGCCTTCTTCTTCTTCTTTTTATTTTAGAGACAGAGAAAGAGAGCATGAGCAGGAGGGAGGGGCACAGAGAGAGGGAGAGAGAATCCCAAGCAGGCTCCACACTCAGCAAGGAGCCCGAGAGCTGAGAGGAAATCAAGAGTTGGATGCTCAACCGACTGAGCCGCCCAGGCGCCCCAGTCCTGCTTTCCTGCTAGTCTGTGAGTCCCCAGCAGACTGGTCTAGTGTTAAGCTGACAAACAGGTAACTTGGTCACGACTCCCCATTCCGGTCACGCACTCGCCAAGGTTTCCATCACACGCCCTTGTCTCTCACCGGCTGCCTGCGCGTGCGGAGGCCTGGCCTTCCCTTCCGTCTCAGAGCTCATGCTTAATCTTCGAAAATTATTCCCACTCCTGAAATGTTTACGAACGATCACCGTGCTCCCGCCATGTTCTCACTTTTGTGTTTCCGCGTCTAACTCAGAAGCCTGCTGTCGTGGTCCTTCCAAAGCTCCCTGCCGTTGCACTTGGTGGGCTCAGTGGAACCGATCACGTTAAGCCCAAACACAGGAAAGCTATAGGACATCGACAAGGGTATGGATTGAAAGATCAGAATCTCATACTGCACACTAGAAGTCTGTGCAGGGGCGTCTGGGTGGCTCAGTAGGTTAAGCGTCCGACTTCGCTCAGGTCGTGATCTCGCGGTCCGCGGGTTCGAGCCCCACGTCGGGCTCTGTGCCGACAGCTCCGAGCCTGGAGCCTGTTTCCGATTCTGTGTCTCCCTCTCTCTCTGCCCCTTCCCCCCTCACACTCTGTCTCTTTCTGTCTCTTTCTCTCTCTAAAAAATAAACAAATAAATAAACATTTAAAAATAAAAAGTAGAAACGGTAAGAAAACAAAACAAAAAAAAAGATCACAGTCTTGTATTACACACTAGAAATCTGTGCGGAGGGTGCCTGGGTGGCTCAGCTGGTTAAGCGTCCAACTCTTGATTTGGTCTCGGGTCATGATCTCAGGGTTCGTGAGTTTGAACCCTGTGTTGGACTCTGTGTTGAGTGTGGAGCCTGCTTGGCATTCTCTCCCTCTCCCTCTCTCTCTCTCTCTCTCTCTCTCTCTCTTCCTCCCTCCCTCCTCCTCCTCCTCCTCCTCCTCCTTCTTCTCTCTCTCTCCCTCTCTCTCTCTCTCTCTCTCTCTCTCTCTTCCTCCCTTTCTCTCTCTCTCTCTGTCTCAAAATAAACAAATAAACTTTGAAACAAAAGAAAGAAAGAAAATCCGTGCTGTCAGAGATACTCGACCCCTTGGCCCCAGCTTAACTCGCTTGGAAATCTTACCACACGGACTCCACTGAGAGCACAGACCTCCTGTCTCCGGCCTCTGCTTCTCCTCAAGCTGCTCCTCTGGCGAATGCTGCCCGTCATCCCTCTTCATTCAGGCGGCTAATTCCACTTCTCACATTCACCCTGACATCATCTACGTCACATTGTCGAATTTTTACCCCCGGCCCTGACCTCTCTCCTGACCTTCAAACACACATATGTCCCGCGACACATCTGCTAACCACACTTGGGTCCCTAGAGTTCAGACCCCCTGCCCGTTGCACTCGGGGATTTCTCCCTTGACCCGCTCGGTTGCTCAGTCATTGGGAGTCCTCCCGGATCCCTCCCGCCCACGGACGTCCAGTCCTGCGGACAGCCTTCTCCGCCATTGCCGTGTGGCCAGAATTGGCCTGTTTTGTGTTCATCTCGGTGCAAATCACTGTCACCTCTTCCTCATGTGGCTGCAACTCATTCCCTCCCTCTGGGAAGTCGTTACAAGAGCCACGTGAGCTGGGGGGAGAAGCGAAGGTCGATCTCCTGCATGACGAAAGCTTTCCAACGGCCTCCACTGCGCAGCGTGAAACCCAGGTTTCTCATCACGATCGCCCCGTCGCCCCCTTCCCGTCCTGGTCTCGTACTTTCCCACCCTCTTGCCCAAGGTGCTGATGACGTATCACAACTGTAGGGTTTGCCCTGCAAACTGCTGGTCCATAGACAGTCAGTACCGGTTTCTAAAAAATGTATTCTCCGAAGATGCAACCGTGTTTTCAGCTCCCCGGGCCCTGCCATTTTCTCGTGAGGAGGTGGAGGACTCCTCCAGGAGTGTGTTCCCTGTCCTCGAGACTGGGTGGGTTTGCAACTGTCTCCGTGGGCAGAGTGCAGCTAAGTGACATCGCGCCCAAGCTTAGGCCGGAGTGGCCGTGCGTCTTCTCTTGGGCTGCCTGTGGGGCGCTTGTGTTTAGAACCCGGCTGCCGTGTTGTGAAGACGCAAGGACCACATGGAGAGACAGTGACACGCAGGGCTTTGGCCACAGCAAAGGTCCCAAGGGAGAATCGGGATTGGCCACCAGAAATGGGAGGGAACAAGCCTTCAGGTGATTCTAGGCCTGGGGCTCCTGTCCCCCCTAAGCCTACAAGTTTTTCAGCTGAGGCCTCCGATATTGTGGAGCAGAGCCAAACCAGCCTGCTGCATCCTCCTGAAAGTCCCGACCTTCCACATTGTTTTCTGAGCAATTTTCTCAGTGGAAACATGAATATGGTCTTCCTCAGCGTAAAATCATTCAACAAGTTCTCACGTAGTTCTGGATACATTATGAATCCTCACTTCGCACACCAGAGTGTCCTGAACCTCCATAGGCTGACCGCTGCAAAAACCCGTCTCCGGAGACTTCTTCACGTGAGTCCTTGGCTCACCATCAGCGATCAGTGCCCTGTGCTCAGTCAAAACTGTTCCTTTCGGCACATCACTCCGTGGCCTGGAGTGCTTCTTCTCCCTTTTTTCTCGCCAGCTAATCTCTGTGTCTGGCTTCATTATCACCCAGAATTCTTTTCCCCAGGGATGCTCTATTCCGTGTTCCCATGGCCCGGGGGCTCCCTCCTATGCAGTATGTACCCTGTGCTGTAATTGGACGTTTATTTCCCTGGAAACCACCACGTCAGTAAACTATAACTTTCAGAGGGCCCTGTTGTACGGATTGCTTTAAAAAAAATTTTTTTTTAACGCTTATTTATTTATTTATTTTTCAACGTTTATTTATTTTTGGGACAGAGAGAAACAGAGCATGAACGGGGGAGGGGGCAGAGAGAGAGGGAGACACAGAATCGGAAACAGGCTCCAGGCTCCGAGCCATCAGCCCAGAGCCTGACGCGGGGCTCGAACTCACGGACCGCGAGATCGTGACCTGGCTGAAGTCGGACGCTTAACCGACTGCGCCACCCAGGTGCCCCAACGCTTATTTATTTTTGAGAGAGACAGAGACAGAATGTGAGTGGGTTAAGGGCAGAGGGAGAGGGAGACACGGACTCCGAAGCAGCTCCAGGCTCTGAGCTGTCAGCACAGAGCCCGACGCGGGGCTGGAACTCAGGGACCGTGAGACCGTGATCTGAGCCCAAGTCGGACGCTCAACCGACTGAGCCCCCCAGGCGCCCCATACTGATTTTGTATGTCCAGTACCTCTTTCCCACAGAGGACACGAAATAAAAGTTGGCTGGCGGGATGTGGCACAGGAGCCATCTGCCCCAGCCGGTGGATTTGCTGTGGCACGTTTCCAGAAAGCTTGTTGTTAGGACCTGAACTTTGCCCGAGCGTTAAATCATTTTCTGTATCCATTTTGCCCACTCTGCTTTTTGTCCCAGGGACAGCTCTCTGTAAAACCCACTATTTGCAAACGGAGAGCCACATACACAGTCACCCCGAAGCTGGACTAACAGTGCAGATTAGGGACAGAGCCACGGGCACCTTGTCTGATTTGATCTCATTGATATCAACAAAACACCGTCCTGGAGGGCCCGTGAAGGCAATACCAACTCTGTGCAATGTCTTTTATTTCCGTTTAAAGACAAAGACAGCAGGAAAATAGGTAATATAAACATTTTATGAAATAACTGGCAGAAAGAACTGTCTCATCTAAAGTGTAACCCATAGATTTAATTTAGATTCCTCTACTTGCCAAATCACTAGGAGTTTTCATCAAAAAGGCTCAGCATACACTTTTTCTCAAGAGGGTGTTATCTCAAAATTAATAAGGAAAAATAAACTATAATATTTTCTTTTAATTTTTTGAGGCTTTTAATCAATAAAGTTGATTTTTTTTTATATGGGAGACGATAGAGAGCCTTGGAGAGATTACTGCTTATTTTTCAATAAGAAAAATTATGAAATAAACCTTCAATTGGAGTCAGCTATTCATGCCATAATGGATTTCCCCACGGGTTTTCCCTTGATGGTTTTTGCACAGTCGCTTGAGAGTTTTAAAACACCACTCGCTCATCCCACTTAACCTCCTGTGTCTCTCGCGACACCTTGGTGTCAGTCAGACTGGGGGGGGAGGGGTGTACTGAGCATCAGGTGGTATTTTAATGTCTTGAATTCAAGAGCACACCTGTGTTGTGTGCTTCCTTGTGTGTTCTTAAGGCACATCATTGCGTATCGTAATCACATTTGAGGTTCAGTGGATCCCTGTTGAGCAGAAATGACTCCTGGTGAGGTTCAATTTGCATAGCAATTTAAAGAAATTTCCTGCCAAAAGTCCCTAATAACGTTTGTCGACTAGGTCCTTTCCTTTTGGTTGAGAAGGGAGTGCCCAGCCACCGTGAGCGCGCGAGGGCGGTGGGCACAGGCCCGGGGGCGTTCCCAGCAGGTTGAGGGGGCTCCGGCTTGGAATTGTCCTTTTTCCTGTCGTCGGGTTTGTGATGAGAGTGGTACAGGCTGACGACAGGTGAAGGCCTTGAAGACGGCCGCGGATTGGGGGATGGGGGTTTTGGCCATTTCAAAGGACTGTCCCGGGACTTAGGTTGACACCGGAGAGGGGCAAGGGCCGAGAAGCCTGGGCCGGGAGTGTCAGCTGACGACGTTCCGGGGAAGAAGGGAAGAGAGGAGAGAAGCAAGGACAAGCAGAACCTCGGAATCCCTCGTGCTCACCGCACCCAAGTTAGGCTCCGGAAGGCCCTGCCCAAGATGCCCAAGTGGTCGCACAGCAGTCCTGTGTGCAACACCAAGAAAGCCCGTGTCGTTCGTTCTGTAGTAAAAGTGACTCATGTGCGTCCGGCTCTCAAAGCTACATATGCTCTTTCTGCCGATAGCTCTGGGAGGGGGAAGGGAGGTCTGACACCTGACACGGAGAAGGTGCCATCAGAACACACTTTGTGACGTGCAAACCTCACGTGCCGCATGTGCGGTCACCTCCGTGTGACAACCACTGGCTCGACGGACCGAACAGAAAGTTAGGAGCTCGATTCACACTGACAATCCTGACCCCACGAAAACCCTCCAGACCCACCAAGTGCCTGTGTCGTGTCGTGCCAAGTGCCTAACCTCTCCGAATGGCAAGTGCTTCGCCTGGAAGTGAAGGCGGACCGGGAGGTAAGAATCTTCATGAACACACCAGGGGCGCACACGTCCAGGAACGCTGCCGTCTAGACGTGGCAGCCGGCTACACGCCCACGGCAGAGCTGGCCTTCCCTCCCGTTCCCCCTCCACTGTTTATTTACTGAATTTACCTGCCCTTTGGTTCCACAAGAGACTTAAAACTCACTCCAGTGTTTGTCTCGCATTTTTAGTCAAATTCAACCGACATTTCTTGCTAGAGTTGCCCTATTTGTATCATTAGACTGTTACATGTTTTGATGCGTTTCAATTAGGACTGTTACCATCTGTTCTTCTGATCCCTTGCTGGGTGACAAACCACCCACACTCGGTGACCTAAACCAACAACCACGGCTTCGGTAGATCAGAAGTCTGAACAGGGCCCAAAAGAGGGAGCCCTGACGCTCCGTGACTCCTTGGGACAGGACAAGCCGGGGTGACGTGAGTGGCCGAGCTACAACAGCTGAGTCGGGGACCCGCTTTCGAGATGGTTCCCTCACCCATGCACCTGTGCTCTGGCCAGGAAGGCGCGGCTCAGCGGGTGCCCCACGTGGGGGAGTCTGCACATGACCTCCGCGCGCAGCAGTGTTGGGGTAACAAATTCTTGCCTGGTGGCTGGCTTCCTCTGGAAGGAGTCTCCGCGAAGGCACAGGCAGAAGCTGGCTCAGGAGTCACAGAGCATCGGGGGAGAGCACGCCGAGCCCTCCCTTTGTGTCCAAGTTCATGTGCCACTAGCAGTCAGTCCGCATCATCCATGGTAGTTCCGTTCCGGAAAATCACCATGAGCACTGAAATTGCAAATACCTAAAACTTATTCCCCGGGGAAGCGGGGGTTAGGTTCCTGTGAGCTTCTGACCACAAGATTTTAGTAATCCAATGAATACATAACTTCGTTTGTTGTGTGTTTCTGTTTAAGTTGTTGATTCATTAACAATGAAATCATGGCCAGCAGCTCCGGGACTGAGGCCCGAAGGAGACTCGTCTAAACACATGTATTTCCTCCTTGAGGTGCCTATCAACCTTCTCGCACTTGGGAGCGTTGGATGGTGCTTGAGTCCCTCCCCCCCACCCCCCACCCAGGGGACATTGTAAAAGTGACGTCCCCGACAAAAACATGCAAAAATGCAAAACGAAGTAACATGTCACTGAATAGATGGCGGAAAGGACACTTGTCTCCAGTCCAAGATCTGAATGGAGAAAGCAGACTGCCGCTCTGAGCAGCTCCAGGTGGGCGAGGGCCCAGCACCTCCGTGGGCGTCTGTGAACAGCTGTGCACGCACACCGAGCGTTGATTTTCAGGTTACGAATAAAGCTTAGTGAGTAGCCAAATTCTCAGATATGGAATCCACAGATGAGGACTATTGCATTTTTCCAAATCACCACATCATCTTGGCAATTTATGTGTGTGCTGTTGACCAAGTGTTCTTTTTTTTTTTTTTTTAATTTGTTTTTTCAATGTTTATTTATTTTTGGGACAGAGAGAGACACAGCATGAACGGGGGAGGGGCAGAGAGAGAGGAAGACACAGAATCGGAAACAGGCTCCAGGCCCTGAGCCATCAGCCCAGAGCCTGACGCAGGGCTCGAACTCCCGGACCGCGAGATCGTGACCTGGCTGAAGTCAGACGCTTAACCGACCGTGCCACCCAGGCGCCCCGACCGAGTGTTCTTTAAATGATCTTCGTCAGTATCTGTGTAACAAAGAGGTATTTGCATAAAGCTGACACGGGCCAAAATCTTCTCGGAAGTCTGCTTAGTACAACTTTTGATGGCAATGGGTGAAGCGTGACAGCAGAAAGCAGTGTTCATGTAGCCCCTTACTCTCGAACACCCATCTTCTGGTTGCTGAGGCTCCTGACTGTTCACTCAATACCGTTTGAATAAATAAGTTAATATGTACTTTTCCCAAGCTCAAAACATCTGGCTGTTGTGGAACGGCTGGCAGCAAAAAGGGTCCTATATTTCTAGAAGTGACACAAATTACAGACTGTACCTGGAACCAGATCTGAGAAAAAAATAGATCTTCACCAACACCATGAGTTCCTTTGCTGAAATCTGAGTTCAGGACAACGTTGGAAATCTGTTAGATAAAGACAAGTAGATGAAATGACAACAATCAGGAAAAAGTGAGGTCGATCTTTTGTTTGAAAGTATTTGAAATTGCAGGGATGCATCTAGGGTGATTAAACAAGAAGGAGTTCCATCATTTTCTGGAAGAATAAGGAATAAATAGCGCGTGAGTACACAAAGGTCTTCAAAAGATCGTTCTCTTGTGCGTCCTTTCAGAGTTGAAAGCAGAAATAAAAGAAGACGTTTTAAGAATACAGACATAAAAGTAGCTCATAATTAATCTATCCCTTTGTTCTTATTCTTTCTCATAAACAGTAGAAGATATTGTCACTATTATCACTATATAAATATAGACAATTATACCTGTTTTCATTTCTCTGGCAAATAGGAAACAACACAGGTTTTAGAATCAGATGATCTGGCATTTGGAGCTACATAAACTGCAGCCGGTCATTCAGCGAATAAGGGTCTAATTCCTGCCTCTAAGCCCTCATCTGCGGTGACTTGGAAAGTGCCCTCCTGGCCCACAACAGACGCTGAGGGATCATCTCTGTCCCCGCGCACATGCACGCGCTCGCTGTTTTCATCTCTTGGTAACCCTGGTGAGGGTCTCTTGGCAAACGCAGATGTGTGGAGTCACACAGCTGAAGACGATGCGGGGGACCCCCACCTGCAGAAGACGTGACCCGCTGCCCTTCTCCCAGCAGCCCCTCCGCCCGGCACCTGCGACTCTCTCCCTCGGCTCAGCTGGCTCCTCTGATCCTCTACAGCATCGGGTCCCTCACCCTGGACTTCCTGAGCTGCTCCAACACCCCCGGCACGTTTCAGCCCTGAGTTCTGTGCAGCCACTATGGTACAAAGTAGGGAGTTTCCTTAAAAAACTAAAAATAAAACTACCATGCGATCCAGTAATTCCACTCTGGGTTTTTATCCAAAGAAAGTTATTAATTCAAAAATTCATTAATTCAAAAAGATACATGCACCTTCATGTTCATGCAGCATTATTTACAACAGCCAGGATATGGAAACAACCAAGTGCTCATCAGTGGATGAACAGATAAATAAATTGTGGTAACATATACATACACAAACACATACACATACACATATACATACACATACACATATATATACATATACACATACATACTCATGCACACATACATACACAAACACACATATACATACATGTACACATACATGTACACATATACATATACATACAATACACATACACACACAAACACATACACATATACATACACGTACACATACATGTACACATATACA
>NW_024412397.1:2267089-2363806 GCF_014898765.1 Herpailurus yagouaroundi
ACATATACATACACATACACATATACATACACATACACATATACATATACACATACACATACATACACATGCACATATACATACACATACACATACACATACACATATATATACATATACACATACGTATACATACACAAACACATACACAAACACATACACATATACATATACACATACACATATACATACACATACACGTACATGTACACATAGACATATACACATACATATACACATACATACACATGCACATATACATACACAAACACATACACACATATACATGCACATATATATACATATACACATACATATACATACACATACATACACAAACACATACACATACACATACACATATACATATACATATACATATACATATACATATACATATACACATACATATACATACACATATACATACACAAACACATACACATACACATACACATATACATATATATACATATACATATGCTATACATATACAGAGTGAAATCTTGCACTTGCAACAACATGAATGGATCACGAAGGCATTATGTTAAGCGAAATAAATCAAAGACAAATATTGTAGTCTCTCTTACATGTACAATCTAAATATGTATATTCTATACATATTTATATTTCATATAATATAAACATATAAATATAAATGCTTTATTGCCTCAAGAGGTAGCTGTGTCTAGTCATGGCAAAAGACTCCACTTTTATTTTACTTGATAAATTCGACATGTTTCATTTTGTAAATTTAAGGTGCACAGCGTGTTACTTTCATACGTTTATGTGTTGTGTTGTGAGTGCCACTGAGGCAATATTTATGTCATCACATCATCATAGTCCAATAGTATTGTCTATATTCAGTAGATCTCTATGGCTGATTTGCTATTTGTTACACATTTGTACCCTTAACACCATCAGTTGTATCCCTCCCCATCCCCCATCCCCTGGTGACCACCATTTTATTCTTTCTCTTTCTCATTTTATAGGGTTGGCTTTCTAGATTCCACATAGTGTGATATCAGGCAGTACTTGTCTTTGTCTGGCTTCTCTTTCTGGGCACAATGTGCTCAGAGTCCATCCCTGTTGTTATGAGTGGCAGGGTATCCCCCTTTCAAATGGCTGAATAGTATTCTGCTGTGCACGGGTACCACATCGGTTTTACCTATTCATCCACTGACGGGCATTGGGGTTGTTTCCATATCTTGGCTATTGTGAATATTGCTAGATAAACACGGGTGTGCATATATCTTGTCAAAATCCTGTTTTCAAGGACTTCACTTTTAAACAATATATTCTTGGTGCGCCTGGGTGACTCAGTCAGTTAAGCATCTGACTTTGGCTCAGGTCACGATCTCACGGTCCATGAGTTCGAGCCCCACGTCGGAGTCTGTGCTGACAGCTCAGAGCCTGGAGCCTGCTTTGGATTCTGTGTCTCCCTCTCTCTCTTCCCCTCACCCTCTCACACTCTATGTCACTCTCACTCTCAAAAATAAACAAACATTAAAATACATAAATAAATAAATAATGAACATCATATTCTCGTCCTGTTCATGTTTGTGTTCATGTTCGTGAAAATGCACCAAGAACTAACACACCTTACTCAGATGTTCAGGAGACTTTTATCTGTGAAAGCCTCACCTTTCCTTGAGCCTGGAAGAATTTCTTCCTAAGAGGAAACTTCTCTTCTCATGTCTCTTTTAGATTCCCATCTATGCCTGTGAATTCTCTTCTCCTAAGGAGGGAAGCAGTTTTGTTTTTGTTTTTGTTTTCAAATAATGCACGTACCTCAGTTGAAGTCATGACACCATGAACAGCTATGATCAACAGGCCAACCAAGCCAAGGGCAGCAGCAAATTGCCATCAGTTGAAAACAACTTCCAAATCATAAGAATCTTAAAATGTGGGGGGAAAATGAATATACTAACATAGGTAAAATATGTGACAATTGGCATTTTGAGCACTTATTACATTCCAGGCCCTTATTCAAGTCTGTTATATTCATTAACTTTTTAGTCAGATAATATGCAAAGCTTTTTAGCAGGGGGCTCATTGTCCCTATTTTATAAATGAGGAACGAGGGGTGTCTGAGCAATGAGACGCGTGTTACGCCCAGGCCGTCATTCCAGTTGGTTTTTGGCTGCACTGTCCCTTCCTTGCCAAACGCAACATGACATTATCGAGAAAAGAGTAGGACGTCAGAATAGTCCAAAAAAGCAATAGAAACGATCTTTCAATATAATCCCGTGCTAGGGTTGTCAGATAAGATACGAAACCCTCATATAAATTTCAATCTCAGAAAATCAACAAACAATCTTTAGTATAAGCACCTCCCAGATACAGCATGGACACGCTTACACTGAAAAAGATAACACTCGTTGTTTACTGAAATTCAAATTTCAGAGTATCCTATACTTGTACTTCTAAATCCGGCAAATCCGTCTTGTGTTGGAGTCAAGTGCTTCTTTACACGTCCTGGTAGCACCTCGCTTCCCTTTCAGGACAGAGCGAAAAGCCCACATATTTAAGCATATTTAGGACATTGTGTATTTTTACAAGAGTGTATACGGCACTTTCCACGCGCCACGTTCTTTACGCATGTTATCGATGGTCCACAGAGCAGCCTGACAGGGACAGTATTGCTAGGCACGTTTTATAGATGAGTGCACTGGCAGGAAAGAAGTGAATTAATATCTTCAAGGTTACATAGGAAGTGAGAGGTGAAATAAATACACAAATCCATTACCGTCTGGCCGCAGGGCCAGGCTCGTTGCAATCAAAACCATAGTTTTGTGTTATATTTTCCATATCGACGGTTCAGAACTGTTTTTCCCAAGTGGGCATCATTGCTCCTGGTCCAATTCATCTAAAACAGTGGGGATTATTGTCAAAACGGGGGAGTCACTGCATGTGCTCTGCGTCGTCTCTCTCTGCGGTCCACGATGATCGGGGACCGCATGACCAGCTTGATGTCAGTTCATCCCCTACTCATCACCAGCAAAAGAGTAAACAAGAAATCCATGCTAATTCCCCATTCTGAGGGAAAGCTGGGTGTACAGGTCAATAGGTGTGCGTTTTCCACATTGAATAGGGATAGAGCCATTAAGGGAAAACATTCACCTCCAGACGACAGAAAAGGAATAAAAAGTTTTTGCTCCCAAGTTGTTGACTTACAACTAGACATGGTAGCTAGCAACCCCAATGTGGCTCAGGCTACACGCTTCTTATCCTCAAGACAATTTGGCATTTCGAATGTATTTAGTTTGTTTAAATATTTATTGGGTGAGGTTTAAGATTAAAATCAATGAGATTAATTATACTTCATTTTAGCTGAGAATTTTCATGAAGTAATTCAACCATATTTTTCCAATGATGTTCTAAAATTCACATTAAAGGTGAAGACATTCTTTTTCAAGAAAAAAAAAACCTATTACATTTCTATATCTCGCATTTGTCATCGGGCTTTACTTTTATTAGCCACGTCCATACCTCCCTACTTTACTATTTTGGAAAGGTCTCAGGGTCTGTTTAAAAGTGGTGGTCCTCCTCCGGGGATGGAAAACGGGTTTGGCTTCCATGGTTTCAACTGCCATTGACAGTGGGTGGTGCTTTTTGGTGGATTAAAGCAGAGGCAAGAGAGAAGGGAAAAAGTAACATGGATGAAATAGTTTGCAAAAGTAAAGGAAGAAGAAAGTCTGTATTGAAGGAGGGAAAGAAAGGAAAAAAGTAGGAACTGCATTGAAGAATGTTCAGAAAATCACATTCAGATTAATCTTATCTGGTCTCCGCAAATCCATTCTTTTCAGCGCTGAACAAGACATGTTGCTAAAACACAGCTCCATTAGATTGAGAACTCTCATGACTTTCCATTGTCTGCGTTGTGAAGGTCAAACTCTCTAGAATGTGCGTATCGGTCATCCTCCATGGGCTCTCTCCCTCTGTGCCCCTCAATGGCCTCTACCCTCAACCTGCTCTGAAGGCTGCACCAGGGAGACCCCCAGGAAGCTCTCTGGGTCTTATGGAACCATTAGTGGCCTTATTCTTATGAAACCGACCAAGGCAAAAAAGACTTTTTTTGGTCTGAGGTCATAAGTCTGAAGTGAATAAATTGTGGTTTTCCATTAAAAAAAAGTGTATGAAAATATCCGCATTATCTTCCTCTGAATCTCATCAGAGATGAGACGGCATGGAGCATGGTATCCATGGGATTGAATGACACACCCCTGAGGAACACGACCCTCATGGTA
Organism: Herpailurus yagouaroundi; assembly: GCF_014898765.1. Taxonomy (NCBI): domain Eukaryota; kingdom Metazoa; phylum Chordata; class Mammalia; order Carnivora; family Felidae; genus Herpailurus; species Herpailurus yagouaroundi. The sequence goes on from NW_024412397.1 coordinate 2,271,340, forward strand.
TTTACAGACTCATGCCTTCCAGTCTTAATAACAACAGAGTGCTAGAAGTTCAATGACACATGAAAAAGAAATGGAAGACAGCCAAATTAGAAAGGAAGAAGTGAAATTATTTCTGTTCACAGATGGCATGATCATGTACAAATGCATAAATAAATTTATACATGTATAAAACCCTAAATACCACACACACACACACACACACACACACACACACACATCTATTAAAACTATTGAACAACTCAACAGTGGCAGGAAACAAAAGCAACACACAAATCAATTGTGTGTCTATACACTAAGGATAACCAAGTCAAAGAAGAAATCAAAAAAGGAAGTTCATCTATTATATCAAAAAGAATTACATCCTTAGGGATAAATGTAATAAAGACGGTGAAAGACTGGTACAATGGAAACCTGGAAACATTGCTAACAGAAATGCTATATACACATACATGGAAAGACATCTTGTGCCCTTGGATCAAAATACAGAACACAGGGGCACCTGGGCGGCTCAGTCTGTTAAGCCTCCGTCTTCGGCTTGGGTCAAGGTCTTGTGGTTTGTGAGTCCAAGCCCCGCGTTGGGCTCTGTGCCGACAGCTCAGAGCCTGGAGTCTGCTTCGGATTCTGTGTCTCCCTCTCTCTCTGCCCCTCCCCCGTGGGTGCTCTGTGCATGTGTCTTTCAAAAATAAATAAAGATTAAAAAAATTTTTTTTTAAACCAGACACAGCACAGTGAGAAGTCCATGCTACCCAAAGCAACCTGTAGATTCAAGGCAATCCTTATCAAAATCTCAATGGCATTTTGGCAGAAACAAATCGGAATTGATGTAACACATGTGCTCCCTTATCCACAAATTAAACAGCAAGATCGAGTGGTGCAAGCATTCGGAAGTTGTGATGAGCATGAACACAATACACATCAATACACATCTGTGCGCTCCAGCGTGTTGTGAAATGCTGCGGGTCTATGGTGAGGGAAAAGACTCCGGTACAGGGTGACTTGAAAACACAAGAGAAAAAGGCAACAAACGGACCCGAGAGGAGATCAGAGAGGAGAGAAGATGGTGAGAAGGAGCCTTGAGCCCGGGGGAATCGGTCTTCCTCGGAAGGCGGGAGGAGGGCAGGCCGCTGGCACAGCATTAAGCAGCCTCACGGGTGAAGGCAGAGTGGGCAGCTCCCTGACGCAGCACGAAGAGCCACAGCCGTTCACGTCATTATGCAAAGTAAACGATGAAACAGTATCTAGAGCACAGCAGACGGTACATACTATTGTCCACGTGGGAAGTCACAAGTGTGTTTTCCCGGTGGATTCATGAGTTTCAGGCATCACCCAGACTGGAAATCATTGGCCTTTAGAAAATACTCCAAGCAATAATTTCTGACGACTTGTTGCAGGGGCCTGGAACGTCACTATCGTCATCACCATCACCACCATCACCATCATCTTCATAATCTAATTAACTACTATTTTCTTTTTTTTTAATTTTTTTTAATGTTTATTTTTGAGACAAAGCATGAGCAGGGGAGGGGCAGAGAAAGGGGGAGACACAGAATCCAAAGCAGGCTCCAGGCTCCGAGCCATCAGTACAGAGCCCGCTGCGGGGCTTGAACTCATGAACTGTGAGATCATGACCTGAGCCGAAGTCAGGGGCTCAACCGACTGAGCCACCCAGGCGCCCCTAATTAACTACTATTTTCTGAGTCCTTGCAGTGCTCCAGGAACTATTCCAAGTGCTTTCCATACATTAGCCTATTTAATCCTTGTCACAACCGCAAGGTGGGAAGCTCTGCATATCAGGGGGAGGTGGTGGTGTGGGGCCAGCCCAGCCTCAGGAAGCTGACAGCCCAACACAGGAAGCACATTCTCGGTTGGCATCTGTGTGAGCCCCAAAGTCTGCACTAGGTGTCCTGGCACATGTGATCTCCCCACATTTAATTCTCTGGGGGATCGGTTTTTCAGAAAGTTAATATTTACTACAGAAAAGTTTCTTGGGTTAGATCAAAAAGAAACTTGCAAAAAGTGTATTGATTAATTTCTGGATGTACCACTTTTTCCCATGATAATACTGATATGGATTTTCTCTCATTCAGAGCAATACTCTAACAACTGATTCAATATGGTATATTCACAGAAAATGGAAACTGTATAAACCTTTTTTAATGTTGTTTTTTTAGAGACAGAGAGACAGAGCACAAGTGGGGGAAGGGCAGAGAGAGAGGGAGACACAGAATCGGAAGCAGGCTCCAGGCTCCGAGCCGTCAACACAGAGCCCGTCTCAGGGCTGGGACTCAACAAACCGCGAGATCATGACCTGAGTCGGAGTCGGACGCTTAACAGACTGAGCCACCCAGGCACCCAAAAATGGAAACTTTATACTATCAGAAATTAATATTTGAAAAGAAAAATAATTAGGAACACATATTTTAAGCAAAACAAGCTGTAAATAAATAATGATTAGTGATCAGAAAAGATGGGATTTAATACCATATTTCATCCAAATAAGAGAAATTATTTCCTTAAAAACACAACTTTATTTTAATTTTTTTTTCAACGTTTATTTATTTTTGGGACAGAGAGAGACAGAGCATGAACGGGGGAGGAGCAGAGAGAGAGGGAGACACAGAATCGGAAACAGGCTCCAGGCTCTGAGCCATCAGCCCAGAGCCCGACGCGGGGCTCGAACTCACGGACCGCGAGATCGTGACCTGGCTGAAGTCGGACGCTTAACCGACTGCGTAAAAACACAACTTTAAAAAGAATGTTGTACTATGTCCCCTAGAATTCACTCATTTATTCTTTCAACAAATAAATCTCAATATTATGCTTCAAGATATAGATGATGAAATAATTTGCATAGTAAAACAATGTATTTAATATTTTTGGTTTCAAGTGATCACTATGCCGAGAACTTCGTACTCTTTTTTTTAAGTTTATTTATTTATTTTAAGAAAGAGAGAGAGCACGAGCAGGAGTAGGGCAGAGAGAGGGGGAGGAAGAATTTCAAGAAGGCTCCACACTCAGCTCAGAGCTCAACAGGGCTCATGAACTGAGAAGAAATCAAGAGTCAGACGTTTAACCAACTGAGCCACCCAGGCGCCCCAAAGAGCTTGGTGTTCTGAAGGACTGCCCCCGCTGGCCCAGGGCTTGTGTGCTGCAGGAGGGAAGTGAGCCAGAGTTCTACCCGGATCATGAACATTCTATGCAGTCACACACATGAGTTGTATCTTTCAACAATGTCAACATTATTCAGTCATAAAGCAAATTTAACATAATTATAAATCTGGTTTAGGATTCCAAAGTCAATGGCATTTCACCAAGCATTTAACTTGGCTTCATACATGTCACACAAAGCAAAGCACAAGATGAAGTCACCCAGCAAACAAGATACAAAAAGGGGTGGGGGTGGGGGGGTAGTTAACCAACCAAACGTGAAGTCAGTCCTCGGGCGTATAGCTGAGGTGGAGCTTCCTCTCTCCACGCTTACCGCTTCCTGTGTTCGAGCAGTGGATGATCTCTGTTGCGTTCAGAGATCAGTCGGGCAGAGCCGTGGGGGCCAGCTCTCACACGTGGTCAGATGCGGGAGGGTCGTGGAGAGTCGGAGAGGTGGCTGTAGGACTCCCCCCCCTTGTCAGTGGATGTCACCAGCCTTGGGTCCGGTTGCTGGCTTCTCTGGTCCCAGGGATTATCAGCCCTTGGTTCTTTCAGGCTCTCTTGACTTTGCTGGTTATCAGTTCCTGGTACTTCCAGCCTGTGCTAGTTTCCTCGATGACTGGTCTTGGCTACAACACCCTTGGCTGCTAATGTCACTGCCTGAGTGATGACTCCTTCTTTGTCTCTACCCCCCGCCGAATAACCCTAAAGCCAATTACGTGGATGAGAAGTCATCCCCTTACTTTTACCGGTCTTTCCCTCGGGTCCTGGCACAGATATGAAGATGGCAGGGAAGGAAGGAGGCCCGCCTGGGAGAAGAAAGGGCTGGAAGGAATCAGTCCTGAGCTGTACCTCCGGGAATCTTGGAGTCTGCTCTCCGAACTTTGCAGCGACACACTGTTAGTAATGCCCCTGTTTTGGAGGGTTTGAAAGAGTTCGGTAAAATTTCTAAAACAACAACAAGTAAGTGGTACAGTAAGGCCAATAAAAGGAGCCTTCAGTGTGCCATGAAGTGCCTGTTTCAGCACAGAATGGGCAAAGTCATCAACGCGAATTTTGGGGCAGTTTCCAGGAAGAAGCCAGTTCAATGCCAACCGCGAGATGCATTATTGCTTAGAGTCTGGTGCCGGGAGGTCCATAAAGGGGAGACATTGCCGTTGTAAGTTCCCCTGGGGGTCCCCTCGAGCATGAGGCTGACTACAATCTCCACTTGTCTTAATGAGCTCCCGCAAAATGGCCATTACTTCTCGTCTAGTGAAGAGCTAATAAAATAAGTTTCATTACGTTGTGTGGGTGCCTTTGCCGAAAACCCACGCTTTGGTTTCTTTACAGTGCTTTTTAAAGATCTTGATGACATAGGAACACGTTGCTTTTCTGAACTGAAACTACCATGTCATGTATTCGATGAAGGGAAATACTAAACATGAGAGTAATGGCAAGCTTCACATTACCTGAAGTCAGCATTAAAGTCTTAAACCTGCTCAAATTCATGGAGGCTTTGTTCTATCCCAAGCACCGCTGGTGTTTGGGGTATTTTCAAAGTTTCTAGGGAATAACCTGAAAAAACTTAAAAAAAACAAAACAAAACCCTGTCTGTTTCTTGGCCTCAATTTGTGAGGAAGAAGCAGCAAGAACCAGGCTGGCAAATTTAAGAATTTTCACGCTCTGTCTGCAACCAGCCAAGCTCTTTGCCCGCGGGGACCCAGTGACCGATGGCTGCAGACAGCAGCCTCCTCGGTGGCGTCTACAGCCTGTTGATTGCATGGGTTGCCAAGAGGGACCCTGGAGATAGCCCTTTCCAGTGGACAGTCGTGTCTGACCTTAACCAAGACACCTGGATTCATATAAAGTACTTAATGTAGACACCTGGGTGTTGCTGGGAAAACCCCAGAGCACAGCAGCCAAGGTCCACATTGGCCAAGTCACCACGTCCATCCGCACCAACCCGTAGAACAAGGAGCATGTGGCTGAGGCCCTACACGGGGCCAAGTTCAAGCTCCCTGACCACCAGAAGATGAGTTGTGCTGTGGCTTTGTTCCTTCCTGCCTTTCCTCGCCCCGGTGTCCAGGCTTTCTGTTCCTATTCCTTCCATCACTCCCTAGATCCACAGCTCCAAGAAGTGGGGCATTGCTAAGTTAACGCGGACAAATTTCAAGACGAAGTGGCTGGAGAGAAGTTCATCCCAGATGGCTGCGGGGTCAAATATAGCTCTCATCACAGCCCCTGGGACAGGTGGCGGGCTCCACACTCATGAGAACTTTGGTGTTTCCCCCTCCTTATTCATGCCCACCAATAAATCCTCTTTCCTGTCCAAAAAAAAAAAAATGTTCACACTTTGGCTTGGTGGATGGGTGCTAATTCGTTTCTTTGTTCATCAGCTAATTCAACATATGCTTAGCGACAGCTTCCCCTGTTGTTAGCACTGGTCTCAATCCTGAGAGCTCATCCCTGGACAAAACAAAAATTCCTACCTTCGTGGATCTTAATTCTAAGTTGGGAAGAGACGATGTAAGGAATGGGTAGAAAGCTAAGTAAAACACACAGCATGTCAGATGGTAATTCACGCTAAGGAGTTATAGTTTTAAGTTCCACGATCAGAACGGAGCTTGAAAGTGACCCATATGGAAATCAGGGAGGGGAGTGTTCCCAGCGCGTTCTAGGAACCCAAGCAAGTCGGGTTGGAAAGCCTGCCGATGTGGAGAAGGAGTCATTCAAACAGGTGACAGTGGGGTGTTTCTCCTGAAAAATATGTATAAAATGAAAAGGCTAATATCAGTTATATCAGTTATGCTTATATGAGTAATTGAATGAGAGGCAAATATCTTTTGTGCTATTTTAACGAAAACAAAAACCATCCTCAATAGAAACATAAATGCGATTCACAGATCATACTACGGGCCTCCTGAACAGTGTGATAAAGGTCAAGTTTTGCAATATTGTGTAAACGAATCCAGGTGTCTTCATCAAGTACTTTATACAAATACAAAGTTGTTAAAGTCAAAAGACACACGCCATTGCCTGCTCCCTCCATGGACACCTAATACAGGAAGCCCCCTTGTCACCACCTGCTGACTTCCACTACGCGCACCTGCTCTCCTCCAACTGGCCCACGGGTTTCTCTTTGCCAGATCCTTCTATATCTGCATTTGTGGTTGCCAGAGAGTCTGATTGCCACTCTAACTGGCCACAAAACTCTACCTGCCTTTAACTCACTCACATCTCCCAGGGTGTCACAGGAAGACAACACCACACTCCCGAGGGCTTCCTTCCAGGGATCATGCAGGGCCTCAATTCAATGATGGATGCACATTTTATTACGAGCCTCACATTTATTATTTGTGCCATTTAATATTCTGGGGTGGCTGTGCATCTTGCTGGACATTAGCCCTATTTTTCTTATTGCTGAGAAATCCAGCACGTGCAATCAGAGGCATGTCCTGTTATGTGAATTGTTCCCATGTTGGGATCACACACCCCAACATCCACCCCACTGGCGCTCACCTAGTTCAACTTATAATTTCTTGTCTGAGCTATTTCAAAGACTTTCCTAAGAGACTAGGGGCGCCTGGGTGGCTCAGTCGGTTGAACGTCGGCTTCGGCTCAGGTCATGATCTCGAGGTTCGTGAGTTCGAGCCCCGCGTCGGGCTCTGCGCTGACAGCTTAGAGCCTGGAGCCTGCTTTGGATTTGGTGTCTCCCTCTCTCTCTCTGCTCCTCCCCTGCTCATGCTCTGTCTCTCTCTCTCCTTCAAAAATAAATAAAAACATTGAAAAAAATTTTTTAAGAGGCCAGCAAATGGGTGCAAAATGTCCTCACCAGTAATATAACAGTATGATAGATATTTTAGGGCTAAAAAGGAACTATTTAATCTAGCTCATTTGTCTGATACATGGACCCTATTTTGTAAAATTTCCACCAGTTAGTTTCCAGTTTTCCATTTTGTAATGGAACTCCTCTGGTGAGAGTTCACATAGTCTGGCGGAGGTCAAATCCAACAACTCGAATTTTAAGCCCTGGATAATCGAGTCCGGCAGTGTGCAAAAAACTACACCTTACAGACAAGTGGGTTTTTCCCAGCTGTGTGCGGTTAGTTCAACATTCAGTAATTCTACTACAGGCTAAAGATGAAACCTCATAAACACGTATCAAAGGGAGCAGAAGAAGCATGAATAAAATCCACCCTCCTGGATTTATCGTGTTGTTCCATGCCTGCTCGCAGAAATTGCTTCCTCCGTTCATGGTTCCCTCCCCATCCTGTAAAACGTGAGAACCTCACGCATCCCTTCGTCAGTCACACCAAGCACATCACGACAAGGACCGCATCCCAGCCCTCAGTACGAAGCCGCCCGTCCCCAGATCTGTCTTCACTTCTCTTCAGAAGGGCGTCCTTGACTTCTAGCATCAGCTAGGCTCCTCTCATGCAAACCATTCTCCCCTCACTGCTCACCCTTCCTTTAGATCAAGGAAACAATATTAATCATGTTTGTGTCTCCGGTGGGAGCACAGAGTGGATATGAGGAAAAATGACTCGGCCAAGTAATGATTCAAGGGTAGGAATCAGTGTACTTTTTTTGAATTGAATTGCATTGAAATGAATGGACAGAAACATGTTCCTCCAGGAAGTTAAACTTCATTCCACTGCACAATTATCAAAATTACCCTGGAGTTTTTCCTACAGACTGTTTGTTAATCCAATTTAAAATTTAGAGCCAAATATTTTAAAATTTAAAAGTTTATCGGAAAAAAAAATGTATACTTGGAACAATAAAGTAAGAACCAGGAGAGACTGGAAAACATTAATTAAATTTACTTTGGGGTGATTTTAGAGGTCATATCGTCAAATCAGAATATTTTATTCAAACAAATAACCGAGGCTTCCGTTGTTATTCCTAAGGTCATAACCTCATACATTCAACTTTAAAGATGGACTTCAAAAGTTGAGTTGGTTTTATGTTTTGGAAAAAATGGGAACATTTCCTGCTCCTTTTATGAAGGTAATGTATCCTGAAGGCAAACCTCAACACCACTTAAAATAGAATTCTGGCACTCTGACATGTAAGGAACCTGTAAACCATCGCTCCCGTCCTTGCAATAAGATCAAACTGGACAGACTAAAAGCTGATGGCTTTTCTCAGAAACTGGGAGAAGGGAGGTCAGGACACAGTGTACCCAGAAATCTGGAGAGACAGGTTTATCCAGAGAATCACAGCCAGGATGAGCTGGTCCCAAACAGCAGCTGCTGGAGCCTCCACTGGGAGGAACGGGAGGTGGTCGCTTTGATGAATTGCTGGAAACTGAGAAGTTCACTGGGTTTTCACAGTCAAGACCTATCCTGGCCCTGGCCGCAGGAAGGGAGGTGCGACAGGCTGAGGCATGCCCAGAACCTTGTCTCTACAAAAGCTCCCTCTGGGGGGAGAAAGCTGTCAGGCCCTCAGAGTAGCTGGGGAGGAGTCCAACCATCCTCCCATCTCTCCAGAAGAAGAAGTTACATGTTCCCTACATCATAGTCAACATGGGGAGGGGTTCGTGAAGGAGAGTAGGCAGCCAGCCAGCATGCAGGGCCCAGGACAGAATGAGCAACACTGGAAAGGCACATGAAAGCCACAGCCCCGGATGCAGACCAGCTCCGACACGAGATGTAGCTCAAAGAACGCAGAAGCCTGCCCTCCTCCAACCTCACTGCAGGCCAGCAGGGCTCCTGTGTGGGAACACAGACCCTCTCTCTCTCCGACGAGCATTCGGGGAAGTCCGGGTTCAAGGGACAGGCAAAGGTAGGGACACCAGAGGGACAGCAAGCACTGAACAGGCAGAACCCCTGGCCAGATTAACATGAATCCTCACACCAGAGCTGGGGTACCTCCCCGTCACACAGTACAACACATCTGGCTTTCAACACAAAGTGTACAAGGCGTGATGAAGGCAAGAGATGAGCAGTCGCCAGCACCAGAGTTGGATACGGGACAGAGGCTGGAATCGTCATGTGAAGAATTTACGAGAACTGGGATTAATATGTGAAGGGCTCTAATAAGAGGAGAGAAAACACGTGAGAGCAGATGGATACTGTCAACGCAGAGAGTGGAAGGTCCAAGAAAGAATCAGAATTAAATGTGAGAAACCAAACTCGGTGAGAGAGATGAAGAAGCTTGGGGGGGGGGGGGGGGGGGGTCGGCAGCACTAACGAATAGACTCGACTCAGCGGAGGCAGAGTCCCTGAGATTGTGGATAGGTCAATAGACACTTCCAAACTGAGTCACACACACAAAAAGAATGCACAACACAGAGCAGAACAGCCAAGGCCTGTAAGGCCACAGACCAGTGTCCGCACCCAGGCATTGACTCTAGTTAGTGATTTCCCACGTGGGCGCAGGTTAACCACTCCCAAGCCAGCGCGCGTGCAGATTGGAATCGAACAATTACGTAAAGGGGCAGCAGGTGGTGGGGGCCGGGCTCCTCACTGTTGGAGAGGAGGTTACAGAGAAGCAAGGGGGTGAAGTGACACGATCCCAGTGGTGATGGCTCTGAGTCAAAGGGAGGGAGAAACACATTTGCCCGCATACAGGTGCAGATCTGTGCAAATGGAAACGGTCACAGGCAAGCACACGCGCCAGGTAGTTTGCTTATGTGCGTTCCCTTGCTCCGGCAACTGAGGAGAACTAAACGCAAAGACACCTCTGTACCAGTGAGCACGCCTGGAACGCGCACCTTGGTTTCTAATACCACTTTCCAGTAATCGGAATCCCAGGCTTTCCGGGAGTTACTAGGACGGGGGCCGGAAATACACCAGAAGAAACGGAACAGTCTAGTAATGCCAGAAAGTACGGGAATGCTAACCGAAAGCAAACAACAAAACCAAACCAACAAAACACCTTCAAAAACTCACACGTGATGAGGTTTTGTCAAAGGAACACAGGAGAAACCCGGAAAGAGCTCCCAGCGGCCAAAGCAGCAACAATTTGAACAAGAGAAACATAGGGGCGCCTGGGTGGCGCAGTCGGTTGAGCGTCCAACTTCAGCCAGGTCACGATCTCACGGTCCGTGAGTTCGAGCCCCACGTCGGGCTCTGGGCTGATGGCTCAGAGCCTGGAGCCTGTTTCCGGTTCTGTGTCTCCCTCTCTCTCTGCCCCTCCCCCGTTCATGCTCTGTCTCTCTCTGTCCCAAAAATAAAATAAACGTTGAACAAGAGAAACATATAAAGTGGTTCTGGAACATAGCCACATTGGAATACAACCCAAAGGCTAACAGAAACATCCGTGTGGCCATAGCGATAGAACCAAATTATCGAACAAATAAATACACCGGAGAGAAGAGACAAAGGGCGCGGGCAGACGTATGCAGATCATAGGGGTCGCGGCACGACTCCCCATCTGCACACAGGGCTGGAAGGAAGGGCATCTCCTACCCGATCTGCTGCAGAGAAACAGAATCGTTGCAGTGGATCAGAATTTACAATCTTGCTAGAAACGGCTGACAACGACAGAACACACACTGTTGAGTGACACCGTCCTCCTCTCAGAAGCGCGCTCAGGCATGACCGTGTTTTGTAGCAGGTACGCACATATCGATGGAGACTCATTTGCAAAGCGTTTCAGACATGTCCCCTCTTGCCCAGACAGCGAGGTGAGCAGAATTGCCTGGCTTCTGACCTGACTGTGCTAGCCCTTAACCATCCTGCAAGCCCCTAGGTCCTATGCCAGCCTACGACGGAAGAGAATGTTCCATCCGGCAGGATAGAAAGACAAGTGGCAGGACATTTTCAGTCTCTGTCTTGGATTGCATGTGCCCGGTCTTTGTCATCGTTGCACATTCCCAGAGGAGCTCTCCATTTTGAGGTGTCGTGAGTTTATGCCCGATTTCCCCAATTATTCAATAAGACCCTTGAGTAAAAGACCCCCTCCTTCTGTTCTTGTACGACAGGACCTTAAACCCAGGCCCAAACGCGGGATATTCAACATAGTGGCTATTCAAGAACTTGACCTCATCTTCTTCATTTTGTAGGTCAGCTGAATAGAGCTGGGGATTTAAACGTGTGACCCCAGAACATCTGCACAGTCCACAACGTGACCACCTGAATGTGTTATGAAGATTCGTATTCGGAGACACTTAACACCTCTGTTGAGCTTGGAGATTATTTTTCTAATGCAGTCGGGAGGGGAGGTCAGCCACAGCTGATGAACACACGCGTTAAGCAAGCACACTCCTCTCTTCTTACACGTTGATCAGAGATGTTGCAATGGGCGCCATTATTCAAGTACGTGGGGACAAGTGATTTCCTGGGGTGCTGGCAATCTCTGAGCAGGAGACAGTTTTCAGGCAGATGAGCCCATCTTTTCCAGGGCTGTGTCTGTACCTGCTGGTTTCATCATGTGTTCACTGCATAACTTCTGCCAAGGCTTGTCAGGATCTCGTGTTTAAACACCATACGCACACATGTGGAAAGTAATGAAGTCTAGAAAAGCAAACATCATGTTGTTGTTGTTGTCCCCACTGCAGGAGTACAAGTGATGACAATTTGAACATTGAGTCGTGCGCATTTTCGTGCTCTGCTACCCTAACTAGAAGGAGATTCAATAAGAAAGCCAAGGAGGCAATAAATTCATGTCAGTCATTCTATATTAGCTCATCACCAGGACCTAAGTGTCCCAGAATCCTCGCCAACAGAGCCAGGCTGCTGTGCTGCCCACATTCCACAGTGAGAATTTCTCTGTCCCCCCAAAGTCCCCCGTGTGTCTGGGATGCACACTCTAGGACTTGGGTTATGAAACCTGTTCTCCTCTTAGCCAGGAATGAACCGTTGAAGGGGTAAGACTAGTCACGGGCCTCCCAGAGGCCTCTGCAGTGTGGGCGTGAGAGCACCGGAACATGGAGGAAAGGAAGAAACGCAGGAAACGTGAGTGGTCAAACACTACGCTGTCTCATCATCCACTGCTGCCCGCAGCGAACTGCACAAAGACCGATTATTTGTAAGTTCGACTGTGCGCAACATAAACACATTTACTTTATGTGACCCTCCTGAGGGAATGTAGGCGTTACTAAATATGTTTCATTTGCTACCAACCTTGGATCAACCTTAGTTTTCTTGGATCCCGTAAGCAAGGTAAAAATTTGATTGAAACAATAAAATATAAATATAAATATAAATATTTATATAAATATAAACAAAATATAAATATCGTTCTTAAGTATGACAATGTCATGCAAAAGGCATACACGTTAGTTTGTAAATATAAGCAACAAAGCAAGTTATTCGGTGTTGAGGCACTTACGCGTAGACGTTCCAGTACTCGGGTATGTAGGAACACCAGGCATTTCTCCAGGAGGACGCAAAATGCTTCAGTCAGCTCATGCTATTACTATAATGTACATCCTGACACTTACATTACCTCCATTGGGTCATAAAAGTCACCTCCTTAATCGTTTTAAGATCACGTCGAAAACACTGATTTGAGGATCTTAACTTTTGTAGCGTGTTTCTTCAATTCTTGATGTTTGCAAAGTTTGGATTACTCGAAGCCACAATTTTTTTTCACTTTTTAAGTTTTATTTAAAGTACTCTCTATGCCCAATGGAGGGCTTGAACTCACGCCCCCGAGATCGAGAGTCATTCACTCTTCTGAGTCAGCCAGGTGCCCCAAAGCCACTACAATTTTAAAACAACTACACAGCCTTCTGGGTCCGACAATTATTCATTTTTAAAAATAATTTGATTGAAAACATCTTAATTTTGGAGTCTTCCCGTCCAAAAGTTTTAAAGATCTTCTCATTAATACTCTTGTTGAGTTTATATTGGAGCTTATGCACTCTGTTTACTATTTTTTCCTCAAAAAAGAGAATGCAAACGCCAGGGATCATTTCTATTAAAGGGTTAGATTCTTCCCTGCCCTCTCCTGCCCATGGAGGTTTGGGAACCCTTCTGTCACATTTTCAGACCTGTGAAGAGTTGCAAGAATGATCCAAATAAGTCCCATGACCTGCGCCCATACTGCCCCGTTGCTATCGTCTTACCGCACGAGCTTTACCATTTGCTCTTTGTCCCTGAACCCTGACGAGCTCCGCGTGCGCGTATTTCCAACAAACAACGGGACGTAATGTGCAATGACAAAAATTGAGAAACTTACGGTTAAACTGTTTTATTACTGTTTTTTGTTTTTTTCTTCAGATTTTCCCAATTGTCCCAAAATGTACTTTATGGCAAAATAAACTCCAGGACCGTGAGTTGCGCGTGGTTGTCACGTGTCCCCCCCAGTGGCCCCCCAGAAGTTCTTCCGGCTTCCTGTTTCACGACATAACATTGTGAAGACTGCCTGCTGACTCCCATGAGCCTGTCCCGATGGCGCACATTGGGGTGACACTTTTCTCGGTGTCCTGTCAGGGGGCACATGGTCAGGAGGGCCAGCCAGTTAATGTTGGCCATCTCCCTAAGACGGTGTCTTCCAGGCCTCCGTACGGTAAGGTTACGATTTTTTCCCACCGTAATTTAGAAATATCTTATGGGAGACGGTTTAAGACTATGTTTAGGGGGCGCCTGGGTGGCTCAGTCGGCTGGGCGACCCACTGAGGCTCAGGTCATGATCTCGCGATTCGTGGGTTCGAGCCTGGCATCGGGCTCTGTGCTGACAGCTCGGAGCCTGGAGCCTGCTTCGAATTCTGTGTCTCTCTCTCTCTACCCCTCCCCTGCTCACGCTCTTGATGGCCAAGTGTTCCCTCGGGTTTTTCTATTATTAATGTATTGTGTTTTTCTCAAGCACCCTATTTATGCAGCTGTTACTAAAGTACTTCAGTAGCAGTAACAAAATGGGCATTCTGTCAAGAAACAGCCCTTCCCTGCAGCTCTCTGAATTGCACAGGCTGTATTGATCCTTGTAAATCCCAGAGACCTGGCATCCACGGCTGTTCCAGAAGCAGCTGGCCCACTGCTGACCTGGGAGCCAGAGGCCAGCTGTGCCGGGTTCTCCGTCCCAGCTCCACCTACAATGGCTGCTAGCATGTCTCACTTGTATACCTGCTGCTGTGGTGTTAAAATCACATCAAATCAAGGTGAAAAGGAGACACGTAGCAAACACCAGGCTGCACGGAGAAGGTCGGCAAGGACACAGTGAAGAGTAGTGAAAAGCACAAGAATGTGGGTCAATCATTTCGTCCCTGACCTTCCAGCTCTTCTCCCATCGAAGGATGATGTGAGTCATCTAATTGGATTGCCCCAAGGATTAAATCAGATCAGAAATGCACTCTGACTAGCAACCAGAAGCTACATTTTCTGGGACACTAATTGCTGCCGGGCTCCGTTACCGTCACTCAAGTCAACAACCCCACTGTATCCTCAGGACCGCCTGGTCCGTCAAGTTTTATCCGCCCCATGTCCAGACGCAGAAGTTGACATACAAGGTAAGAAGGATTGCCTGGAGATAGACCCGCAGATCTGGGGTTCGAGCCTGGTGTGTCTGACTCCCAAGCAAGGATGGGAGAAGATGGGTGTGGCAGGACCCACGGTTGGAGAAGACCGAGCCTCCGTCATCCTGAAGATGGAAATAATGAAGGGACCAGCTGGAGTCATGTAATTAGTGGTGGAGCTAACCCTTCAGAAGTCACCTGTGGAATTTATCCCCCATCATTAGCGGCGTCTGAGTTGCTGCTCAGTGATGGATGCGGGAGTGCTTCTCCAGCCATCGGTGTAGTTGAGGATTTTTTCCTGAAGAAACTAAGCCAAGCAACTCTCTTTATTTCAAAATGGATGCTGCTTGGGATGCCTGGGTGGGTCAGTCAGGTAAGTGTGTGACTTCAGCTCAGGTCATGGGATCAAACCCTGTGTCAGGCTCAGGCTCTGTGCTGACAGCCTGGAGCCTGCTTGGGATTCTCTCTCTCTCCTTCATTCCACCCCTCCCCCCACTCGTTCTTCCTCTCAAAAATAAATAAACATTTTCTGAACAAGATGCTGCTTTAGAACAGCCCAGGTTGTGCTAGTCTGTAAACTGAGGATCTAGAAAGCCGAAAAAAGTATGCACTCCCTTCTCTTCTGATCTCATCTCTTCGTGTGAGATGGAGAAGCTCTCAGTCTATCTCTCAGCATTTGTCTCTTGGCCCCTAAAATAGGAGCATCGCTCCTGGTTCTGCTTCTCTCAGAGGCGCGTCAGAGGGGCTGAGGTCTGTGGCCGGCTCTTTGTCTCCAGATCGAGATGTGGCACAGAGGCCACCTGTTAGTGCAGACAGGCTCACTCGCAGCAGCAGGAGTGAACGGGGAAATAGGAGAAATCTACCTTTAAATGGACTCACGGAAGCCATTGCGCTTCTTGGGTTTATAAACTAAGTTAGAATTAACTGAAAACAGAAATGCATCCATATCAGCAGCTGCAACAGCCCAGCTGGGCTACCGGTCATGGTCACGGCTGCCCCAGAGCAGGTCCGTCACCCCCAGCTCCTCCTCTCTCACACGGTTCCCTGTGTGTTGTTTCCTGGGTGTGGAAGATCGGCTGTGTTCCTGTCTCCCAGGCAGACAAATCATGGGACCCCGTGTCTGTGAAAGCCACTCCCCCCCCATCGTGCCTTCTTGTCCCCATAGCCTGTCTTCCCCTCGCCCTTCAGCTGACACTCCTGCCCCTGACATCTCTGTTTCCAGAAAAGAATCAGCTTCGTGCTGGAAATACGGTAGAAAAACACTGGACAGAAGTCATACTCAAAACAACAACAAGGCACTTTTGTACCCAAAGATGTTAATAATTTAGATCCTCAGAGTCAAGATAGAAAGGTAACTGGCTCTCCATTTTATTTATTTACTTTTATTTTATTTATTTACTTTTTTAGAAAGAGAGTGTAAGGAGGAGGTAGGTAGGGGGCAGAGAAAGAGGGAGAGAATCTCAAGCAGGTTCCGTGCTCAGCATAGAGCCTAACATGGTGCTCGATCCCAACACTCCGGGATCATGGCCTGAGCCGAAATCAAGATTTGGCCGACTGAGGCACCCAGGCGCCCCTCGCTTTTGGTTTTCACACCGTTGCCAAGTCTGTCTGCACATTGAAACCATTTCTGAAGCTTTAGAAAGAAGCTGACGCACCAGCCTCACGGCTGAATTGTCGTCTTGTCAAAGCTCCTCAGTGACCCGGAGGCCCTGGAAAGGTTCAAAACCACCATGACAGGAATGTGTGACCTGAGACACTGTCTTCCACCTAGAAAATACTCAGAAACGCTCAGCCTAGATGTGAATTGTCCTTGGAACCCAAACTTTCCTTTCTGCTTTGTTACATGCTTTTTCTAACATCGTGAAAAGAAACCCAGCAAATACAAAAGCAAAGAGGTTTGTATACATTTGTAACCCACATATGTGTTTGCTTACCGAGTCAGATTTAAAAAGAGTGACACTGAGTGAAACTCACGTGACTTTGTGTTTTGGGTCATCATACAAAGTAGTAAGAAGAGATCGGTGTTACCTTTCTTGATTTTCTGAGCTGGGAGCCCACTAACATTTTTACGGGAAATATAAGAAATCCAAAGAGGGAGCTGCTGTTTATTGCCCGGATACACCACCTCTGCTGAGGCAGGGACTCCGGAGGCCAGTTGGGTCCTAAGACGGAGCAGACCGGCTGCACATTTTTGAGGCAATGGACAGGACCCTTGAACGTGAAGCTGTGATGTTCCCTGTGCACTAAAGAAAAGCACGTTATGATCGAAGAGTCTGTTCTAGCAAGGCACGGGAGCACTAGGAAGCCTGTGGTAGCATCCGTACCAAATCTAAGAATGAAAAATGTATGACAATCTCTGAAGAGTTGAAAAGGCTTTTGACAAAACACAATTCTGGATTAAAAAATTAAACATCAAAGACACTACCGAATTCCACTTTTACGTGTACAACACTATAGAAGCCAGATACATAGTGGTAGGATCAAAGGTAAGATTTCCACTCTGCTCCGGAGAGACAAGGATGGCCACCATCACCATTAACATTTATTCCAAGAAGTTACTAAAGCAATTAGGTAGAGAAGCAACATAGATGGACACACATCAGACATAAGAGGTAAATCTGTCCTTCTTTGTGAATAACAATCATACACACATGATCCAACAGAATCAACTGAAAAACCACCACAAGGAATGAGGGAATCAACCAGGCAGCAGGCAGAAGGAGTATTCAGAAATCAACAGCCTGCACTACCAGTGACAACATAACCCGTGAAAACCATAACGGCCAGTTACAAGGTGCAATAGAAGACACGATGCTACCAACGAAAATAGCAAGAAAAAACATGAGAAAAGCACCTTGGGATAATCCTCAAAAACAGGAGAGGGGAAAAAACACATAAATAAAGGACGCAAAAGTGGATTGAAAGCCAGAAGACAAGTCCTATTCTCAAATGTGATGGCTCAGCATCATCAAGCCTTCATTCTTCCCGGGTAAACGGCTACTTTTAGCAAGAGCCTAATAAATGTACCTAAAGGTTTTTATTTTAATTTCTATTCCAGAATTTATGTGAGAAAACAAGCCAGCAAAACTAGTAGTCAGGTAGAGAGCACCAAGGCGGGGCTACTCCTCCTGGACGTTAGCATGTATTGTAAGAAGCCTCGTCGATGATAACACTGTGGTCAAGTACACAGACAGCTGACCAGTGGACCAGACGGGAGGATTGGAAATAGACCAGATATCAGAAACACATTCAGAAATTTAGTCAATGAGGAAGGCTGCATCTTCTGTTGCCTGAGAAAACACGAGGTGTCCAATTAAATTTAATTCCCGAAAAAAAATGAGTAATTTTTCATATCTATTTTAGAACGCCATTTTGAGCTAAGAGCCACAGAAATGTATTGTCAATATACCATGATTTTTTTTTAATTCAATGAATACTTTAAAACTCACTTTGCGAAAAGATTGGCAGCAATTAAAATGCGGGCAATATGAAGATACCAGGACTCACTTCTGGTGTGCGTACCCATTTGTAAGCCAGCGTGGACATTAGCAGGTTGATGCAGCCAGTGACGTGGATGTTCTGCTCCCAGGTATGAATCGCAGACACTCTTGCTCACGTGCACCAAGAGGGGATCACAGTAATGTCCATGAGAGTATGATGTGAGGACAAGAGGTACATCAAGTGTGGCCTATCTATGGAAGGAGGTGCTATGCAGAAAATGAGCTAAGTTGACTAATTACTTTGAAAGCATACTTTCTCCATCCTCTCTGGAACTCCTAGGATCACACTGGTTGAGCCTGAAGTGTTAGGAATTGTCCAGCAGGTTCTAAGCCACTCGGCTTTGCAATCCTGCATGGTGGTCTTGTAGACGTTCTCCCTGGCCTTTGAGGTTTCTTGTATCAAAGTCTCCACCAAAAGTTCCATTTCATCATCCTTTCCAAATATTCTGGGCCTTTGGAAATTGTGGTGATTGTGTTTGAGAGATACTTTTTTTTCAACGCCCCCAGTGACAGAAGAAAAATAATCTGAAAATGTACCTTTCTCCTCTGGGTTACTGAGAAATGGGCTGGTTTTTCTCTCTGACACTTTTATGCTCAAATACATCCATAGTATCAGAAAGTGTTTTGCTTTTAAAGTATGAAGGCCCAAAATGTACACTTCTAATCAATGGTTTGGGACATTTTACATAATCTAAACTCACTCGGGAAACTAAACGTGTGTTTACATGGCTAAAAATTCAAGAATGTGTGTCCCGAGCAGGACGCATGCTGCACGAGTAACTCTACGATTAGCTCTAAAATATGCCGACACGTATGAGTGTTGTTCCAATGAATCGACAACAGGTTCTGAAGTCAGCACATTTCAAAACTAATTCAGGCGTGGCCCCTGCTCTGCCTCGTGCTGCTGCCCCACCTCCTCACCCACGTTCACAAGGTCAGTCTTGGGACCTTGTCACAGAAATCAAAGGAAATCACTTAAGGAGCAGAGCTGGGCCCACCCCCAGGATGCGTGCACCTGACGGGCTCCCTGGCCCGGCTGCTGACAGAAGCAGCCAGAGCAGGAAGGCCGAGGGCCCATCCCTGTCCAGAGGCCATGGCTGGCCATCCTGAATCAAGGCAGCTGCATGAAGATGTGGGGGGAACCTCCTGAGAAGTTCAGAAGCAAAGAAATTCAGAATCCCCCTTTTCTCCGTGTCTCCACCAACCCAACTTGGCTCCTTCCCGCCCCGGTGGATCCCAGAGCTCCCGGGTGGCCTCCTCGGGCAGAGAGCAAGCCGGGAGAGCAGAGCAGAGCCCCACAAACCAACTTCCTCATGGGGAGTCTGGAGGCAAAGCCAGGAACAAGGCTGAGGCGCAATAGAGTGGCCTCTCTGCAGTGTGGACGGCAGAATAGCCCAGAAGTGTGTCCGCGGCACGCTAAGAGCGATGAGGCCTCAGAAATCCTGGAAAAACATGAGGACGTAGGAGTAAGGAAGCTTCGGGAAGAGCAGGTCTCTGGAGCCGAGGAGGAGGACACAGGAGAATCAAGGGGATTATGATTTTTCCCATGTTTATGGGAAACTGGTTGGTGACTCATTTTAAGCATGTAGGTGTTGGGTGGTGACCTATAAGTCACGGGGGAGAAAGAATGATGTCTAAGATGGTCCTGGGATTAGATGCTCTGGACTCAGACCTTTGAGAAAAAAAAAAAAAAAACAGATCATCACGTGTCGCGTCCCCAGCGGGAGTCCCCACACAGCCTGCCCAGCACCTCCAGTAAGGACGGCCCGCAGATGACGATGGGCCACCGCTCACTGGTCTCTTTCCCACCGAAAGGAGATTGAGGGCCACTTAAATCTTAATATTTCCTCAACAGTAAAATTAAGTGAAAACCCCATGCGCAGAACAGTTTTCAGAGAGAATCAAGGGGTGGTCCAGGACCCAGCCCCCTCCCGTTGCCATGGTGACCACCGCTGGCATCATCACCTTTCAGTTCTACCTCTGAGAACAATCGCTCTGCATGGTTATCGATTAACAAGGTGGGAGGTGCACTTTCCCTCCAAGGACCTTATCATCGGCATAACCCTGGTGGATTGTCCCACTCTGCCCGATGTCTAGAGGAGAGAGTCTAAAAAAACAGGACTATATGCTAGCTGTTGTCTTTTAGGATGGAAAAAGGAATGAATTTGTATGTGTCTGGTAAATGTTTTTAATGCTTATTTTTTTAATTTACTTTGAGAGAGAGAGAGAGAGAGAGGATGAGTGGGGGAGGAGCCGAGAGCTAGGGGGAGAGAGAATCCCAAGCAGGCTGACAGTGCAGAGCCCGACGTGAGATCTAACTGATGAACTGTGAGAGCATGACCTGAGCCGAGATCAAGAGTCGGAGGCATACCCAACGGAGCCTCCCAGGTGCCCCGGGTTGTCTGGTAAATTCGGATAAGAATGTCCCAAGGTTGTCAGGACTGACACCTCTGCCCTCAGGAAGCCTACGTTACAAGTGACCTTGTCTCTGGGAGTCATCCTGGTAACTGACGGTCCCAGGATAGTTCCTCTAACAACTGTCTCCTGAAGCACAAACTGACTTTCTGGGGACAAGCGGCCACGTCATCTCCTTGCTGGCTTTGACTTGAGAGGTGCCTTTGTCTCCTTACGCCCTTGTCCTCGGTGTCATCCTCAGCTTGACGCCAGCGGGGATGGGGTCTCTCCTCGGCTGGAGTCCTCGGTGACCCCACGTCTATTTCAAATCCCGGCTGGACTAGTCCCAGCACCGTGACCTCCCTCAACTTGCCAAACTGCCCGACGCCCCGGTTTTTTCTCGGTAAGACCGGTTTTGGGTAAAGCACGCAGCACATAGAGCTGTTGGGAGTATGAGATCAGATATGAAGCCCCTTTCCCGAAGTGTGTGGCCCCAGCAGACCTCGGCGGAGAGCAGCGTGTCGTCCCTCACGGGGCTGAGTCCCCGTGCCCTTCCCTGGGGAGATGGTTGGCCACGTTAAGTTCAGATCTGTGCTCCGGCAGAAACCTCAGCCGGTAACGGGGGCTTCCCAGGCCCCCAACCTTCACAGCGGAACCCGGCCAGCACGCCCCTGAGACGGGCCACCACCCCACCCCTCAGTGGCCAGGGGGCCCCGTCCAGTTTGCTAGGGGGCTCCAGAGCCTTGCCTGAGGTTGTCAGTCAAATCATACTTGGGATTCCCAGCCAGCTCTTCAGCTTAACAACCCTTCCATCTGGTCACCTTCCTTTGGACCCCCTGCTGCCTGTGATTCCTGGTCTCCACTGAGCATGAGGTTTGGTCCTGCGGGGTAACCATTCTCTGTGCACAGCGATCGTCCCTCTGGAGCCCAGCCTGACTCAGGACGTCTGGGTCCTATTCCTGGTTATTCATCGAGAATAACTAGTGATGCCCCGCTCGATCCCAACGCGGCAATGTGAGAGCTACAGGGCCTGGAACCTCGCGATGCTATTATAGAGAGCCGTGTCATTTTAAAAGTGGCGCAAATGTCCCGGTGTCCCAGCGGCCCCTGACACCAACCTCAGGGGTCACCACTGAGCGTGCGTCACACTTCTGCATGTCACCAAAGGTGTGTGGCGATTTCTTCTGAAGATGTGAATAGCAAATGTACACACAGAATTCCGATGAGCAACCAAATTATCTTCTGATGAAAAACTATCTTTTTTTTTTTTTTTTTTTTTTCAATGCTGGACAAATTCCTCCAGTCCAGTGACATAGACCCAGGTCCTGCCTCCTGATAGCCCGGGACTGGACATCACCATGTGAGGTCCACTCTAATCCTCTAATGCAATCTTAACCTGCATTAGACCTCATTTAGAGCCACTCTCTCTCATTCTAGATGCTGGCGGCAGGTGCCGGGCCCTTGAGAGCTCAGTCTCACAGAGAAAACAGATGAACTGATCATTTCCAGATAAGTGAGTAAAATAGAAGAGAGGTAGGCAGGAAGATGTTAGGGGATCACAGAGTAAGGGTGCGATATCAACACAAAAGGGCAAAGGGCCAATGACCGTGGATACCCTGGAAATGACAGGCTCCCAGAGAATGAGATGGAATGTGCCAGGCCGCGGATGAAGGAGGCGGGGTGCACACACAGTTAGGTGGGGCCGCGGATGTTGACAGGTGCTGGGACTGTCGTGGAGAAAGTCTTTACATCTTAGGCGGCAGAGAGGCCGAGGGAATGCATGTAAGCAAGGAAAGGACATGGACAGATCTGCATTTTCACGCTGTCACTGTGGCCTTGATGATTCTAGTGTGGGCACGGTCAGAAGGACAGGATCAAATGGAAAAGCGATTTATCCACCCATCACAGTTGTTGACTGCTCTGTGACAGGACAAGCAGAGTGTTTGGTGCTTCAGATGGAG
This sequence comes from Herpailurus yagouaroundi, assembly GCF_014898765.1. NCBI lineage: Eukaryota > Metazoa > Chordata > Mammalia > Carnivora > Felidae > Herpailurus > Herpailurus yagouaroundi. Next base: position 2,293,728 of record NW_024412397.1, read on the forward strand.
CAGGAGACGGGACAGACTCATCCCCTTGGGCCCTGTTTCCACAGATTGTCACCAACTCTACAAAGACGTGCAAGATGTCACAAGACCATAAAACAGAGGGCAGCTGATGGGAAAGCATCAGGAAAACACCCTGTGCAGAAATCACGTTTAACCTGAGTCGTGCAGCTGTGTGGTCGGTGCGGGGGTGAGGGCACGGGAGTGGCTGGTCCCAGAAGACGGAGGGCACGGGACCTCAGGCGGGACGAGCCGCAGGTGCAAAGACACAGGCCCCACATTGGTGCCCAGAGCTGAACGAGTGGGTTCTGGGGAAGAAAGACAGTCCAAGTGTGCGTGCTTAATCTGATCCCTCTGTGAGGACCCAGGCCCCATCACGTGGGAGCCTCTGCAGAGCCATGAACATGCCTCTCAGACTGACCCCCACACCCCCCCCCCCAGTCTTCTGGTCTCCACTGGGTCGGGGCTGCTCCCCAGGACTGCTTTCCTAGCCCTTCCAGGTTACTGCATCCACACAGGGTCTGCGAGGGACCCCGAGGCACTGAGACTAGAACAGCTGGTGGGAGCGACAGTGTTATCAGGTGTGGTCGGGGCGCCCCCGAGGCCACGACGGTCCCAGCAATGGCTGGAGGAAAGACACCAGCCAGGTCTCTGATTTAGCGATCTGGTAAGTGCTGGCGTGCAGAAACGTTACTGTCGTACCTGGGGAAGAAGGGTGACATCCACACTGTTTTTTCTCACTTGTTTCACCTTTTTACCTTGCCGGACGCCACAAAGCAGCGCTCTTGAGAACCCAGCAGAGCCTGGGCTTCGTGACATCAGAAAGAGCTAAAACGCGTGTGTCCGTTTCAAAGGCTCAGCATGACCTTTTCATAACACCGACTTTAACGACCTAAAAAATTAAAAGGTATGACCTAACTGACTTCCCTTGGTTACGCTGGAAATCTCCGATGATGCTTTTTTATGTTCAAACACACGAGGAGCTTCGCGATAGAAAATAGAGCACAATTATTTTATTATTACAACTCAACATTAGCAGCAATCATGCGTACCCTAACAATAAGCACCCTCGATAAAGATTCAACATAATGGGCACATTTAAACCATCGTGCAGAGAATACAGATTGCCTTTCTGCATGTCCTCACTAATACTGGAAGCTACGTATCTATAGAAAATGTGGTAGTTTGGTTGGCTCTGCTAGTTTTCAAGTTTCTAAGATTCTCTGCAATGAATCTGATCGGAGACACCTTGGCGATTAAAAGATATTCCGTTTCATGGACCGAGTTTGACCTCGCGTCAGATTACAACTTCCGTGAATACGTGATGTACTATTACGTCACTTACTCAGACGTTGACAACTATCCCTATTTCAAAAATAAAAATACTTTGTTACGTCTGCAAACTTTTTAAAATTCAGTTTTCAATGCATTAAATATCCTATCTGCAACTTTGCTTTGGGGACCTTTATACACTTCATTTTTGAGAACATAAAAGCATTTCACGGTTTATTTCAATGGGGCAGCTTAGCTAGTGAGCCTCCAGGACTCACAGGGAAGCATCATCATGATCACCGGTTTATTTCTATTTCTATTTTATTTTATGGAACGCACAATATCTCTTTTCGGCAATGCATTTCCACAAGATATATGTTTTGCGTCGTTCTGGAGGGCTACTCTCGTTGATGTTGCTTTTGTGATCTACTTGTTAAAGTACAAAGCACATGATCCATGTACACGGAAACTGAAGTACCTGTGCGAATCGTAGCCACACACTCAGTGGGCTCCTTCTTGTTCACCCCTCCACGCGCATTAATTACTTAGCTCATAAGTGTTTATTATTGTTCTTTGTAATCATAGAAACAACTCCAAATGTAAAAAAAAAAAAAAATTCTGTTGTTCTTGGTTGGTTGGTTGGTTGGTTGGTTGGCGAATTACTGCATTATGTCGCTATAAAAACTGAAAACAAAACTCCTCTCCACCTATGATTTATACGTTTGATGAGTTGTCCTTAGCGGCGAAATAGCGTTAAAGAGTCAGAAACCATACTGAAGGGTTTATCCATCCAGATTTGTGAAATAATCCTAAATTACTAAATAATAGCTTTAAAATAAAGGGCTCAGTCTCCTGGCAGACCTGGCTCAGAGGAAGCCCGCGTAGACTGCCGCTACCTCAAACTGCAACTCAAGACCCTGGGTGGCGAGCAAACCTATGGCCGCGGGCAGACTCGGAAGGTGAGTAGAGGTTGCAGAACCACCCATACAGCAGCTTGGTTTGCCTTTGGCGTCTTTTATCCTTCCCTGTCCAGCTTTGACCCAAGTGTGGGCTGGCAACATCACGGAGCCACACAACCAGGCTGGATGACAAAACGGACTGTCTTTCTGGACAGAAAATTGAGAGAGTGGGCCTCCCTGAGCCGCCAGAGCACGTGGGGCCAGTCCTTCTCCTCTCCCTCCAGACGCGCCACGAGGCCACCAATGGTTGCACGGCTGCCGCCAGAAAGTGAGCCAAGACCCACCCCGTAGAGAAGGGAGCCCTGGAAGGAAGCTCGAGTTGTGTGAAGGCCATGGAGGTAAAACTGCTACTTTCTCTCCCTGCTCCACGCTGAAGGCGTCACCCAGAACCTTGTGACATGACCGCGGCTACAACTTAGAAAATGTTTCCAGCCCTGGGACCAGGAGGGAGTTCCCTGGAATTCAGAAAGCGTGGAAAAACCTCCCAAAGGAGCCAGAAGGGTCAGGGGACCCCTAATTCCAGGTGGGAGGTGATAAAGGGTCTAGACGTCCAAGCTGCACGTGTCTGGAACGCACCGAAGAAGCACCGCGAAGTTTCTACCCACTGAACTTCCGTGGAAACCACCTCCCGCATCACAACTAACGTTGCAGGAGAAGTTACTCCAGTACCTGGGATTCATTGTCTCACTGCTTCTAAGAATGAAGAGGTGGACACAAAACGAGCAGCAGGCAAAAGTTTGTTAGGGTATCAGATCAGAACGTAAGGGTGGTAGGAAGGCTGTCTTTCCAGAGAGGGGACATTCGAAAGTGAATACACATGGACTACAGGCGAGGATCCTCGTTTTACAAGGTTTTGGTCGCCCCTCCTCTAGCCTTCCCCCCTTGTCCCTTCTCAGGTGCTACCCTTATTGGCTGGAGAGCTCTAGGTGTTGGGTTGTCCATTCCCAACTGGCTGGATTCCATTGCATGAGGGGTGGTCTATGGCCATATCATTCCTTGTGGATCAGGTATTTTATGGTCTACGATTTAGTTTTAGTTAGCTCTTTTGTCAAATTCCTGAGGGAAACCTGAGGGGGAGTAGGTGCGGTCTGTCACATTCTTGAGAGGAACCTTACACCCGAGGGGGTTTGTTCTGGTCAGACGCTCCCAGCACGGTTCCAAAATATGTGTTTTTTTCCCCAGCCAGGGACCTCAGATCTTAATCTTTCCCTGTCTGCCTATCTTATCCTCTCATTTCCTACCATACTAACCCCCCGTGTTGCCGTCAGGGGCAAACCCAAGTGACTTGCCCAGGCTCGAAGACAAAACTGATGTTGAAAAGCCATTCACCACCTGCCATCTTAAGCAGTGGGTTGAAGTGAACGTTCTCCAGATTTTAACAGAACTCACGAGCCTCACGGTGTTAGACGTGAGATGCCTGAGTCACAATCCAAAATGACTCGACATGCCAAGGGCCACGACACGCTGAGCAGTTCTCAGAGGAAGAGATCTCAGAACACGCCAGGCTGAGATGGCACGGACGTCGGGGTGACGGAGGGTTTCCAGAAGCTTCCGCAACCACCTTCCACGATGTAAAGGCGAACACACTTGAAGTGAATGGAAATACAGGAATTCTCAGTAGGGAAGTGGAAAATCCCGACAGATAAATAGAAATTCAAGAAAGAACAAACAAACTTCTGCAAAGTTCAGAACCGAGAAATACAATACCTCAAAAATGAATAACTGAGTAGATGGGCTGAATAGAAAAACAGAGTGACCCAGAAGAGAACAATAGAAATTATACAACCTGAACGACAAAGAGGAAAATGAGCAGAGCCTCAGGTAGGACAATGTGCAAAGTTCTAACAGTTATGTCACCGGAATCCCCGAGAGAGAAGAAAGAGATTGGGACAGAAAAAAATCTATGTGGAAAAACAGTGGCCGATGATTTTGGTGAAAAATATAAATTTTCCAGATGCAAGATAAGCAGAACACGAGCAAAATAAGCCCCGAGAGAAACATGCCCAGACAGAAGCACACAATTCTGAGAGGTAAAGGTTTAAGAATGCAAGTAGAAATCAGCACAGGGGAACCACACATTGTGTGTGGGGGGAAGGGTCCCGAGGCCTGTGGATTTCCCATCAGCAAGGTCAGAGGAGAACAGAACAGCCACCCACAATTCCACGTCCACAAAACACAGTCTCCAGATTACGGCTAGATAAAGGCATTCCGGGATGAAGGAGAGCAGAGGACAGTCACCAGCAGACCTGCTCCCACATCCGTGCTATCTGGGATTCTTCGGTCAGATGCGGAATGACCCCAAAGGGAAATTGGGGATGAGCAGGAGAAATGATAAACACACAGGTATGTGTATAGGGGACATTTCTCTTCAAAAGTTCTCTAAAATATGTTTAAAAGTTGAATCGAAAATATAACGTTGGAGAGAGTGGAAGCTTCAGTGGATGCAGACGTGCCACAGGGGACAGCGGGGAGAATAATGATGAATCCCACATGGCCACAAACGTTCCACGTCCTACACGAAATGGTGAAATATCAACAGAGTCCAGTGTAAAGCCTTAGGGGTCCGTAGTATAATCAGAGATATAACAAAACTACAGGGAGAGAATAGTCCAGATAAATAGATAAATAAAAATTAAAAATGTTAAATATTCAAATCACAAAAAGAAAGCGAAATAAACAGATCATAAAAATTACCTTTATAAAACCTCCCACAATTGACACAGAAAGAAAACCTTATACAAAAAATGTTATATTTAGTAAAATATTCTTTAGAAAACTGGGCCGCGTAAAATGTACAGTCAGAAGACTTTTCCTAATCAAAATTAGTTAAGTAAGTGTGATGTTTGCAAAGGTACACAAACCTGAGTTTTCTTGTGTATGCCTGAGAAAGATTCTTCAAACTCTACAATTAACTTATGTTTTGTGGTTTTTTTTCTTTTTTTAAAAGCTTATTCATTTATTTTTGAGAAAGAGAGACATAGAGACTGCACAAGCTGGGGGGAGAGAAAGAGACCCAAGCAGGTCTCCATCTCGTGAACCGTGAGACCAAGATCTGAGCCGAAATCGAGTCGATTGCTTAACTGACTGAGCCAACCAGGCTTCCCCGTGATTATTTTCTTTTTAATACAGCTTCCGTAAGAAAGCTCAACCGTTATCAAGCTTTGAAACATCTAAGGATTTGAACAAGCAGTTGCAAAGGTGTAATAATGGTTAATGCATATGGGGCGCCTGTGTAGCTCAGTTGGTTAAGAGGCAGACTTCAGCTCAGATCACGATCTCATGGTTCGTGGGTTCGAGCCCTGCATCGGGCTCTGTGCTGACAGCTGGGAGCCTGGAGCCTGCTTCGGATTCTGTGTCTCCCTCTCTCTCTGCCGCTCCCCAGCTCGCACTCTGTCTCTGTCTCTCTCAAAAATAAAATTTAAAAACTTTAAAAATTTTAAAAAACTATTTGAAAAGAATCGAATCATTAAGAACCAGAAAATATAAAATTAACTTGAAAAGAACTGAATCACTTAAAGTTATAAAATATAAAAATAAATCAGTTGAAAAGAATACTAACATAAGAAGAAATTGACAAAGTTATGAAAAAGTTACCAAAAGCGTTAGAAGACTGGATCCAATATGCTGATTCATGAATACAATCATGACTTTAAGAAAGACTAATTCTCGGGGCACCTGGGTGTCTCAGTCAGTTAAGCGGCCCACTTCAGCTCAGGTCATGGTCTCGGGGTCCGTGAGTTCGAGCCCCGTGTAGGGTGATAGCTCAGAGCCTGGTGCCTGCTTCAGATTCTGTGTCTTCCTCTCTCTCCGCCCCTCCTCCTCCTCCTCCTCCTCTCTCTCTCTCTCAAAAATGAATAAATGTTAAAGTTTAAAAAAAAAGAAAAACTAATTCTGGTGTTACACAAGCTATTATGCAGCCTTCGAAAAAGCCAGTCACGTCGCACGTTTTATGAGTTAAATAATGGCCAGTATCAAAAACCCAATAGAGAGAAAAGTCTAGTGAAAGGCAAAATTTATAGATCATTACAAATTATTATAATAGAGAAAATGTATCATCTAGATACTTGCCCACAAACTGAATTCAATACAGTGCTCGGATTTTCTGATTTAGTTTCTGGTTACCTTCTGTTTCTGTATTATAGTCCCTATGATTTGGAGATTAAACGTTACAAATCCAAGTAATTACTATTATTGAACATTTTCTAGTTTTTCTTAAGAAAATTTTCAAAGTGAGTGCCTTGTACCAAATGTTCTAGAATCCCTGCATGAACATGAATATAAGATTACGTTTATTCATAAGGGTAAAATCCCAGACTCCTATTGTAACCTTAAAGACAATAGGGGAAACACTGAGGAACCAGAACCTGGGGCTTTATTGAAACTTGTCCGTCATTTTATACTCCGCACTCGCTTTGTATAATTCAGTCACCGTGACTTAGGACAAATCCCACTGAGCCCCTGCTTCCCAACCCTTTGCTACTCATCCTGTAACTGACATTCTCCACACTCAGGGCACATATAATGGGCAACGTAGACTCAGATTCACGCTCCGGTTTTGACGGCCAGCCTCCTGGAAGAACACAATGGTGGTGGGGAAATCAGTCTGTGCCCACACGTAACACCCCCGGGGCTCAGACACGGGAGCTCAGGGGACCCCACAAGAGCATCGCAGCAGTGTGCACGGTGGGGCTTAGACGTGCTCGTGAGGCCGTAGGCGGTGGCCCAGCAGGCTGGCCCCGCAAGGTCCACCTGACGAGGCCACAAAGCGCGGGCGGTGTATAGGGGAGAGAGGGACGCTTCTCTCTGCCCTGTTGGCCCTTGCGGGACCTGCCAGCTGGAAGACGTGACCCTGGGCACAATGTGAGGCTGTCACTCAAACCGGACTCCGATCCAGTCCGGTGAATTTACTCCTGGGTCCAGATTTGCAAGTCAACGTGAAAATAGATTTTGAGAAAGTTAAGAACTGAGATGCAGAAGCTACTGCTTGAGACGCGTCTAAGTCATGTTCAAGACGAGACGGGAAACAGGTGCTATCTGCCACCCCTCCGCAGGCCACTCTGCCTCAGGGCCGGGAGGGAGACAGCACAGCCCACAGAACGTGCTGGAGAGCCGACCTGAGGCAGGGCAGCAGCAGCGACAGCAAGGACACCAGGGCGCATGACAGGGCAGAGGCCATGGGGGCTCTCAGCCACAGAGATCCTGCCTGCACCCCAAATCCCGTGCGGCGGGGCGGCGCTGGGGTACAGATGCTCCAGGGTCAGGGCACTGGAGGCATCCCTAGTCCAGTCCTGTCTCCCCCAAAGGTGGGCAGCCTTGGGAAGCCACACATATACTTTTGGGTGGTCTAGGCGTGTTTCAAGTCATGACAAATAACTACCCCCGGAACAGTGCCAACACAGCAGCCTTCACGGGCCTTGGGAACCCTGCACCCCCCGCGGCTGCCAACGTGCCGCTCCGTACTTCTCCCCGGAAGCAGTCAGGCCAGCATTTCCCGGGCCCCCTCACACTGCCTGCAGCATGCACGGCAACCCTTCCAAATCTGGCACTTGCCAGCTGCCCGGTCGCTTCGCCGATCAGTGGCTTTGATGGAACTGATCACCCCCAGCAGCTGGTGGAAACACCTCTTTGCTGCATTTCCTGGACAGAACAGTCCCCTTGTTCTTCTCTTACCTCACTGGCTCCCGGTTCTCAATTACCGTTGCTGGGTTTTCTTTAGCTCTCCGGATTCCCCAGGACACATGTTTGGCTTATCGTCTCCCAAAGCCCTCACCCCCTTGTCAGTAGCATCCCATCTCGTGGGTCTAAATACCCCTGCAGACTGACGGCTCACACCCATGACTCTCCTCCCCAGACCTCTCCACTGGGCTCAGCCCTACATATTCATCTGATATGGGAGACGAACATCTCTGTGAACACTTGCAAACCCAAATGTTTCCTATTATTTCCCTCATATAAGTAACTGACAACCGTATCTTCAGGCCAATAATCTCACACCCACTCTCGATTCCTCTTTTCCTCAAGTTCTGTATCCTTTCTTTCCTCAAATGCTACGTTAAGCTTCCCTTCAAAAAACATATTCAATTATTTTATGTTTTGTTGCCTGGCTCTAAGCTTCAGGGAGGGCAGAGATGTTGTCTGTTTTGTTCCCTGATGTATTTGCAGCCGTGGGTGTTGAGTAAACATTTGCTGAAGTAACGGGTGAATGAATGAATGAACGAATGGGGGAAAGCCTGGTTGGCTTCCTTCCTGTGGGTCACTGCTGTTACTTGTTTCAAACCGAAAGGCATCATCTCCAGCACCCTCTAGCAGGAATGACGTCAGATATAATGCTTCTGGTCTTTTGGGAAACAGGAAGGGTAAAATTGTCAGCGTCTCAGGGGAGAGAGGTGAGGAGAGAAGAGGGACAGAGAATGCGTCGATCCGCACCCATGGTGCACAATCCTTCCACGCTGGTCTGTCTTCCTTTCGTCTTCTGAGCTTTGGTGGACCTCCGGGACCCACTGCCTGGTAGAGAAGCTGTTCGTAAAATAGAAGAAGATTCTCATTCCTGGAGGGATATATTGAGGATGCGGGCATCTCAGAGCTATTCTGAGATGCGGCAGGACATTCTTAGCGACGTTATGCATGCATAGACCTCATGTCTAGCATTCCCACTCTTGTGTATATAGCTGAGAAAAAATCTTACTCAATTCCATAAATGGGATTTCAAGACTTATCAGGAAGCTAGAGTAATTGACAGAGTAGGATGTTGGTAAAAACACAGGCAATGTTGTCAGCTAAACAAAAAGAGAGGTCAGAAATAGTACTGCACACACGCCATCAGATTTATAACCGAGGAGATAACGTCCACCTGCGAGAAACACATCAGCTCAGCGACTGGAAATGGCACAATTGGCTCTCGGCGTGAAAACAAAACTGTACGCTGACCCCTACCTCACACCATACACAAGCATTCCTTCCAGGTAGATTAAAGATCTCAGTGTGAAAAGTAAAGAAGAAACTCTTTCAAAAGAAAAAAATGGGAACATGCCTTCTTTCCCTTCGTGAAGGAGGTAAAGTTTTCTTAAACAAGGTAGAAAAAGTGCTACTTTCTCAGAAGGTTGTTAAGTTGGACCCTTAACGTTAAGAACTTGTATTCAGTTAACAGTAACAAAAACACAAAAAGGTAAGTAGTGAAGCAACCAAGTGTGGACAGAGTATAACTGTAATATGTGCATCCCAGGAAGGACTCGCATCCCCAACATTACCCCTTAACTGAATGAGGTGAGGGGGAGAAACAACTTTTTTAAAAGATGGCAAAAGGGGGCTCCTGGGTGGCTCAGTTGGTTGGGCATCCAACTCTTGATATTGGCTCAGGTCATGATCTCACGGTTCATTTGTGAGTTCGAGCCCCACCTGGGACTCTGTGCTGACAGCACCTCTCTCTCTGCCCCTCCCCTGCTCATGCTCTCCTTCTCTCTCCCTCCCTCTCTCCCTCTCTCTCTCTCTGTCTCTGTCTCTGTCTCTCAGAAAGAACGAAAGAGGAATGGAGGGAGGAAGGAAGGGAGGAAAATGACAAAAATACCGAAGTGATTTCAAAAAATACTACAACAGGTGGTCGGCAAGAATATGGAAAGGTATTCAGCTTCATTAGTCACAGGGAGACGTACATTAAATCCAAAAAGCAACGCCACGATCAGCCCCTGAGAGTGGCCAAATGAGAAAGCCGAGGAACCCTGAGCGCAGGTGAGTATATGGAGACCGGGGAGACTCACGCTCTGCTGAAAGCTTCCACGGAGGCGACCACTTTGCAAACCTGTGTGAGCCGCGTGCAGCATCGAGCTCACGCACACGCCATGGCCCGGCGTTGCACTCCTAGGTACGTGTCCGTGGAGGTGCCCGCACGTGGTAACCAGAGTCACGTACAGAAATGTTCACAGTTTGTGGTAACACTGGACCTATAATTGCCCAAATGCCCGCTCCCAACAGAATGAAGAAATAAATGTGGTTATTCCGCTTGAAATTCTACACAGCCACTAAAAATGCAACAACACAGACGAAACTCACAGAAATAATGTTGAACGAAAGAAGCCAGACATGAAAAAGCCCACGGGCTGTGGTTGCGTTTACATGAAGGACAAGACAGCAAAGGTTCATCTCGCAGCTCGCACAGTGGGCCCCCCCGGGGCCGGAACTGAGTGGGGAGCGCGGGGACAAGGGCACCGGCGTCGTAAGCAACCCTCTTTCCCGCCATCTGGGTTCTGATTACACAGGGAGGGTCCATTCCCGAAAATCCATCTGTACACCGAAGTACTTTTTGGCGACGTGATAGTTCAGTAAAAAGCAAAAATGAAATGCGTAAGGATGCCTGCTCGGTTCTCGGAAATCCTGGTAAAAGGTTCAAATGCCATGGGAAGGAAGGCACCCACGTGGCTCAGTCTGTTGAGCATCCGATTTCCGCTCAGGTCATGATCCCAGAGTCATGGGCTCAAGCTCCATGTTGGCACTTCATTGAACGTGGAGCCTGCTTGGAATTCTCTCTCTCTCTCTCTCTCTCTCTCTCTCTCTCTCTCTCCCCACCCCCCCTCTTTCTCACAAATAAAAACTAAAAAAATAAAGAAGAAGAAGAAAATGCTGTGGGATCCAAGCCTTTGCTTTAAAATGATACATAGACATTCTGACGTTGAGAAGGTGTCTCATGATCCAATTCAGGAACAGTGCAAAGGAACATTTTGAAATGGACTTCCTAGTTGCTCATCATTATGGTACGTTCTTCTCTAAGGCTAATGGTCTTTTTCTAAGATATTCGGCGATCTCAAGACAAGTTATAAAAATACGTTGCAATGCATGTTTTTTCACCCAAAATGTTTCTAAGTAACAGTAATAAATTTCTTTTTTCCTGCAATAATGCCCACAGTGATGGAGCTTTTATGCTGTATTTGATAGGCTATCAATTATTTCCCCCCAAATTGAAATATTCCACAATAAAAGGGCTAAAAATAAAAGGCAATCGTGCTGGAAAAATTCTCAATACGTATGCAACAAAGAACATAGCAGACCTGTGCGGACCTATCCTTAAAAGGCGTGCTTGCGGGGCATCTGGGTGGCTCAGTCGGTTAAGCATCTGACTTTGGCTCAGGTCACGATCTCACTGATTGTGGGTTCAAGCCCCGCGTCGGGCTCTGTGCTGATAGCTCGGAGCCCGGAGCTGCTTCGGATTCTGTGCCTCCCTCTCTCTCTGTCCCTCCCCCACTCGCACTCTGTCTCTCTCTCTCTCTATCTCTCTCAAAAATAAATAAACCTTAAAAAATTGAAAGAAAAAAAAAGGCCTGCTTGCAAGACCGGCATCTGGGAATTCCACTGGTAACGGTTCTCTGTGCCGATAGAAGAATTTCCCTTCTGAGGACAGGTGTTCACCACGCCTGCTGCTTGTGCAAACAACCTGATGAAGTCGTTCTGACTGTAGCCGTTGGTCCAGGGGACTGACCCGTGAGCACTTCCATCCCCGAAATCAGAACCTGCGCGCCCCGCAGGCTGGTAACACGCAAATCCGGTGGCCACGGCTGAGCCCGGAGTCAAGGGCATCCTCAACTGACAGGAGCTGGGGGTTGTGTCTGGAGAAGCTGGCACAGGAGTACAGTGTTGTGACAAAGGGGGGGTGGTGGGGAGGGGAGATGTTGACAGGCCACAGAGAAGAGCCTGACGTAGGAGAATGGAGTTTTTACAGGTGGGGACGCCATGGGCGACCAGGAATGTTGTGTGTGGAAGGCTGCGGACCGTGTCCGTCTCTCTGCCGCGGCCTCCATGATTAATATTTAAGAGTCTGTTTGTGCACCTGACCTCTGACCCTGGGGAGACCCACAGAAGACATTCGGCTGCATCAGTTCTCTCCTGGTTTTTGTTCTCGTTTCTAAGCTTACGAAGAAGCTTTCTGAATGGGATTTGAATTCCCCAAAGGGTTTTCCTGAAACAAAAGCATGCTCCTTCTGGACCGGGAGCATCCCTGGTGGCTCGGGTGGTGAGAAAGCCAAATGGCTTTGAGTGACAATCAGTGCTTCCCGCTGAGACTGATGATGTTGAAAGGCTGGCTGGTCGCGTGAGCTCGCCGCAAACGAGTGTGTTGGAATTTTGGTTCCATATCTCAAGATTGCAAGCTTGATTACATTGTGTCCTCCACTGGGAAATGGCTCTGCTCTTGAGTATTAACCAAATCAGAGCTCCCACGAGGCTGAATTTAAGATAATGAACATCACCCCAGGAGCCCTTCCGGGAGCCAGCCCCAAAGCTCTTCCTTAAAGTGCCATTAGCTGCATACCCCAGCTCCCTAATTGTCTGTATTTATGATTCTCTTGATCTAGGTTAAGGGTGTGGTCTAGACCATCCAGTGCTTCCCCAAGATGCTTCCCTCCCCCCTGCACACGAAGCTCCCGGTGTCTTGCGGGGTGCCTGACGTCATGGCGGGGAACAGTATGAGCACAGTCGCGTTGATAAAGGAAAAGTGAGCATTTTGCAAATCGCCCTCATCCGTGACTTTCAAATACACGGATAAATACATACATAGTGATATCTGTATATCAGTAACAGCGCTGTTGTGGTTTGGCTCTCTTCACCCGCGAAAGAGCACCTGTAGAAAATAGAACTCTGTCCCAGCTATCTTTGCTTCAGACCCTGAAGTTCGACCGTCGCACTCCACAAAACAGCAAAACCCAGCCCGTTGCTGCCGGGCGGGAGCTGATGTCGGAGAGGAGGCGTGAGCTTGGGCACACAGCCGGCGAGGTCAGCGAGGAGGGCGGACAGCCGGGGACCGTGGGGACGCTCTGCCGCGTTCACTTTGCACGTCGCCTCGCCTGGCCTGCGCCCAGATGGAAGGTCCTTTCTAGGTGTGTCTGTGCAGGGGTTTGCAGATGAGACTAGCGTCTGACTCAGCAGACTCGGTAAGGTAGCCTGCCCTCCCCAGTGCAGATGGGCCTCGTCCAAACCACTGAGGGCCCGAATAGAACGAGAGGCAGAGGAAGAGGAAATCAATCCTCTTCCCCTGTATCGCTACTGAGCTGAGATACTCCCCCTGATCTCCAGCACTGGGACTGAGACGCTATCTCCCTGGTTCTCAGGCATTCAGACTTGGGGATTACCCCCCAGATCTCCTGGCTCCCCTGGGTAGACTGTGGGACTTTTTTCTTTCTTTTTTTTTAAAGTTTCTTTATTTCTGTATTTATTTATTTATTCATTTATTTATTTATAGAGATCGTGAGCAGGGGAGAGGAAGAGAGGCAGGCAGAGAGAGAAGGAGAGACAAAAGTCCAAGCAGGTTCTGTGCTGTCAGCACAGAGCCAGATGGGGGGCTTGATCCCACAACCGTGAGATCGTGACCTGAGCTGAAGGCAAGAGTCAGACGCTTAACTGACTGAGCCACCCAGGCACCCTGGATTGTGGGAATCTTAGCCTCTGAAATGGCATGAGCCAATTTTCCATAGTAAGGCTGTCTATCTATCTATCTATCTATCTATCTATCTATCTATCCATCCATGTATCCATCTATCCATCATCATCTATCTTACTGGAACTCATCAGAATAGGTGCCAGGGAGCCCTGGCTCAGCATCCTTCAACCCTACAGCATCCACTGGAGCCTGTGATGCCAGGGGCACCATCGCTGTTTTTAGCCCATGAGCAGTAGTGGGGGCAGGGGGCAGGCACACATTCTGGCACTGGCATGAAGCAGGACTTCTCCACTGAAGAGACAAGAAAAACATGAGTACACCTCTCATATGGTTTGCTGCGAGGATTGCAAATATTATAAATTATCAAGAGTATAAATATTAACTATATTGTATTACATATAAATATAAGCTCTATTAAACATAAATAAGTTCGTGTTTAAAACACTCTCAGCGGGGCGCCTGGGCGGCCGACTACAGCCCAGGTCATGATGCCGCGGTCTGTGAGTTCGAGCCCCGCATTGGGCTCTGTGCTGACAGCTCAGAGCCTGGAGCCTGCTTCGGATCCTGCGTCTCCCTCTCTCTCTGGCCCTTCCCTTCTCGAGCTCTGTCTCTCTGTCTCTCTCTCTCTCAAAACTAAATAAACATTAAAAAAAAAATTTTTTTAAAGCAGAGACACAGGAAACCTTTGAACAAGATGGGTATGTTTATTACCCTGATTGTGGCGATGGTTTCACAGGTATATGTGTGGGCCCGAACTCACAAAATGATAGATCGCATCGTAATTGTCATAAATAGTATCAATCATATTTCAATAAAGCTGCTAAAAACAAGGAATGGCTGGCTTATTAAAGCTCATAGTGGAAAGGCAGGTACATTGCCTACTAAACATTTATTGAGCATGACTGAGCTAAGATCTACTCCGGGGGCTGGGGACAGAGCCTGGAAGTTACAGCAGCAAGTGCAGACGAGATGCATTAACTGAGTGCTGTGTCTGAAGGTAATTAGTGCTTTGCAGAGAAAGGGAAAGAGGGTGGATAATACAGGCACATGTATTTAAAGGGGTCACTGAGGCCATATTGATGCGCGAGCAAATCCGCGGGAGCTGAGGCAGCCATTCCTGCAGATGCCTGGGAAGGTTCGGCAGGCTGTGCTCTGGATTCTCAAGGGGGCCGGTGGGGGTCGTCGGGAGCAGTACAACGGCCAGGGAGGCAAGGGAGGATCACAGCATCTGCTGTGCACAGAAGCACTGAGATGAGCCCTCAACAAGGATGCCGGGTCATCCCACCCTTGTAGGTCACGATAAGGACATTAGAGACCAAAGGCAGGTTTGAGCAGAAGCTCCTGTGGCCGCTGAACTAGTCATGGATCGCAGTGGGGGCGGGGTTCGTGGATGTAGGAAGACAGGCGGGAGAGGAAAACTGAGTGACCTCAGGGTCAAGGGGCAGTGGTGAGCCTGCGGAGAGGCGGTCGGCTTCCGGAGCACGCTGACGGTGAAGCTCCCACGACTGATGCGATGTGGAATGCTGCACTGTGAGAAAGCAAGGTCAGGAGGTGGGTCCCGGTGGTCAGTGAAGCATGCGATGCTGAAAGTCACAGTGAAGAGGGCCCGGCGGCAGACTCCCGGCTCACCACGTCAGTGGAGACAGACTCACTGAGGTGACGACGTTGAGTTGGTTTTGAGACATGAACTCGAACTTCCTGGGTAGAAAAGGGAAGGAAATCCATGCTGGGCAGAAGGAAGAACGGAACAGAAGGGGAGGTCTGGCGCTGCTCAGCGGTGAGGGGATTTGAGCTGATGGTTTCTGGTGAAGCGTGGGTTCTTGAGACTCAGTGATGGAGGTCAGCTTTTCCGGGCTGGTTACCGATGAGTCAGGGAAACCAGCTCATATCCAACTATGGAGTTTGAACTTTATCCCAAAGTTAAAATGAAGGGTTTACACAAGGGCTGGCCAGAAGCATATTTCCCATTTAAAAAGATGACCACCAACATAGAAAAGATTAAGATTAAGTGAAGGAAGACCCAGCGTCCAGACAAGCAATTAAAATTCTCTGGTACCCGTCAAGGGGCGTTATGACCAGAATATCAGTGCCTGCATTGGGAAAAGTGAATAGAAAATACATTTATGAGATGATTATGAATAAAAACAATGTAGTTATTATAAAGCTAACAATATATATACGGGGCATGTACAGGAAAACTATAAAATGCTAAAAAAAAGAAGTAAAGGAATATTTATATAAATGAAGAGAGAGTCCATGTTCATGGATAGGGAAACTGTGGTGTTAAGATCTCGTTTCTAACCAACTTCATCTCTGGATTGAACTCGTTTCTAACCAACTTCATCTCTGGATTGAACTCACTTCAGCAGCACATATACTAAAATTGGATTGAACTCATCCTGGCGGGCAAGTGATTTTGTGGATATCAACAAACTGACCTAACGTTTGTATGGAGGCAAAAGACCTCCGATGGCCAACTCGATCTTGAAAGAGAAGCACAAAGTTGAAGAATGTACACTACGTAGCTTTACGACTTAGGATAGCAGTTCATGATAGTGATGAAGACAGTTTGGCTGGTGAGGGAACAGACAGATCAATATAACATAATAAAACAGCCCAGAAATAGACCCATACAAATGTACTGAACTGGGCTTGTACAAAGGAACAAATTCAACTGTATAGAGAAAGGACAGTCTTTCAACAGATGGGCCTGGGAGGACTGGATATCCATGTTTAAAAAAGAAAATAAAAAAATAATAAATTTTTAAAAGAAAAGAAAATAATTTCAGACACAGACTTTACACTCCTCGCAAAACTTAACTCAAAATGGATCATGAACCTGAAAGTAAAACGCAAAATCAAAGAACTCCTAGAAGATAGCAGAGGAGAAAATCCAGGTGACTTTGGGTTTGACAATGACTTTATAGATACAAAACCAAAGCACCATCCGTGGAAGAAAGAATTATTGATTGAAACTGAAACCATCTGGTCGGCAAAAGACAGTGTTAAGAAAATGAAAAAAGCAGCCACAGATTAGGTGAAAATCTTCGTAAAACATACATCGGACCAAGGAATGATATAAAAAATATACAAAGAACACTTAAAAGTCAACCATAAGAAATCAAACAACCCAATTAAAAATTGAGCCAAAGGTCTTAACACACAGCCACCCCACCAAAGAAGACACACAGGTGGCAAATTAGTATACAAAAAGATGCTCCATATCCTACATCATCAAGAAAATGCTAATTACATGGGATGCCTGGGTGGCTCAGTCGGTTGAGCGTCCGACTTCAGCTCAGGTCATGATCTCACACTCCACGAGTTCGAGCCCTGCGTCAGGCTCTGTGCTGACAGCTCAGAGCCTGAAGCCCGCTTCAGATTCTGTGTCTCCCCTGTCTCTACCCCTCCCCTGCTCATGCTCTGTCTCTCTCTGTCTCAAAAATAAATTAAAACATTAAAAAAAATTTTTAAAGATAATGCTAATTACAACAAAAATGAGATATCACTGAAAATTTATTAAAATGGCTAAAATCCGGAACACAAACAACACCAAATGCTGGTGAGGCTACGAAACAACAGGAACTCTCATTCAGGGCTGGTGAGGATACAGAGAGGTACAGCCACCACGGAAGACGCTTTGACAGTTTCTCACGAGATTAAAGGTATTCTTTACCGTGAGGTACAGCAATTGTTCTCTTTGCCACCCGTCCAAGTGAGACGAAAACTCGTGGCCGCACCAAACCTGTGCACAACTACCGTAGCAGCTTCATTCGTAATTGCCCAAACCTAGAAGCACCTGCGATGCCCTTTAGCGCGTGAATGGATAAACAACTGGTAAACCCAGACAACGGAATTTTATCCAGTGCTAAAAGCAAAAGAGCTATCAGACCGCAAGAAGTCACACGGAGCAACCTGAATGCACAGATACCATCACGAGGGAGAAGCCAGCCTGAGAAGGCAGCGTCCCGTGCGGTTCCAACTACGTGACGTTCGCGAAAAGGCAAAACTGTAGAGACAGTAACAAGATCACCGGTTGCCAGGGGTTGGGGGAGAGATGAACGGGTGGACCCAGGGGAGTTTTAGGGCCGCAAAGCTACTCTGTATGACACTGTAATGGTGGACACAGGCTATGAGATAGTCGTAGAAACCCACAGACTTGCAGGACACCGTGGGTAAAAACTAAGACGCACTGCGGACTGTAGACAACAAGCACATACTGTAACAGACGCCCCACACTTGCGCAAGGTGCTACCACAGGAAAACTGGGGAGGAGATGAGGGAGAGTATCAAAACTCCCTGTACTTTCTGTCCGGTCTTCCTGTAGACCTGAAACTGCTCTAAAAAACAAAGGCTATTAACATTTTTTCTTAAATTCGAAAATGTACGGTTAAAACTAAGAGAAGAAAGCCAACATTTTTGAGAGCGCATTTCAGGCTTTGACCTGGGAATTGGGATGCATTTTGACGCCCTGTGCCTGAATCAGGACACAGTGGAGAAAACAGGTTGTGATGTGAGAATAAAGAAAAATGCATTTTTGGTTGTGTTTGGGGCCGAGTAAGTGTAGTTTGTATCAGACCCTGCAAAAGCCAGCTACAATGATGGTTTAATTATCTTCTCAGTCTCGCAGCAATTTTCTCTGATCGAGGCATCAATGTGACTCGGCAAAATGATATATTGTAGTAGAACCACACTATTTCATTATATGGAAAGAGCCAATAAATGCTAAGCAAAGTTAATCCATTTATCACATCAGTTATAAATTATATATGAACCAAATTTTATGGCATCCTTTATAACTAAGCTAGATAACTCCCAAAAGCCCCTAGATACGTTTAAAATAAGATCTACTGGCCGGGCGTTTAAAATTGCCCTACAGTCACTGAATTATTATGCAAACACCGTCTTTCCCTTGCAATGTGGAGACCCAGATTTATGGATCAATCCTTGCAGAGTTTTGAATTTTCACTGAATAATTGCACGGAGCTGAACCAATGCCAAAATTGAATCAGCATATTTAAGGAAACTTTTAAACACGCCATGTCTGTACGAGGGGCAAAGCAGCTCTTTTGTTTTGTCTTATTTTAAGAGATATGCTGTCCTGCAGAGACGGCACGGATGAAAAGCATTATGCGCTCGCCTCCGTCCTACAGGCGTACTGCTTACTTGGTGCAGGTACAAATGAAGAGCGTCAGGGACTTTTCTGGTCGCAAATATTGTTTGGGGGGTTAGGAACGTTGCTGGCTGTCGTCGGGCTCCACAAAGGCTGAGTGCCTGGCCACCGCTCAGCTCACTGCTCATTTCGATTAATTCTTGTTGGAGACATCGTAAGTCAATCAGCCTGTAAAGGCCAGTACTTCTCAGATTAATTATTTTTTCAGTCAAGAACTAAATCTAATCAACGGAAACGTCTTACAAAATAAGACTCTGCTTGGATAGGAGTAATTAAAACCTGAAAAGCTATGACTTGTAACTTTTCTTGTCCTGTTTCATTTTGCCGGTTCATAGTGGCCTGGACTCGGTGTTGTCAAAGACAGGGATGGTTTGAGGGGCCAGTTATGGAAACAGTGAGCACGTTGCTATCCTGGGGGCGCTGTTGTCCCAGGACCCTGGCTTTGGACTTTGAGGTCACATAGGATGCTGGCGGGTATGTGTTTTCTGCTTTTATCTGTCATCCAAGGGATTGATCCACGCATGCAGGGAGCTGAGCAACGGGTAGGGTAGCGACTTAAAGAGATAGACGCGTGTCCCGACTCCCAAAACCCGTGAACGTGACTTTCTGGGGGAAAGTGTCTTTGCCCGTGTAACTAAGGCTCTCAAGGCGAGATCATCTTGGATCGAATTGTGAAAAATAACCAAAATTCTGCTAGAAAGAATGGCACAGTAAAAAGAGCAAAAGATTAGAAGCACAAAATTTGTCTACACTACTTCCGAAACTCGGCTTTAAAGTTTGGTGTTTCAAGGGCAAGTGCAAGTATTTGTCCCACAGATGCCACCAGTTCTTGTGACAGGAAACCCTACACACTTACTCCAACTGGTTCACAGATTTACCCCTTACAGTTCTCAATGTCTGTGTAATTCACAGATAAACAAAACCAATTGCCCCGGACACCGCCAGCTATCGCCAGCCCCGAAGCCACACAGAGAGCAGGTGCCCCAGACAGGAGCCAGGAGGTGAATCTCGTGAGGCTGGTGGGACTTTGGATGCCGTGAGTGGGGAGTTTTGTCATTGAAACCCTTTCAAGGGGTGAAGAAAGGGCAGGCTGTGGCCCCCGAAAGCTCCCCCTGCCAACATGGCCAAGAATAGACTGGAAGCTTTGCGAATGAAGGCAGGGAGAGCCATCGGCAATGTTACATCACGCCCATTACTTAAATGCCCTGCGTCGGTCTCTCAGGTAACGGCAAACCGTGCATTTTTCAGAGCATGCCTGTGCCTACAGGACCGTGAGATTTAGAAAACTTTGTAAGATAGATCGTAACTCAAAATGTTTAGCAGCATTGACTTTTTGCCTTCGCTAAATAAGAAAACAATGCATTCACTGTCTGAGCAGTAAGGCTCGAGGGGGAGCATTGAAAACACAGAAGGTGGTTGGGCAGACATTAACCCGGCCAGGGATTTTTTGCATATATAATCAGTGGCATGCCTATTTAAGAATGAAATTTGGAGCAATCACAGAAATTTCATAAAAAGAACGGTAATAAAGTAAAAAGCATTTCAAATGCAATTCTAAAGATATAAGTTTTGATACTTCATAAATTCATAACATAAGCACTTAGGCGACAGAACAGGAAGTGTTTCAACAGTACCAAACTGCAAGGTATCTCATAGAATTTTCGGTGTCAATATGGAATGTTACTCGGGGCGCCTGGGTGGCGCAGTCGGTTGAGCCTCCGACTTCAGCCAGGTCACGATCTCGCGGTCCGTGAGTTCGAGCCCCGCGTCAGGCTCTGGGCTGATGGCTCAGAGCCTGGAGCCTGTTTCCGATTCTGTGTCTCCCTCTCTCTCTGCCCCTCCCCCGTTCATGCTTTGTCTCTCTCTGTCCCAAAAATAAATAAACCTTGAAAAAAAATTTTAAAAAAAAAATATGGAATGTTACATTACCTAGCACATCCAAGTGAGTCAGGAGACCGACCAGCTTTGCCCCTTCCCAGTAAACACCTAGGAAATCCCTAATCATAGACCATCTTTAAAATGCATGATGTCGGCTACAGAGAATTGGAGAAGAATTTCAGCGGATCAAAACTAATCGTCCCTTTTGGAAAAGCAACTAAAAATCTCAGGCCTCACCAAACATATTGTAGTGTTTAGATGGAGAAATCTACACTAATTATGATCTCTAAAGAGCAGGTCTTAGTTACTCTTGCTGGAGCAAAATCTGTTCAAATGGACTGTTATTGGTATTGAGTAAAACTATAGATGCAAATGATACTTTTAAAGCTTTACCTAACCCTTATTTTTAAGCTCAAAGGACACAGGGACTGCAGAGAAAGAAAATACAATATTTGGACTTGGCAAGAAAGGAATGGCCTCCAAAACAGACAAGCCTGTTTTCCTAGGAGAAGAAAATTGTTTTTTAACTTCCTGCTAAACAAAACTCAGTCCTTGATTTCCTAAATGCCAAGACTTAGGGCAAGTACCCCATGCAAGCCTGTGGCTACAAGAGACCCAGAGAGACGAGGACAGGAGCTTTATTTGGGACCCACATGATGGCCCATATCCTGGGATATAAAACAAACCCAAACAAGATTAAAAGAATTTAAACCCTGCAGAGTAGGCTTTTTAACCATAATGGAATGAAACTTGAAATCAATAATAAAAGAACAACAAGAAATTCTCCAAGCACTTTGAAATTAAACGCAGCACTTCTAAATAAGCCACGAGTCCACGAGGAAGTCTCTAAGGGAATAACAAAGGCAACTGGAAGAAGGTGAAAATACAGCATAATGGAATCTGTGGAATGCAGCTAAGTCAACGCGCGGAGGAGGGTGTATTCACAAGCCTATATGGTTACATTCCGAAAGAGAAAGGTTTCAAATTAACACAGTTCCTAGGTCAAGAAATTGGGGGGGAAATGAGTGAAATAATACAAATGTGAGAATAATGAAGGAAACAATAAGTACATATAACAAATGACATCAAACAAATACCACGGAGTAGAAATCCATGAATCTGGAAAAAGGAAAACACGAGAAAGCCAATGACTCCAGGTTCTCTTTCCTTGGCACACCTCTAGCAAGAATGCCAGAAATAAAAAGAAGAAACAAATTACCTGCACCAGGAAGGAAGTAGCTATTATTCCAGATCCCGTAGTGATTAAAAGCATTATAAGGAGATACTAGGATCAACTCTATGCTAAGGAATTCAAGTTTAGAAGAAATGAACCAATTTCTCAAAACTGTCTTCGTTTGCTAGGGCTGCCGTGACAAACCACAGACCAGAGGCATAACACAACTTGAGTTTATTATCTACAGCTCTCGGGGTGACAAGCGTGAAGGTGTCCTCACGACCTCGGGCTAGAAGCAGGGGTCCGCAGGCTGCGTTCCTTCTGGGGGCCCTGGAGGAGAACACACTGCCTTACCTTTCCCTTCCGCTAGAGGCGTCACACTCCTTGGTTCCTGGCTCCATCCACAAAGCCGACCTTGGTTCTCTTCCGTCACCCTCTTCTCTTTTTTGAGAACTTTTTGTTTACAAGGGGGCCAGAGTAATCCAGGATAAGCTCCCTCTTTTAAGGTCTATTAGCATCTGATTTCCACCTGTCACCTTGATTCCCCTTTGCCATGTAACCAACAGATATCTTAGTGAAACTAATCCTGTGTACTATACCCACAAGTTACCACAAATCAACCAAGATTAAATAGATCATCTGAATGGGCCCATAACCATTAAAGAAACTGCATTTGTAATTATTGAGCTCTCCGAAGAAAATCTTCAGACTCTGATGGTTTCTCTGGAGGATCTGACCAAATCTTTAAAGGGTTAATACAAATTTGCACAATCTACTCCGGAAAACAGGGCAGGAGAGAACATTTTCAGATGTTACGAGGCCGGTATCATCCCGATATCAAAACCAGACAAACACAGCACAAAATGAAGACAACTACAAATATTTCTCATGAACTTAGACACAGTTCTCCTTAAATAATTAGCACATTGAATCAAATAATGAAAAAAAGAATTTTACAACATGACTAAGTGCAATGCTAGTTCAACATTTAAAAACTCCACCACATGAGCAAGCTGGGAAAAAAAAGTCATATGATCATAAGAACTGATGCACAAAAAGTACTTGACAAATCTAACATCCATTCATGATGAAAGCTCTCCAAAAACTAAGAACATAGAGGAATTACAATAACCTGAAAACATTATCTAAACTACACCTGTAGCTAACAACATACTCCGCTACGAACCTTTTCTCTCAATGTTAAGAAAAAATGAAGATGTCTGCTCTCTTATTCAAAATGGCACTGGGAGTTCTAACCAGTGCAAAAAGCAAGAAGAAATAAAAGACACGCAAATAGGAAAGGAAGAACTTAAAACTGTGATCATTTGTAGATCACGTGGACATGATTGTAACAGCCCCAAGGAATCTACAAAGAAAAACATAACTAATAAAATGGGTTCAGCAACATCAAGTTCAGGATACAAGATAAGGTACAAAAATTACTACACTTCCATCACTCAAAATGAACATGTAGGAAGTGACATTAAAAGCACAGTGTCACTTATATCTGCACCAAAGAAAATGAAATCCTTTGGTAAACACTTCACAAAACAAGTATAGGATCCACATGTTGAAATTACAAAATTCTAAGGCTGGTAATTCTGGAGAAATGAAAATCCAGCCCTTGTTTACATTGGACTCTTCAACGTACCGTCGCATGCATGATGCTGAAAACACATCCTTTTTTTTTTTTTATGTTTATTATTTATTTTTACGGCACGGGGGGGGGGTGGAGGGGCAGAGAGGAAGAGAGAGAGAATCCCAAGTTGGCTCTGTGCCATCAGTTCAGAGCCCAATGCCAGGCTCGATCCCACGACCACGAGATCACGACCTGAGCTGAAATCAAGAGACGGACGCTTATGACTGAGCCACCCAGGCGCCTCTGAAAATACGTCTTACTATTCACAATGTTAAGGGAAGAAATTTAACTTCACATAGATTTTTTTTTCTTAAATTATCCCAGAGTAAAATTTTCTTTACGTAGAAAATTCATTCAGTTACTTATCTATGTAGTCAATCAATATTGATTCGATATCGATCACATAATAGGTGCTGTGGGAAAACGGCAAAGAGGAATAACAAAGCTGACCCTTTCAACAAGATTTGCCACCAAATAGAGACAGAGATAGTAGCAAAGAAGCCATAAGAGACAGTTCTTCTCTGGGAGTTTCACTGTACCTGCCAGAGGTTGACCCGCATGTGAATGGATATGCCAGGTCACACGTGGTGAATGTCATACAACTATAACATGATCCCTTTCTACCCAAACCACACTTGACAAATTCACCCTCACATACCCATATGTACATGTTTCACTGTAATCCTCAAAGACTCTTTCATGCCCTAGCCTCCCCGTCGTGAGAACGTCGTGGGTCTGGGGCCGCCTGTGCCCGGGCTCCTCCCCGAGACCTCGAGGGCCCCCTGTGCACCTGCTCCAGTCAGCAGCTGTGGGCTTCTGCCATCCCCAAAGCATCTCCCGCACAAGCAGGGTGCGGTCATTAGGGTTCCTTCGCAGCGCTAATCGTGTCTTGGTGGTACTCGCAGCTGTCGGGGGTAACAAGACACATGGAAACACGTCACAGACCACAGCAGAAAAACCTATGAATACATGGGGCACCTGGGGGGCTCAGTCGGTTGAGCAACCGACTCTTGATCTCAGCTCAGGTCGTGATCTCACTGTTCGTGAGTTTGAGTCCCACATCGGGCTCTACACTGGCAGTATGGAGCCTGTTTGGGATTCTCTCTCTCCCTCTCTCTCCGCCCTCCCCCACTTGCAAAATAAATAAATAAACATGAAAAAAGAATTTAAAAAACAGAAAAAAAGAAATCGATCCACAAACAGTGACTTTTTAATCATTTTACTCATCCTGACCTTTGACAGCCAGGCTTTCCTGAGTTTGCATTAGCCCCTAGCACCAACCCCAGATGCCCTCCTCCCTCAGCTCATTCCAGACTCAGGTCTTACAGCTTGACGAGGACGGGGACTCCAGAGAAAGGCAGCATTCCCACTGATGGGGAAGGATGCTGGTGACAGCACAGGGTCCAGGGGGACGGAGGTTGGGGGGAAGGAAGGGGGCGGGGGGCGGGTGATCGCTGACCACAAGAGACCGAGGAGAATCTCCTAGTCCACTCCCAGACCTTTAGTGAGTCACCAGAGACAGACACGGCTTCTCCTGAGAAGAGCAGGTGCACAGACGACCGGGGATCACGGAGCCAAGCTCAGTGCTGAGCCCTGTGTGTCATATGTGAGGTCCCTGGAAAGCATCTGCCCATGTCTCAGTTCTACTGACGACTGGAATGAAGGCACAGAGAGTCAGGTGTCTCACCGAGGTCACATCGCTGGTGAATGGTGACGGCAGGACTCAAACCCAGGCAGCCCCAGCAGTCCCCCTTCTGGTCCTGCCCCTGCCAGCCCCCCGCTGCCAGGGAGGCGCGCTTTGTGAAGTGAATCCCTCAGCCCCGGGCAGTGTCCTGACCTTTGCCCAGAACTTGTGCCCTGTCGGTAGCACACAACATGCTTTCCGGTGATGACAGTAAGGAGCCTCGAGTCAAGTGGGAGAAACACCGCCCGGCTGTCAGGTCAACACAGGAGAGGACGCAAAGAAAGCACATCCCGACAACGTCCCCGCCCTGCCCACCACCACGCAGGGACACCGGCCTGGACCCCTCCTGCGTGGGCTCCCCCCACAGAGGTGTCAGAGAGAGTGGCTCCAACCCCCCCCCCCCGGGGGCCAGCAGTGCCCCCGACCCTCTGTCCTCAGGGAGGAGGCCACCACCCATCAGTCCTCCAACGTGTCCAGAGTGGAGGCTGTGCTGGGGCCTCGTCCCGACAGAAGGAAGAGACCTCTTCCCAGGCGCTGCTGTCTCACCTCGGGGAGGAAAGCAAACAGGTGCAGCCACAGCGG
This sequence comes from Herpailurus yagouaroundi, assembly GCF_014898765.1. Classification (NCBI taxonomy): domain Eukaryota; kingdom Metazoa; phylum Chordata; class Mammalia; order Carnivora; family Felidae; genus Herpailurus; species Herpailurus yagouaroundi. The sequence continues at coordinate 2,319,502 of NW_024412397.1, forward strand.
CTGGGTGTCTGGGGACACACAGGGACGCATCAGCAGGGACGGGCCAGCAAGCAGCCTGGGCAGCACAGGCCCGGGGGCACAGAGAGCTGGGTGACGAGGTTACAGGTGCTCCTCCTGTCAAACCGCAGCTGTCGTGGGGACAGCTGGCAGGTGTGCTGGCCGCGGGCCCCTCCTGGGACAGAGAGGTGCCAGCATGGGGACGGGAACCAGCGCACGGACACCTGGCCCCCAGCTGCACACCACAAACACGGGTCCGCACGTCCAGGTCCTCGGAGGTTCCTTTCCGGCATATGACACACATCCAGTTCCAACAAAAACCAAAGGACACCCTGAAAGCAAGAGAAGCAGGGCTCAGAGAGAGACAGCAAGCGTCAGAAGCCGCACAGATATGACACAGACATTGCATCAATGACCTCACAAAGACAGCCCTCCCCCTGTTGTCCTCCGCTGACGCCCTCCGCAGAGGGGGCCCGCACCATGGGCATCAGGACCACTGGCCCTGGACAGCTGACCTGACGCCAGAGGAGAACCCGACCGACGCTGACCCGGGGTCACACCCTGTTTCTTGAGTGTCCCTTTTCCCACAGAGTCTTTCCTAGGGCATCCTGAGCACAAGTAGCTGGTGTGACAAGTTAGCCACTCGAGGGCCTCCTCCGACTCAGCGGGAAGGGCTGGCACCTCTTCCGGAAGCACAGCAATGCCGTGCGGACATCGAGGGGGTGGGGGCTGCCCTGGACCCGGCCTTAGCGGCACTGCTTTGAGTCCTTGGGACAGACAGTCGATCTTCCCCAGGACAACCCTTCCATTAGTCCAGGGTGTTTTAACATAAGAAGAATTAGAACCGCCTTCTGTTAAATAAAACAAATGTCTTCTCACACGTGCCATGTTTGTCCTGGCGCATGCTGTGAACCCCCCACACCCACACCCGGCCAGGAGAACCCGCTCCAGCATTCAACAAGCGATCGTCTTCTCGGGAAGGGGCCCAGTCACCACACGTAGCACCTCCGGGCGCCGAAAGAACATTTAACATCACCCCAACGCAACCAGCTCCCCACTGCTAAGAATGGGTGACAGGGGCCAACCAGTGGAGAAAAATAGAGCACTTTTCAGCACGTCTCGTCTTCGTTGCGCGGATCTGGCCAGGGACGGACGGTGGTGGCAGTGGTAAGGACGAGAAGCAAGTCACGGAGAATTAGGGGCTTTGTGGCGCAGCCGTCTCGCCAAGAAGCTCTATTCCAGACACGCTCCACAAACACCTGCAGACACTCTGAACGTTAACATCATACTGTACAAATGACGATATTCTGGATCTAATTTCACGGTCGTGCTGTTCCGCGGGTACAAGGCGGGTGAAAAAAAGTGTTTCAGGCAGGCCTGGGGATTCACCATCCTGTGACCTTGTTTCTACAGGAGAAAACGGCCGGAATCGATCCTGCAATTCACCCACTCCTGGACTTTAAGGGCCCAACTCACGGGCAGACTGTGAGCTGGCGGTAATTCTCTGGAAATTGTAAGTTACAAAGTACTTCAAATTCGACCCAAATTATGCGCAGATAATCGATGTAATTAGAAGGATAATACGGCTGAGAAAACCTCCAGGGAGAAATGCAATAAAATAATTTTAGTGTCGAGTGACAAGGCGGAGACATAGTTCAAATATAATTCTAGCTTGAAAAGCCCTCGGAAAAGGGGCAGCATCAGTAGACCGTCTGCTTGACTCTGATAGTCAGACTATATATATATATATATATATATATGCACATCTATTGTGTTAAGTTGAAATCTTCCTTCTGGAAAGGAAACTTGAGATAATAATAAGTCATTTTATTCATCAGCGCCAAATTTATTGGACCTATGTGGCTGTTTTCCCTTTACTCTTCCGCCACACTGTTATTAAGAATTCCTCCATCATTTAGTCGCTGGAAAACCACGGAGCAAGTTGACATTTTCATTAAAGGAACAAGGGCACATCATCACGCCTGTGACATTCATCTAATAAATACATTTTCCTGACCTTTCCTATGTGAAAGTCCGTGACATTGTGTTTTTTAAAATTTTTGTTCCTTTGGGAATCTCAGAAGAGGAAAGCTTGTGAAAAGAGGGGTCGGAGCCCCAAAATTAAAAGTACTTAGGGAGAAGTTGGAGGGGCGAAGATCCAGGGTGTGGCATGCGGGAGTGCTTTGAAATACCCGCAGGCCTGCGCTGACTTCAACATCTTGAAATGCTGTGGTCTGAGCGTCTGATACTGGGGCTAATGATTCATTCCAGAGAAATGAGACGCCCCAGGAGTTTTGCTCCTGTGTAGGATGGGGCAACCAGTGGGCTCGTGGTCCCTGTGCCTAGAGAGGCTAGAATCCCAGGGAGACCTCCAGAGTTCCTCCTGTGCCCGCAGCACAGGCAGGGCCTTTACACAGGCTCTTGGCCCACTGGGTGGTGGCTGGGGAAGGTACCACCCACTGATAAGATGGCAACAAAGGGGCAGGGGAGCGTCCTCTGTTCCTCTGGGCCCCGGTCACAGGCGGGCCTGTGCACCTGAGCCGCCGGCCGGGCTCCTCGGTGCTCCCGGCCTTCTCCCCAAGGCAGACGAAGTGCCTTCTATTTGCGGGGAGTGGGGGAAGGAAAGATTCTCCTGCTCCCCACGCACCTGGAGACATCTGAGGAGAGAGTCGGTGAGCCCGAAGCGAGGCTAAGAGCAGGTTTAGGAGCTGAACTGCAAGGAGAAACAAGAGAGAGAAAAGAGGGGAAAAAGAAGAAATTCAAAGCCAGCGGGATACTACAAATGATCCAACATCCGCAGCAGGATCCTTTGTACTTTCTGAGTTGACAGGACAACACCTTAACTGTCCCACTGATACAGTTCTCATTGGACAATCAGTCTCTGAAATCCAACCAGTAAGCAGTTGGGAGGTACAACCGTGCAAATCGAGCTATTTAAAACATTCTTTCATAAGGGGGCAGGGGCGCCCGAGTGGCTCAGTCGGTGGAGCGTCAGACTTCGGCTCAGGCCATGACCTCGTGTTCATGGGATCGAGCCCCGCATAGAGCTCTGTGCTGACAGCTCAGAGCCTGGAGCCTGCGTCGGATTCTGTGTCTCCCTCTCTCGCTGCCCCTCCCCTGCTTGCTCTCTGGCTCTTCCTCTCTCTCTCAAAAATAAATAAACATTAAAAAAAAATTTATAAGGGGTGGAATCTTTCACCTAGGTATACTCTGCCCTCAAAATACTAAATTAGTGTTTTCTGGAATACGTGTAAACATAACGCAGGTTCGAACCAGTATGTTCTGTAGATGAAAACTGAAATAAATGGGTAATAGTTTGATCCCGCCCTCCATTCCTGATTCCATTATCATCTATAAATGCTGTCGCCAATTCAATTTCAATAACTTTGCTACAGTTTAATTCAATTCAATATAAATCATGCTGAAAAGCATTAATTAGAATGAAATACAAGTTTTTAAGAGAAAAGGTTTACCGAGAATTTAGCAAAGGATTTTTTGCTGTTCTTTTATTGTTCTTTATGAAATATACAAATATGTTGATTTATTTACAGCTACACAGATGTCTTAGGAACCTAGCATTCCTTCCTTATAGTTTAGATGGACTCTGAGGTCCACTATTATAGGATTTCTAGATATAATGAAATCAGAGAAGTTGACAGAACTCCAATCCACCCCATCTGAATGTCTCCTGGGAGACACGGCTCCAAGAAATGAATGTCCAATTTCTTTAGAAAATGAGATCCTTCCTTAATTCAATCACAACGATTATGAACCATAAGAAACATAGAACCAGTCCGTGATATAAAGCAACAGTGTCCAACCATGGCATGGAAGAGAGAATTGTACAAATTGGGGCGTGTCATGAGATAGTCATCACCGATGGGAACAGCCTCAGATTCTGGGATGTGCCCGCAGCCCTCTCTCCAGCCCTCGAGTCTGAAAGTCCACCCCCAGCTAGTAATTGTCTTCCTAATTAAAGCCTTACTTTCTCCTGGAGTGTTATTTAAAATGAAAGACTCACTAAATATTCTGACGTTAATCCATCGGGTGAATTATTTGATTTGACCACTTTCTTCCATGAATGAAAGGAGGCTAAGATATTTCTTGGAGGAAACTGGAGGCCAGGCTAAAATATGTAGGCGGTAGGTGCATGGGAGTGGGGCATCACGAGGCTCTCATGGTACAAAGAATAATACGTGGTCCTTGTCATCAGAGGGGTCACGGTCCAATTGAGAAGAGCAGGCACGCACGTCAAAGATAACCAAAACCAAAAACTACCATATTCTGTGCCTATGATTGGCACAGACAGGACACTCCACAGAGAAGGGGAAAATAAAATGAGGCCAAGAAAATCTGCAGGGGTGGGTGGCTAAGAGCTCAATGGGAAGCATTCCGACTCTCCGAGGCACGGCGGGATCATTCTGCAATCACAGACCCTGAGGGTTTGAAAGGGTCTCAGGGAGATTTATGACAACTGCCTGCACTCAAAGGCACTATCCCTCAAAGGCCGACCCACAGGGGTTGCCTGTGTTTGAACGTCTCCAGTTTATCCCAACTCTGTCGCTTGGAAGGTCTTCCTACATTGATTCCAAATTTGCCCCCTTTTATATTTCTCCCCAAAGATCTCAGTTACCCTTGGGAACTACAAATATGTTGACCACCTCGCTCCCACTCGACACCTTTCAAACGGTTGCAGAAACACTCAATGTCCTTCAGAATCTTGCCTTTTGAGGCCAAACGTACTGAACGTCTTCCACCATTTTTTCCTTGAGATGATCCTGAGACTTATCATCATCCCAATGCTGATCCAAAAATTGGTACCAAAAAAATGTGTGATCTGGTCTTTTCTGTTCAGGGAATACAACTCACAGGGCAGGGTTTGGAGAACATTTACAAAGGTTCGCAAAAGCCAGAGCGTGGAGACTTGAATGTTGCCTAAGCAGTCTGTACTTCATCCGTAAGCGGAGGAAGGCACTAAATCCTACTCCGGAGAGGATTTACAGGTAAAAAGTGACCCCAAAATGTATCTTAGGGGTCAACCTAGAGATCTGACTTTCTGAGTTCCAAGCCAGAGTAGCCTCCGTGCTAATCATAGGAAGACGAATGTCCCGTTATTCAGAAGAATCAGGGTTTGGCTGGTATGTTTCCTCCTCATCGCGGAGCTGAGCTAACTGAAACACGTCTGCTGTCATTTAACACATTCTCTCCTGCACTCCTTCAACTGTAACGTAAGGATCCTTGCCCATGCCTTTCCCACGAAACTCCTGTCGTGCGAGGCACTTGTGGGTACAAGCGACTCCACTGGATGCTTGTGGCCACCAGGGTTTCTTCCACCAGCACATTGCACTCGGCTTTTCCCCAGACCCTGTTTGCACACCAGCTCCCTCCTCTTTGACTTTCTCACTAAACTAACCTCCCTCAATTTACTCCAAAGCATTTCAGGCTCCCCCCGCGTATAGGGCTCTGGACTATCCTCTGCGTGTTCAACTTGTAATCAGGGTGCCGGCCACACGGAATGGCTTATGCTCCAGACCATGCCCTGTCCCAGGACCAAAGCTGTCCTTATGTCCCTCGTGTCCCCAGTTAGCTGCCATGGGAGGGAACAGTATTAACAACTCACTTCCCTACTGATAGGATTTCTTCCACTCGGAAAGAAGTAGCTATAACCAGCTTTGATTCGCACATGACATTTTTCTCTGTTTTACAGAAACACTAATTCCATAGTGTTTTGTAAGAAGAATTAGTAGGAAGAGAAACCAAAAAACGTCAGTGAACTTCAGAAGGTACTAAAATAGCCCAGATGTAAGTGACATAGGATTATACTAGGGCCAATACTTTAATAGAAGATGTGGCCGATTCAAGAGAATTTAGAAAAGGGAAATCAAATGAATAAACCATAAGGAAAAGCAAACATGAGTCAAGGTTGACTCTGGTTTTCCCCCTGGGTAGCCAGGAGTGCTCATTCATATGACAGACACTTGGTGCTTGACAAGGGTGAGGCGTGGCTCCCGGTGTCAGAGGACAGGCGGGATACAGGCCCCCACTTACCTTCTGATGGGAGAAACCCACAATCAGAGCACAGATAACCGGGCAACATGTGGACAAAAAGTTCTATGAGGACCACCTAACAGGGTGAGGGACCGTGGCTGGGGCAGGGGAGGCAGTACCGCTGTGGATTAGGCAATCAAGTTAGGTGTCGTGGATAATGAAACCGAAACCAGATAATATGAAGGAGGTGGCTGTGTAGATGCTGATAGCAGACGATTCCGGGAGAAAGACCCAAAAGAGACCCCAGCGTTAAGGACAAACTAGGTACAGCGGGGGAAGGGTCTGAGGGACTGGGGCCAATGCGTGAGGTTGTGCAGGGCAAGGTTGGGGAGGGCGGCAGGCAGGAAGGCGCTCGGGGATGAGATGATGGTGCGGGAGATTTGACACCACACTTGGCCTCTTGTAATACTCCATAAATAGCAACTGTCCCCACTCATCCCATTGTTGTTACTGTCACCCTTGGCTTCTCAGGGAAGGCTGTGTGGAATTGTGGGCCCTCAACCGACTCACAGCCTATTCGACACACTGCAGGCACAGGAAGAACAGAAGCTTAGCGAAGCCTCAACAATCATCGGGTAAATGCAAAGTGAAAACAATTCCAATTATTTATAGGATTGGACAAAGATGGGGAAAACTTCTTATAGAGTGAAAAAACTCGGTCATGTCTTACTCTGCTGGTGGGATTGCTACATTTGCACAGTTTTGTGGAAGGCAAGTTGATAAAAATCTACCCAAAACCATTACACGTGAGCATGCCTTTTGACTCAGAAATTGCATTTCTTGAAAATATTTAAGCATAAGAGTGAATTCAGGGTGTGTGCAAGTATTCCATTAACGGGACGTTTGGGGCTCCCAGGCGGCTCAGTAGGTTGAGCGTCCAACTTCGGCTCGGGTCATGATCTCGCGGTTCGTGAGTTCGAGCCCCGCGTCGGGCTCTGTGCTGACAGCCCGGAGCCTGGAGCCTGCTTCAGATTCTGTGTCTCCCTCTTTCTGCCCCTTCCCTGCCCATGCTCTGTCTCTCTGTCTCTCTGTCTGTCAAAAAAAGATAAACGTTAAAAAAAAATTTTTAAATTAACGGGACATTGGTGTGATATTGATTTTCTTAAAGAAAACTGGAAATGTGCTAAATCCCCATGAATAAGGAATAGTTAAATTATCAAACATCCACACATCTGACTGTAGTTCCATCATTAAGGCTGGCTTTGCAAAATGTGTACGTTTTATTGACATGGGAAAATGTGTGTGATATTACTGAAAGAAACCATGTAAAGAATTACCATGATGGTACCATGATTACCATGCTGAGATGGACACCTTTTTGGTACACCCAACCTTTTGGGGGGGATCCCTGTCCCTCTTTTCTTGGTTCATGTGGGTTGGTTGGGTTTGGGGAAGGCGCCTGACCAGATAGGGTGCTGCTCGGCTGTAGCAATTGTGATGAGCGGGTTTATGATCCCGGGGGTGGGTTGTGATCCCACGGGCTCTCTCCAGAGAGCACAGAAAGGCAGTGCTCCCTTGGTGTTGGGGGAGCCTCACCCAGCCAGGCAGCCCTCTTTGTCAGGATGCCGTGTGACTTCCTGATTTGAGCCCCCAGTTCTTCAGCATAACCCACCAGCTTCTCAGTCGTATGATCTGGGAAATTCAGTGTTTTCTTAGACTAGTACAAATTGATTCACTGTCTCTCGAAACTGAAAGAATCGTAGCTAATGAGATCTTGTTTGTGTAAAAGTGCATAGGAAGGCTCCTGAAAGGACCTGTATCAAAGTGTTGGTAGTGGCTGTTTGTGGATGGGGGCGGGGGGGGGGCGGGAATAGTTCTTTCTTATTTATAGTTTCCATATTGAGTACATAGTGTCTTAAGTTTTTATTTTAATGACTACAACTCACACCATCAAACAGAATAAGTGGGAGTAAGCTAGGGGTGGCGAAAAGAGATAGACGTTTAGGGTCAAGATTTGGAGAAAGGAAGAGTTCTGTTTTGATCGTGTCGGTTTTGCTGTGAACATTACGTATCGAGATGGCAGTGTTGATGTGGACGTTGTGCGCTGAGGTCAGAGCTCAGCGACAGAAGCTCAAGCAGCCGATGTAAAAATGGGACAAGTTACTCGATAGATGGTATGTAACTAAGTAGGGAGTGTAGAGAGAGAAAGCGGGGCCCCAAGGAACTGCACATTTCACAGCTGTCAGAGGACACACACTAGTACAATCATAAAGACAGCGTGAGGGTCAAGAGCAGTCAGCAGTCGCGGAAGAAGGCCAACCTGGGATGGGTCATGGAGACGAGAGGAGTTTGCAGACTGATCATCGCGTTTAGGTTCACGCAGGTGCAGACGTAGGAAGGTGTCGGCTCCAACAAGCCAGTCGTCGGTGACCTTGCTAAGAGCAAGCAGTGTGGCCAGACGCACAGGGGCACTGGGTCCAGGAGCGAAGGGGGTGAAAGCCCAGCTGTCGGTGACTCGAGACGGTTTGCTGAGGGGCACAGAAGGCAGAGCCATCCCGGTGAGGGGGGCGAGCGGCTCAAGGTGTTGTGGACACGCCGGGGGACAGGAAACCCTGCATCATGTGTTGACAAAAAGGACGCTAAAGGGACACTGTGAGCACCCAAGGGGCAGAGGGTGTCGTCGTAAAACTGACGCCCTTGAAAGAGGCGGGAAATGGAATTTAGAATACAAGACCTCAACCTTGTGCAGGAGGAGGCCGGCAAGCCGACGGTGGGTAGGAATGAAGGAAGAGATGGGTAGGTCCACAGGTGACACAGCAAGAGAGTTTCCTTCCAGTGACTTCTCACCAGTTTCTCACTGCAGCGTGAAGCAGGATTCTCAGCCGAGGGCAGGAGAACGGAAGGACTAGCGGTTAGAAGGAGGAAGGATGGACGGCCATTTCCGGCCAGTGATGGCACGTATGGTGTTTTCAGACACTGTGGACAGCACAGTTGAGATTCTTTCCTGAGCTACAGGAAGGCCGGGGAAGCCACAACTTGTTCAAACTAGCTGGTGTTCGGTTATAAAATAATAATATTCAGATGGGTCTTCTCAAGTCACGTGAGCCCCATCTTCCACAAACAAAGCATCTGTGGCAACATCCTTAACAACTGTTCTTGTCCAACAATGGAATTTCTCACCCAGGGTGGCGGTTCCAGTAACTTCTGCTCAGCAATTGGTGATCCCCACCAAGGAGAATATCTTACCGGCACTTTTCCTTAGGAAAGTCCTTAAGAAAAAAAAAATCCCTCTTTGTCTTTTTAAAAGATAATTCTCTCTCTCTCTCTCTCTCTCTCTCTCTCACACACACACACACACACACACACACACAAATAAAATAAAAGATAATTCACACAACAAAGCTAGGATGTATTTAAGTTAAGCTCTGTGAGTAAATGGAGTTGAGATGTGAAACCAGGACTCCCTGGCTGGTTTGAAAACCTCTGAAACCTATTTCTTAACTATTTTCTTTCCTACCTCATTTTGAAACAACAAACAAACAAACAAAATGCACAATAAAAATGTAGACGCTAAGTGACACCTTCACGGACAGCGACAAAGAGGGAACTAGATTGTGCCTCATGTGGGAGAGATCTGTGCGTTTTTCAAACATGGTTTCTCCCCCGCAACATAGTTTTAAAAATCCCCTGACACAAAACCTTCCCAACCCACCCCCACCCCCTACCCCAAAGAGAAGCCTGGAAACAATTTTTCTCACCATCAGCTTTACTTAAAAATCACAGAAATAATATGCTTCTGGATTTTGAAAGAGGTCTTGTGCAACTCCCCAGGAAATGAAATTCTTAATAATACACACAAGCCCGAATAATAAAAATGAGCGTCTATGACCAGCAGACACGTAAACGAAACAGAGATCTGACGTATGTAAACCATGTAACATCGAAAATAGCAAAAGGTATGTAACCTGCAGCGCGTGAAAATCCCATGTGCACCTTGAAAATATTGTCATTATAAAAAATAAACCGTTGCCCGTATGTCATCACCATGAGCCACAAACACGGGGAGGTAAGACTGAAAAGACATAGAGGCGTTCCAATTCCACAGTGTTGGGGGTTTTGTCTAGTTTTGAATAAAGTGGGGAGAAGCTTTAGTGCCGCAGAATTGGGCTAACGAAGGACCAGAGAAAGGATATGGAGAGCCGTCAAGGGGACCGTCAGGGAAGAGAAAAGGAGGCTCCAGCAGCCACTTAGAGTCAAGAAATAATGAGAAGCCGCAGACCATGAAACAAGCCGGTCTCTGAAGGTGGCTAAGAGATGATCAAAGGAGACGTCTTCTGGCTCTGAAATCCTTTTTCCTTGGGTCTGCAAACATCACTATTGTGCCTCGTCTTATGTTAGATACATCCGCCATATGCTGTGCAGGTAACGGAAACTTTCTACCAAGGGAAATTGGAATGTTGGCGAACATCAAAGAAAACCCAAACGCTGCAAGGATTCGAGGTTGACACGTTTTTATACAAAAAGAAAACAAGAGAAGAAATTCAAGCTCTCCACATTCAATATTCAAAGTAGTTATATTTGGAGAAAAGCTCGCTTTATAGTGTATCTAATTATAAAAATCTGACTCAGTGTAACGATTGAGGCAGTAAGAGTTGACTACGGGACTCAAAATCTGTAAGCATCTGGTGCGTTATTCCTTAAACAATTGTCTGGCCTTGATTAGACAGAGACAGAGTTGGTCCACTATAAAACTGTCCCTAAGCGTGTATTCTGACGTAAGGTATATCGCACACCCAACACTTATCGCTGAAGTTACGTATATTCACAGTAAAGTCACATGTTCTGGGATTTCTCTAAATTTGATCTGCAAACACTTCCATCTGAACAACATGCAGGAACAAAATAGATATTTTTGTTTTGTTTCACAAAAAAATAAATAAAAACTAAAAATTACCCAGCCGTCTGGATTTGCCGGACCGATTTTGGAATCCTCAAAAGAACATAAGGGACACCCGCAACGGAACTAAAACAGGTAGGATTTGTAACGAGTTAGATCTATTGACCACGTGAAAAAAAGGCAGCGAAGGTCAGAGGCAATTCACAAAATGAACAGCTCAGCTGGTTCGTATGAGCAAAGGTGGTTCGTACGGCTCCGTCCCGCCTCCAGATAGTGACCTCCAGACACCTGTCCCGTAACTAGAGCTGCATGGTAGGGGGATGCAGGTAACAGACAGAGAGGAAGGACGTGCCTTCTATGTTCTCACCATCATAGACAGCAACGAAAGGACAGAAGCAACTCAGAGAAGGTTTGTCTTTGGGCTGAACATTTTCCTTTGTTTCCTCTTCTCTACTCCCCTCCCCGCTCCTACTCATCCAGTGAACACAACTCACTAGACCTCATAACCAATGGGGATGGCTTCCATAGATTTGAGGGATTTACTGACACCAACATCACACAAAATTGACTAGTACCTTCCCCAACTGGTGCCCATGAGTCAACAGAGCAGATTCATAGAACCATGAAATTCCCTCATTTTCACTCATGGAAAAGGTGTAAAAGTCATAAAACCATAGAATGTTAGATCTTTAAAAAATTAGTGATCTACACACCAACTGCCTAATTTTTCCAAAGAACCTACTAAATTCTAGAGCAAGAAGTATCTTGTCAAATGCATCCAATAGTTAAAAAACTGAATTTGGAAAGAACCTAAGGCCTAAGACTCAATTTCTTATTTTCCATCCTGACGTTTCTTGTGTAACAAGAACAATAACAATAATAACAAAACCCTCACCACTTATTTCAAGTCTTTTAGATTCAAGTTACATTTATTCTCACACTCTAAATATAATAGAAACATTCATGGCGGTAGTTCACAGACAGGACAGAAAATGTCTCGTCTAATTTCTTTTCTAGGCTCTTTCTACCACTTGGATAATTACCCTAGAGAAACGATTAATAAATCTGGGTTCATTGATGAGCTTATCTGGCACAAACACGGTATAAATTGAAATCCCTTTGCCTTTAAAGCATCAAGAACAGATCTCGCTCAGGCATCTCCTCATTTTTGGAAAACCGGCAGGGAGAAATGCGTAGGGCACCAAAATGGCAGTCATAAATTGAAGGGTCGCTCAGGTAGCGGGCGGTGAGGGCTGTGGCTGCCCCTTTCTCCGCCAGTCTCCCTCCGCGGGAACAGGCACTGCACAGACAGGCCCCGCGGGCCACACCGTTGCACACCACACAGCCTCCCCTCCACCAGGAGGTCCCAGAACGTGTGTAATTTTTAAAAATCAACCTTGTGGGGGCGCCTGGGTGGCGCAGTCAGTTAAGCGTCCGACTTCAGCCAGGTCACGATCTCGCGGTCCGTGAGTTCGAGCCCCACGTTGGGCTCTGGGCTGATGGCTCAGAGCCTGGAGCCTGTTAACGATTCTGTGTCTCCCTCTCTCTCTGCCCCTCCCCCGTTCATGCTCTGTCTCTCTCTGTCCCAAAAATAAATAAACGTTGGAAAAAAAAAAAATCAACCTTGTGTATACTCACTGAAGAAAATGTATAAATAAGCATAAGCGAGAGATTAAAGCCATCCAGGATACCCCAGTCTAGCAGTAACTGTTGCTAACCTTCCTACGTGTTTAATTCCAGCCTTTTGAAAATGTACATTTGGTGCTTACATATAGTTGAATCATCCGTATGCAACTTATTTTTAAACTTAATATTTTCACAAGCATTTTTTTTTAACTTCTTTCACCGGTCATACATATTTCCTTGCACGTGAAGATTTCCCAAAATGTATTTAACCAACCCCTAATTAGTTATATGAACAATATATTTTTTTACACTTTTTTGACATAATTAAGATCACCGGGATAAAATTGCTCATGCATAAGTTATTGTCTGCATCTTGAATCATTTCCTTATGTTTTTAGAAGTGTAATTATTAACGCAAAGGATGCGAAAACCTCCCTGCATCTCGGCAGTATTGTGAAAGAGCTTTCCCTAAACGCTTGTGCCAACGTAGACCTCCACCAGGGACACCGAGAGTAGGGTGCCTTTGTACCCGGCTCAGCACCGAGCGTCAGCAGGCTCTGTCAGTTTACAACTGACCGATGTTTCTGCTGCTACTATGGATAGACAATCTTGCTGTTCATTCATGACACGTCTCCGTTTCCTCGGAGTCTCTGCAGCAGACCCTCTCCTGCCAGGTTTTACAAACTCTCGTCGTTTAAGGGTATGAGCCCAGGGTCATAGCTTTCTGGCCGTTTTCTCTAGCTGGCTTGCCTTTTTGTTTTGTTTTTAAAACCTTTTTATGCCCACAAATAAGCAAAGGAAGCAATAGAAAAATCACAACCAATATGCTTGTTGGGCATGAGCCCAGGTTTGCCGAGAGTCCACCGAGGGGGGCGTCTGTCGTGATGGGGGGTGGGGGAAGAAAGTGGTCTCCAGAGAGGCCAGAGAGCTCAGCACAGGCCAAGCAAGAAGACGGCTTCTTGGAATACTAATTTATCTCATTGGTCTCATTTTTCCCCTTTCCCCACGCAAATACTCTGTAGATGCTGTGCTCCCTTGCTTGAGGGAGTTATTTTCTAAGACTTCAGAACATTCAGGAAGAAGGAATTACACCTGCAAAAAAAAAAAAAAAAAAAAAAAAACACCAAAAAAACAAAAACAAAACAAAACAAAAAAAACAACAACAACAACACAGAAACTAGCAAGGAGCCATCCTGTAAGGAGTGCAGAGCATGGTCCACTGGGACCTGAGTCCTACCTCGTAGAAGGTCCCATGCAGACCGTCGATCTTTGAGGGGACGGCAGCACAGCATCTCAGGAAAGCTGCATCCGGGTTCTAGGCTCAGTGTCACGAGTTAGCCAGCTCACATATCACGTGAGGGGGTCCTGTGGGCTGGGGACACGGGCACTCCTCTGTGGGCATCTGTGTGACCAGACGACCCACGGCTCCCTGACAGCCAGCATCTCAGCCCTCCCGGGGAGACCCCTGCAGCCCTGAGAACGAGCTTAGACAGTCGGATGGGACAAGGTGGCGGGGGCGGGGGGGGGAGTCAGTGCTGGTATCACAAATAGGTCTTACGTGTCTTGGGCACCTAACTTTCTAGACCAGAGTTTATCACTCCTGCAGCCAGACCACAGAGAAACCTCAGAAGACCAGATTAAGGAATCAGGACTTTGTTGGAGTCCTGGACAGTCAACCAGTGCTAGTCTCTTGGAAGCACAAAGCGGGGCAGGCGGCGAGACGGGAGAGAGGCTGGCTCCCAGGGTCTGCGTCAAAATCACGGGAGAGGCAAAGTCCTGGGGGAAAGACTGACGATGTCCACGGGTCGTGTGCTGAGCGATCAATTCGGAATCAGCTTCCAGTGCAGGCCAGCACACTGGACGTTCCCGAGCAGAAGGAGAGGACCAGAACTGGAGGAGGACGCAGAGCCTGGATCCTGTCTGAAAGAGAAGCGGACGCAGAAGCGGGTCTGTTTGCACACCTGTGCTGCACGCGCACCTGAGCGAGGCAGGTGTCGACGGCATGCCGCGCCCTCACCAAGCTCGTCTTCAGCACAGACGGAGGTGGTGAGTTTCCGGCCTCCTCGCCGAATCGTGTGCCAGCGTGGAAGGCAGGCCTCCAGGATTGCTCAGAGCTTTGACCTCTGTGAAGGTCGTGGCGCAGCAGGAGTCTCGCCCCTCCAGCGCTGTTTTTTCTTACTCTGAACGCGGGAGCTGCCACACGGAGCGGAGGGAAACCGACTACAAGCAGCGAGAAGCGGGCTCGGGGTAGAAAGAATGATGGGGCACACCAGGAGAAGAGGAAAGGAGCAAGCCACCTCAAAGAACTCAGGGTGTCGGGGGCGCCTGGGTGGCTCCGTCGGTTCAACGCCCAACCCTTGGCATCGGCTCAGGCCACGATCTCACAGTTCCGTGGGTTCAAGCCCCGCGTCGGGCTGTGTCCTGGCGGCACGGAGCCCGCTTGGGATTCTCCCTCTCTCTCTGCCTCTCCCCCATTTGCGCTGTCTCTGTCTCTCTCAAAAATAAATAAGCTAAAAAAAAAATTAAAAAAAAAAAAGAACTCAGGGTGCATTCCTTCTGCCGCGGCGGGGCGGAGGGGGGCCGTGTGCTCCAACGTGAGACACGCAGTGTGGCCACGTGCAGGTGTTTCTCTGGAACCCGGCCAGGTGAGTGCCCGTCACCAGCAGCTGGCCCCCATGCTCAAAGTTCTCCCGGGGCCCCACCATCAGAACACCCGTTGGCCCTGAGGGAGACGGTCCCGACGGCTGAAAGCAGGTGTTCACAGCTGAACGGTGCCCCGCTTGGCCGTCCGATCAACGTTCTGAAACGTGACCGTGATCAGACCCACCTGCGGGGCTTGTCTCTCAGCCCTCCCCCCGAGTTCCTCATTTATCTGTGGTGAGGCCCAAGAATGTGCATTCCTGACACGTTCCCTCGTGAGGCTGATCCTGCTGGCTCAGGGACTCCACTTTGAGAACCACTGGGCCAGGAGCCTGAGCTCCTCGGTGGACAAGAACATCCTGTGCAGGGCAAGCTGAACACCCAGCCACGAAGGCAGGGCTTTCTGGCCCCTTGTCACCGCAGACTCGGTGTCGCCGGGAGCTCCAGATGGACGCCCGCTCTCGGGCCGCTCAGATCTGCACGTTAATGGGGCCCGGGCTGGCCCCGTGGAGGCCGGGATGCCCTGTTCTCTCGCGTGATGGGGAGAAGGTGGTTTTGGGAAGGGGTTTCCTTTGGAGGAGGGGGTCTTGCCCTCTATAAACCAAGAACGAGAACCAGCTGCCGCTGAATCCCCTGGCCGACACCAGCACCGGCCCTCGAGCCTGTAGAGAGGGGCTCAGCCGACAACTAGAACTTCTCCTGCCTCGGTCTCCCTGCACCGCTCCGGCCACGTTCGCACCCGACGGGAGCCACGCCTCATCGCGGGGCCACACAGACGTCCTCCTGACCTCGGCCACCCGCCCAGGCAGAGGGCAGTGGAGGAGAGCCATTGCGTCTTCTGGCCTCAGCACCCACAGCCCTGCAGGCTGGCCCTGGCTCCGTGTGTAGGCCTGCGGGAACACACAAGCTCCCGGGGGTGCCCACACCCCCTACAGCTTTCCTGAGGCTACAGGTCCCTGCCGGGGTGGGCCTGGCTTTGGTGCCTGTTCCCTCCAACACCGCTGTCTACGATGGAGGCTTGACTGGAGGAGGCTGGACATCAACGTAGTCCCCGCGGCTGGGGATGCCCCATGTCCCTGTGGACAAGCTAGTCTCTGGCCCGGCAACTCGGGGCCTGGCTCGCCATTCTGCCCATCGGCCTCCTGTCCTGGGGGGAACATGTCACAAAAGAGTGAACATGATGACAGCTGACACAGCTTGGACTCATGAGCACCAGGATATAATCTCTCACCACAAACTAAATTCCATCACCACACGTATTTTTAAACGTAATATAGGAATTCAGGTATTGAAAAAAAAGTCATATGAAAGAAAACCCATTAGAATCATTTTCTTTCCTGAAATGGTTTTGTTGGGATCTGCCAGGAACTGCCCAGTCCTCACCAGGGTCCCCATGTTCCCGGAAGCAGCCTCCTGCCGGTCACAAGGGTCCTCGGTGGGTGCGATGCGCACAATTTTAGGACGATTCCCAAACAGACCTTTCGGTTCTGTTATGCCGATCGTGAAGTCCTGCGAAGTCAACATGAGACTATTTCTAGATAAAGGAAACATTACTGCGAATAACTGAGCCCCCAAACCCCACAGAGCAAATCCCGTTCAACCTGCTTTCCTTCTCTCGACTAATAGAACACAGCCTCTCACAACCTTCCAAACCTTCCGGCACATTTCAACCAGAAAAGCTTTCTTGGCTCTTTATTTCCGCTCACGGACTGCTCGGCTACATCTAAGAAAACGTATTTCCAAAACTTTGGTTCTCCTTATGTGCTTTACCTGCGAGTAAAGGGCCCGGCGAGTAGTTAGAGTCCAACAGAAAGACTGTCTCAAGTCAGATGCGTCTTGTTTCTTCCTGGTGCTGCACTTTGCCTTCTGTCATCTCACTAACAGGTCCGCCACACGGAGATCATTGCTCCTGGACAAACTGCCGTCTCATAGTGTCTGACCTTTAACCTTATGTTTTATCAAAATGGATTCCTTTCCCTATCCCAGCTATGTTTTATGACATGATTTCCCAGACCAATATGTGTTTACAGTTTTATTTTTTTAATTTTTAAACATTTTTATTTATCTTTGAGAGTGAGGAGCGGGGGAGGGGTATAGAGGACGGGGTACCGAGGATCTGAAGTGGGCTCTGAGCCGTCAGCAAAGAGCCCAACGCGGGGCCTGAACTCACAAGCCGTGAGATCACCACCTGAGCCGAAGTCGGACGCTCGACTGACTGAGCCACCCACGCGCCCCGTATTTACAATTTTAAATGAGTTTTGTCTGATCTTATTTTCCTGTAAAGTCATCATAGACGAAGGAAACGTTTACAGCTGGCCACTTGTCCCTACAGGCGTAGAGTCCAAATCTCAAGGGCTGAAGAAGACGGACCTGTCTCCAAACCCCAACTCCGCGGTCACCAGCAAGGAGACTTGGGGTGAATTCTTGTATGAAAGGGATCAAGGTGCCGACCTCATAGAACTGCTGTAAGGTGACATAAGGTCGCCAGCTCTAGTCCTGCCCTCAGCAGGCCCCTCATCGATGACCGTCTTTGGTGCTGCCCCCATGCCACGGCCTCTGAGGAGGCCTCACCTCACTCACTGTCCACGGCACAGTCTTCGGAAGATGCCGCGGCCCCTGCGCCAGGGTCCCCCCAGTCACAGCTTGTTAGGGCTTTGCAATGGAGCAGAGCACAGCCCTTTCTGAGAAGCGGGACCTGAAGAAAGCTGTTGACCTTCACCACATAAGACCACCACGGTAGGAAGCCTCCGTCTCCAACGAGATCGGGAGTCCGTGCCAATTCTCCTGACTGCCATCGGCAGAGCAACGCACGTCACAGCCTTATTAACAAAGCAGCAGAGACGGTGTCCCGAGACGTGCCTTTTGGGGGGCTTTGCTCCTTTCCTGACACCAAGAGTCCACATCGAACCCAACGCGTGAGATGTTCCCCGTCACGTCAGGCTTTTCGGCATGTCCCTGTAATACTAGGTCTGCTCTGTGTCCGGAATGTATCTACTGAAAACAAAATCACTTCAGTACCCTGGGAAGGACTTCTGGAAGCACCCCGCACCCCTGGCTGGCACACAGGCCCCCCCTCCCCTAACAGGAGCAGGTGCACCACACTTCACTTCCCACTGCCACGACTCCTTTCTGTCGACAAGCTGTCAAAAGCACAGAACCCAAGATCTGCGAGGGCTGAGCTTCCAGACATCTGCCAGCAGCCATCACCCCACATCCAGACAGCCTGGCCAGGGCGGCCCCTGGTTCCCCACCCAACAAGGCCGTCCGTCCCCTGGAACCAGACCTTCCTGGTTGCCCGCTGGTCTAGCCAGCAAGCCTCCCTGAAGGAGAACGGGGGAGAACGGGCACGTCTCTGGATGGCTCTCGGCCTAATTAAGTTCCCCCCAGAAGACCGACGCCTGGGTCCTCACCGTGTGATTCAAGCCCTCCCCCCGCAGGCTGAGCGGGTCGGGTACTCATCCTGTGGCCCACACTAGCCGGGGAGTGTCAGCCACGAGGGGCTCGCCTGGAACAACCGCTATGGGACCGAAGAGACATGGACCCTGTGCCAGACGCCCCGCGGATGCAGAATGAGGCAGAGCACGTGTGGGGACCACCTCCGGACAGGAGCAGCATCCTGCTGGGCACAGAGCCCGGTGGAGAGGTGGGGAAGGAGGCGCCACCGTGAGTCCCCTCCGGTTAACCCTCAGAAGCCCTCTCCCCACCCTGAACGCTCCCCTCCCCGGGGCCCTGACTACGTTGATGGGGGGCACACGCATTTGCTCGTGGTTCCGGAGGCACCAGAGAAAGGAAGCCCGGTGGTTAAGGGCGAGGCTAAGACCACCTCTGTCCCCGTACTTGGAGTCACACGGAGAACAAGGAGCGTTGGCCCAACAGCTGGAAGACGTGGTCTCCGGCCTTTTTTCCGCCTTTTTCGCTTGGTTATGTTTCCAAGGTTGAGTCACGCGGGGTCTCTGAAGCTCAGCCTCCTAGTCTAAAAGGCGAATATAACATCCCGTCTTCTTCCACCGACGCCTACTGGGAAACTCAAAGCCCAGCAAAATGGCTCATACAGTTGGGACCACAGGACTCAGGAAACCCTAAAGGGCAGGGGGAAGGCCCCGCGGCCTGTCTCCGGTGCCCTCCCCATGTAGTCTGGCCCTCACCGCACTGCCCCCCTGTCCCCAGACCCCTGCTGTCCTGACCTTCGGGAATGGGTCGTCCCCAGCTCTAGAGGTCACTTAATTCTGTCCCACCGCGATGAAGAATCTGAGAGGCCATAAATGACGTAAATTGCTATCTTTGCTGTCCTGGCCGGGGAGGGAGCTGAGTTAGCTGGGAATCTACCTCCTGCAGGTGTAAGGCAACCCCGCTCCCCCCCCCCCCCCCGGTGGTGTTCCCAGAAGGGCTGGGCATCTGAGCACTGTTAGCACGTTTATACGGGGCTTGAGAAATCCAGACACGGAACTCTAAGGAGGGGGCCTCCATGGTATTTCTAGAGCAGGCGGAAAGCTGTTTGGAGAAGGGGCTCCGGGATCTCACGGCCGAGCAGACCACCAGGCCTGTCTCCTGGCCGTGCTGCGCTGGGAAGGTCACAGCGGGCCAGGCTGGGGTCTCCCGGCTCCCCTGGGGAAGCAGCTTGAACCCTCTGCCCTGGACGTGGCCTCTGGTCCTTGCTGGAGGCTCAGGGATCCCCCATCACCCACAGGCCACCTCCCTTGGCCCCTGACACCACTCTGAGCCCTTCTGGTCCCGCACACGTTCCTCCAACCCCGGGCTCTCCCCCAGCAGGGGCCTGGCCCGTGGGCCCTGCTTGCTTCCTGTGCACCCCTGTTCCCTGGGGTCTGGGGCAGGGGCAGCCCTGGGCAGAAAGCTGAGCACTAACCCAGAGCAGGGTGCAGGGGGCATGTTTGGGAATGGGAGCATTCTGTCACGGACAGTCTGCAACCTGCAAGTTCAAGCTCTCCAGCCACGCAAGGCTGACCGTATGTCAAATCCCGAAGTGAGCTCTCACCTGTGCCTGGTGCCGGGGGAGCGGGGGAGGCCTGGGGGAAGACCTGGGAGGCACTGGCATGGGCCGTGTGGCCCCGGAGCCTGGGCCAGGCTGAGAAGCCTCCCTCCGCCCGCCTCTCTCCAGCTAGGCCTGGGGATTCCCTGCTCTGACCCCATCCCAGGATGCAAGGTCCTCCCGGCCATCCTGTCCTTCCCTCTGGAGGGCCGCCGTCTCTGTGGGAGCCACAGCCCCACCGGAAAACCCGCTGCCCTCCCACTCTTCTCCCTGTGTGAATGCAGCCACGAATCACGTCTCATTAACAGTTCACTCGGCCAAGCAGTTCTGTTTCTGAACAAATCAGAATGCAAAAGCCCAAAGTGTGTTCATGTAGTACACTGTGCAAAAGCCCAAAGTGTGTTCATGTAGTGCACTGTGCAAGTAGAATGCCAATCTCTTACTTTCTTCAAGAACGGAAACTGAAAGTGCAGAATAATGTTATATACAGTGCTATTTTGTTATGTCCTCAGCATTATTTAAAAATTAAACAGTTGGGGCGCCTGGGCGGTTCAGTCAGTTCATGGCTCAGGTCATGATCTCATGGCTCGTGAGTTTGAGCCCTGTGTCAGGCTCTGTGCTGACAGCTGAGAGCCTGGAGCTGCTTCGGATTCTGTGTCTCCTTCTCTCTCTGCCCCTCCCCTGCTCGTGTTCTGTCTCGCTCTTTGATTTATTTATCAAAAATAAAATAAACCTTAAAAAATTTTTTAAAAACATACAATACCTTGTTTTTACTTTTCTGAGCCTTTCCCGAACTTTCCAATTTGTTTCTTATTATTTCCTCTTGTTCTACCCCTGCCTCTTTTATAAAGATTAAAAATCAATTAAATGAAGTCAAATTCCAAAAATTAGATTTCATACAAATAAAATTCCTGTCCCAGCCTCCCACGGGGACTTTTATCTGTGCATTTGGAGACAGTTCCAGTTTCCCAGTGAACGTCTGCGGTTGGCCACAGCCTTGACACTGAGTCCATTGAATCATGTTTGTCCACAAAGGTGGCCACTCCCACTGGGCAGGTGAAACGGTTTCAATCACGCCCAGTCAGGCACTCAGACCTTCACTTAAGGACACGGCGCTCTGGAGTCTGACGTCGGGGCAGTGTAAGCGACGCCCTGTGCCCGCACCAAGCGGTGGGCTGCACGTTGCTGAAATGGCTCTGTGTCTCCTCCTTGGACCTTAGACTACAGAGCACAGGTGGCGCCCCGCACGGGGCTGCAGGGGACACAGGATTTCCGGAGGCATGGACAGCGCCCAGCAGCCCTGCCCGCCTGGCCCCGGAGCGCGTCATGCATAGAAGTCGTGGTGTCGCCTCCCAGGGCCGCCTCGGCGCCCCTCGGAGGCGCTGTGCTGCGCCCGCCTTTGAAACACAGAGGCCTCTGTGTCTCCGCTATTGCAGTGTAAGGCCGAGCCCAGTGTTCTGTTCAGCTGAACGTTCAGTGCGTCTGAAAGTCCCTGACGGGGTCGCTGTGTCCTGAGATGAGCAATCACAGTCGAGCAGAAGGAAAAAGCGCTCAGCAGACAAGAGCACAGGCCGAGGGGCAGCTGCCGGTCTGTCTGTGCTGTCGACTGCAGAGGCCCGGGGCCTGGCGCTGGGCAGGGGCCCTGCTCCCCACCGAAGACGGTCCCCCCAGTGTCTTGTCACCAAGGTCACCTCTCGCCGGCTCGGGGATCGAGGCCTCCGTGCCCCGCGGATGTTCTCTGGCCGCTCTCGCAGGAAACCATGCGCCTCCTCCCCGAGACTCTGTGGCCAGTTGCCCCCACGACACAGGAGTGCCGTGATCGCAGGCTCAAGTGTACCTCCCCCACGTTTTATATCCCCAGCCTCCAACAATCTTCAGAAGAAAGCTGCTGCGGTTTAACCGGCACACGCAGGCGCTCCAGACGTGTCCGGATGGTGACGCTCAGGGTCCCGTGGCCGCGGGGACGCCATGCCCTGGATGCGTTTACACGGCGCAAGGAAATGCTTCGCTATGGGGTTTCCTTAGAGATGTCGGTGGCTTGGAGCCTGGGGACAGACCACCCCCAAGCTTACGTGAATCCAGAGAACCAAAGGACCGTGGGCACGCCCTCTGTGGTCAAGGTAACAAATCACCCGAAAGGAGACGGCTAAGACACCACGAACGTTGCCCCTGAGGACAGTAAAGTACTGAAGTCTAACCCCAGTCCCCCTGAGCCGATGCCGCGGTGTGGACACGGCCGTCCCTGCTGGGGGCTCCGGCCTGCACTGTTCCTCGCCCTTCCCACCAGTCGAGGGCTGCAGGCACCTGAAGCCCGTGGCTCCTACAGCCCGCGTGGCTTCTGCAAGGCTCTCCCACTCTCCCCATCACCACACCGCCTTTTCTGAATGCCCTCTGGTCGCCCCCATTGAGGTGGGTCCCCGACAGTTATCCAGGGTAATCCTCCCATGTTAAGATATTTAACAGAATCACAAATACAAAGAAACTTCTCCCAGAGGAGAAATCGTATTCACAGGCTCCAGAGATTAGGACACGGTTGGATTTGAGGGATATTATCCTGTCCATCTCAGACCGCTTGAGGCAGTGGGTCACATGAGTACAATAGGTACAAAATGGCAGTTTGTGTTACAAGAGGCTAAGACGGGTTCAGGGAGAGGGTGCCCCGAAAATCTCAGACCCAGGGTAGACATAAGAAGGAGGAAGCGGCCAGTGGGGAGAGACAGGAATGTGGGTCCGGGAGGGGTGACACGCAGTACAGTGACGGGCGTTAGGAATAGGTGTGATGTCGTTGACCTGGGCTTGTTAAGGTTTGGATCCAAGTGTTGGAATTGGGGGCCTGGAGTCTTACTCGTCAGGGAGTCCCAGGGACCTAAGGCATTGTGGGCGATAGGGGCACAAAGGACAAGCAGGGCAGATACTGTCTCAGCATCAGACAGGGCTGAACCCACCCCACCCAGGGAACTCCCTGCACCCAGCCCCCCATGAGGTCTTTCACAACGTCCTGGAAATACGTTGGCAATGATTTTGGGTGGCCAGACCTGAGCAGAGGGGAACAGCTTGAGGGACATTCCCTTAGCATGTGGGCCGCCTCCTGGGCTGGGGGCTCCCCGTGAATTGAATCGCCAGCAAGGGCTGCTCCGAGCACTGAGGGAATTTTGCCACCAGGGACAGCGGTGGCCTGATGCTCCCGAGATGCCAAGATGGTGATGGCCAAATTGTTGAAGAGCCCACGCAAAAGTGAGTGACACCACAGGCAAACAGAGACCCCAACATGTGTGGCACTGAGGGGGGGATCTGCCTTGCAGACGCAGGGGCCCAGGCCCAGACTGTTCCCCCAGGTGGACCCAACCAGCCCGTGAAGACCCAAAAGGACAAACAGGGACGTGTGTGCAGCCTGGGAACCGGGAACATCACTCTCATGGGCACTGTGTAGACAGTCAATGAGCCATGGTCCGTGTCCAAGCTGAGCCTCTGGGTGCTGATGCTGTGCCCCGCAGCCGCGCGGTGGGTGGATGCAGCCACAGGCCTGAGGGGGCCCCTACCATGCTGTGCTCTGGACAGACTCAAGTCCGTTGTAGTGCACGCTCACACCCAGCTTGCCAGCAACGGCCATACGGGGTTGTTTAACATTTCAAATGAAGAGTAGGTTGCCTCCAGAACCCGAAAAGGCTGAAAGGCACTGGACCGTGTTAATGTGAGCGTTGGGAGTCTCTAGATAGTGCGGGCGGGGGGAGCAGCCCTGAGCAGACCAGGTGATAACTGGCTTCTCTGGCAGTAGAACCCAAAGGGCAGTTAAACCCAAAGGAAATCCCATTTGGAGGGTAAGAGTCTGCGGTGTTCACAGTGAGGCAGGGGGCTCACTTAGTGTTCATATACTTGAGCCATTGTCCGCACACACGAAAAACTGTGCAGGTAAGGACACAAATCCTTTTCATTTACGTGTAAATCATGGGAAGAAAAGCGACATAAAGTCAGATCCAAGATGCTAGTCAATCTTTCCAGATCCTCTGGGGAGAAGTCGTGCTTGCTTTTATTATCCAGATGACTTATGGTGCACTGAAATACAGTCTCCTTTGCCGTCCTCAAGCAACAAAGGATTTGGTGATGGTCTTTTGCTTCTCTATTGTGTGTGTGTGTGTGTGTGTGTGCGTGTGTGTGTCCCACAAAAACATATATAGCACGTTGTTGGAAAACCTATTCAATAGGTTTTGAAAAATTCATTTCTGCTTTTAAAAAATCACGTGAATGATTTTCAGATTCTCATTAAAATACACGAAGTCTTAATAATAAAATCCTTCACTGAAAATGTAACACATGATGACCTAAATATTGTGAAGGAGGCATTTTCCCCCCAAATGGTACGGTCTACAAAACTGGAGTTTTGGGGTTTTTTTTTTTACCAATGAATAACCAACATCTACTAAGATTTTATTGCAGAATGAACAGTAGACTTAGTGCTTTGAAGAGACGTGAAAACGTATAAGCACTAAAATATTTAAGAGAGATGGATGGAGTCAAAGAGGAACACAACCTTCGGTGACTCGATTGTTCTTTCATTTCCTGGCAACAAAAGCAAATGGCAATTCGACACTGGTAACCAGGTAAGTGTCCTTTCGCAAATACAGTCTGGATAGCACGCTTTTTCGTGAATTTTGACTTTCACCTATTTGACATCCAAAATATCGCTTGCCTGTTTATTGAAGACTGAAGTTTTAAACAGGGAATGAATGAAAACCATATCTCAGAGAAGACTTTTGCCTCCAGCCTTTTTATTTTGGATTCAGTCTTGAGCATTAAAGACACAGATGTTTGCCATCATAAAACAAAATTACCCGATTCTGTGAGTTGATTCTGTAGAACTTTTTGATCCCTAATCACAGAAGGAGACATTCTTTCTGTTTCATCAGGAATTTAAAATCCCACCTGGAGGGAATCAGATTCTGCTGTTTCCTTGAGATTTCTAAGTGTGAATCTGAATATGAGATTCTGAAATATTTACTTTCTGTCTGTCAGCTTTCATTAAAAGTATGAAAAGGCACCAATTTTGTTTTGCTTTCAACAGTAATATAAGTCTGTCAGATAAAATGCCAAAGCTTATTTCTTTTGTAGAAGCAACAGTTTTAAGGTTTTCACATCATGATAATTATTTTCTGGAGACACAGCAACCGCAGAAGAGAAGCGGGGTTTGCTGCATGTGGGGGATGCTGTGGGCCTACTGTGTCCACATGGAGTGCTGTGTCGCAGGTGCGTGTACCCAGCCCGCCTCACTGGATGTCACTGTCAGTCACCTGTGCAGGATGGCTGACTCTATTCCATCTGGGGGCCGGTATGTCCACCGTGAGGTTGAATACCCCACCGTCCATTGTCCCAGGTTGTATGGATTCACTTGCATCACTTTATTCTTCCTCGAAGAAGAAATAAGAGGTAATGTAGCTTGAAATGAGACTTTCCGCAAGCATTTGATGAATCGACGTGCTAATTTTCACATCTCATAGCCTCAAAATCTCTGACTCATCAGACAATCGGTAACAAAGTTGAACCTGCTTTAGTAAAGTGATCCCAGTCTCCGCGCCAAGCTTTAATCTCCAGAAATCTGACATGAGGAGTCACATGGAAAGAACACATCTGCAATATTCCCTGAGGCATTTACGTAAAACAGCAGCTGTAGTTGGAGCACAAGATATCCACCCCTCACCTCTTTCTGCCACTTGAACTTCATGGGACGCATCCTACGAGGGTCTGCTTGAGATTCTGTACGGACCAGAGTGCTGTCTTCTCCGCACCGAGAGTCCCAGTATTCGATGGCAGGTGCCGGGAAGACTTTCCACTGCTGTGTTTCATCGATAATTCTGTGAGCTGTGTCAGCCGACACACCGCTTGCCTTCAAAAACCTGGAGTTACCAAAGCTGTGAATTTTAAAGTCCGTTCGCATCCAGGTTCCACTGAGACTCACAACCACCTATAAAGATGAGGTTCACCTTGTTCACCTCCTCACGAAGGAATGAGAAATGGAGCCTCTGAAGGGTCAGCGGTCCCAGGGTCAGAGCCAAATAATAACCCACATCTGACTCCAAATTCAAAATTCCTTCCACTGTTACCTCAACGAGAAGCTGGCATGCGAGTGTGTAATACAATTTAAGCAAACTGAATTGCTACCGGCCTATGGAAATGACCCAGGCAAAATACGAATCATTGGTAGATGTGAGCTTAGACACAGAATAATCACTGTTTAGAACCCAGGAGTGCCATGATTTAGCAATTGTTACAACGTCTGTGTTTAAAAATGCGTGATATCCTCAAACTAATGTTTCCCTAGAATTTCTCAGAGCTTGCAATGGTCAGCTGAAAGCCTACTTTCTAAAGGTCAGCACTCTAGCGCCACATTTCACAAGAAAATTTCCCAAGGACATAATTCTCCAAAAGAGAGAAAGAAAGAAAGAAAGAAAGAAAGAAAGAAAGAAAAGAAAAGAAGTTCTTGCAAATATGGTTGAAAAATGCTGAGTTACTCGACTTGCAATGAGGTTCTTGATGGCAAGATGATTCAGGGTTATGGATATTCTGATTTGTTAAGTAGGAAACATAACCAGCACTCTTTTCAAAATGTGTTGAACACAGAGCACTTCCTGGTGACACGTGCTAGGGTTTAGGGCCCACGGAACACACCTGAGGAGCAAGCATCCAGATGATGGATGACATTGATGTCCCGGGGACAAGGAGGGGCCCAGATGGAAGGATCCTTCCTGTAGACCGGAGCGGAATTTCCAGGGCGAAGTCTAAGCTCTAAATCACAATGCGGACTGTTTGTTTTGTGGGCATCTGAGGTGGGAATGTGCTCGTATGTGCTCTGCTGGGCTGTCCTGGGAACACACCCGGAAAGGATGGGCAGGGCAGGACTGGACAGTCACAGACAGGGGCTCGGTGGATCCCGTGGCAGAGCCCCGTGAGTCCAAAGAGGTGTAATCGTGGGTGGGACACAGTTCCTCAGCTGTGCCATGAGCAGCCCCACTTCTGACCCAGCCCTAAACAAAGAATTTTTGTGCACTCCTCTGTAGCTTTGCTTACAAAAGGAAAGAAATCTAGATAGGAGACAACGCATTGCATTAATTATGGTGAATCAGCATAAAGGATCACTGCAGCATACATCCATTAATGACACAGAAATACGATCGAGTGTTACTATTAACTGGAACAGCAGACGGTAAAACAGTGATAACGTAATTAGGGATAGTTTTTAATTTTCCCATGTAAATGTTGCCACCTATACTTGTCTCACTTCCATGATTACGTGAAATCCATCCATACATTTTATTAAGTCAGCAGAAATAATCACAGGAGACAGTAGTATGATTTAATCCTCAGTACACAAAATAGAACGAACTTCATTTGAATAGCATGTTTTCAACAGCCGAAATCTTTGAAAGTGACTCATTGACACTGAAGGCTGTTTTGATGTAAAACGACGTACATTTCCAAATATAATCTCAATGCTAAAAATATTCCCAGCAACAAAGAAAGCAATGCAGCATCTGATATGAATGTGACGATTTTCTTTAGACCTTGTCTCTCCAGAGGAATAAACGGAGCTCAGTGCAAAGCTTCAGACGCCAGTGGCCTTGCTGGGACCCACTTCCCAAAATGGCAGGACCAGTTTGTGTGGGGGCGGGAGGGGGTTCTGTGGTCACGTTGCTGGGAGAGGCTGAGTGTCACAGTGTCTCTGAGTCTCAACAGACCGAGAACACACACGGTGGCCTCCAGGGGAGGCCGTAC
Source organism: Herpailurus yagouaroundi (assembly GCF_014898765.1). Lineage (NCBI taxonomy): Eukaryota > Metazoa > Chordata > Mammalia > Carnivora > Felidae > Herpailurus > Herpailurus yagouaroundi. Next base: position 2,347,401 of record NW_024412397.1, read on the forward strand.
ACTTCAGGTGCATGGAAATCTTCAGGCTTTGCTTGATTTTTAGTTTTGCTTTTGCTTCTAAACTTGAATGGTTTTTATGACGTAACTCTCACCATTGGTGCCCTGGCAGACGTGCTTTATCAAACTCAGCCCGAAACAAACAATTTAGTCTTCTAGAAGTGCAAAAGGATTTCCGACAGCTCGACACCAATAAATGCCTTTCTGGGTGGGATGGGCCCGGAGGCCCCAGCCTCTGATAGTTCCGTGGACGGGCCCGACGGGAAAGACAGAAAAGCACGGCCAGCAAACAGAGCCATGGAAGCCTCCATCCTGTGGCCCAGAGCCCGAGGAGCTTTGTGAGGAAGCCAGGCCGTCCCCTCCACTTGCCCCGGAGACGTCACGTTGACTCAGGCAAACCCAGTGGTCCCCCGGTTGCTGCCCTACTGGCGGAGGCCAGGGCACGGACCGCTCCCTCACATCTGCACCAAGACCTTCCTCAGCGATGACCTGGCACTCCGACTTTTTACGGAGAACAGTGGATGCCAGAGTCAGCAAACTTTTTCTGTAAAGAGCCAAACAGTACACAGTGTAGGTTTTGCGGCTCTTTGGGCTCCGACACGCAACTCAGCTCTGCCTTGTGGCACCCAGGCACCGACAGACAACGCGCGTGGCCGTGCGCCACGAACACCTCGTGGCCCTGAGACTTGAATTTCACGTGATTTTCTCGCGCCACAAAACACCCTTCTTCTGACTTTTCTCAACCGTTTGAAAATGCAAAAATCGTCCCCAGCCCGTGGGTTATACAGGCCAGGCAGAGGGCTCTTGGGCCACGGGCTGGGGTCTGCCAACCTCTGCTGTGTGCTTCTGACGCTGCTTGGAGGCATCATCTGGTCTCTGATGATAACTGTCCTGCTATTAACTGTGTGTGGTTAAGAATCCAACCTGGAGCTCTACTCGTCACTTCTGAGATACTCTTCGTGGCACCTTCCTTGTGTCTTTAACGGCTCATTCTGGACCGCAAAGAACCGTTTTCGTGAAAATCGTTCCACGTCACATCCCCCGTCTCTCTCGAGCTCAGTGTCCATGAAGGAAAGGGGTCATTTTCCTCAGTCTCGTGGCGCTCTGCAAGCCGCATCGTGGCAACTCTGGACGGACATCCGTACGTAAAGTGATAGGAAAATTACAAGGGACAGAAACACAAAATAAGAAAACATAAAATGCAGTCTTTTCTGGCAGTGGTGCTGCTTCGTGCTATATTGCCAGCTTTACTGGCTAAGTGTTTTCGGCAGGAGATCGGAAGAGAGATAGTGTTCCCCCGGGTGCTGGGGTCCCAGCCAGGTTCCCTCTGAGATCGCAAGATTCCCACCCGCTGACCTCACGTGCGCGTGGGACCTGAGACCATCGCCTGCCGTGAGCGGTTCGGGGGACTCGAAACAAACACAACGGTCCCCGACTACCTGAGCCTTCTCAAAGTAACACTTGCTTATTAGAACAGGCGGTTTTCGGAACAAGCCTCCCCCTTCCTCTGTACGGAAGATGTTCTGAGCATCATTCGGGACAGACGTGCGCTTTTGTGCTGTTTTGTGTCTCCCCTGACTTCACGCTCAGGTAACTGCCTGTCTGACGCCGGGGGGTGCACGCGTCCTCAGGACACAGCTCGCTGCCACGTGCCCTTTGCTGGGTCTTTGGGGAGAGGCTTCCACCGCGAATACGCTTGGTCCTCCTGCTAAGGCGCTATTCCCCTGAGATTTATCACCTGAACTTGAACTTCAAATGAAAAGGAGCCAGTGGTGTTCCCTCTTATGGAACGCCGCATGGTCGAAGTCGACAGTTCGCAGGCGGCTCAGCTCTGCGCGACAGTCTCAACAACCCTGGGTTTTCTCCTTGCCACCTGCTCTTGCCGTGTGAACACGTGGACATCGGCACGTTCTTACTCGCGTCTTCTAACTTAGCACTGCTTTCGGGGCATTGACTGTTTATTTACTGATATCACCTCTGATCTTACCGACCTCCCCCAGCCATTGGCGGCACCGCGGAAAACACACGCGAACACCTCGGGGAGAGACTTTGTGGGGAAAATGTCACTTCCAGGGCCCCCGGGGTTTGGGAACTGACATGTGCCATCCTGGGGCCAGACAGCAGCTCAATTCCAGTCTTGGAATTTCCACCTAAATTCCCTATTCCTCGCCCCACCCCCACCTGCCCGGGGTGCCAGGGACCTCGCTACCTTGACCCTCGGAGCTCACCCCGGTGGGGAGCAGCCAGGTTCCCTGGGCGGCCCGCGTGCCCTGAGATGGGCCTCGTCCCGCTCAGCCTGCCTGCCACATGCGGGCCGCTGCTCCACCATTCCTGAAGGCAGGCTTTGCTCTTGGCCGTCCCCTGCCCATCATCGGGGGGAAAGCCTGCAGCCTTGCTCCCTAAAGAGCCCCCGTCCCCTCCACCGGCCCTTTCCTGGACTCCGCTAGATTGCCTGCGTGGGCTCTCCCTCACCTACAGCAGTCGCGGCTGTGCTGCGTGCACCCAGCGGCCCTCCTGCACCGCCCACTTGTGGACTCAGGGTGCAATGCGGGGCTGCCTTCCGCGGCACTGGGGTGACGAAGCCAGGTGGAAACGGGAGGGAGCTGCCCCTGAAGAAAGGAGTTCGGAGGTTTACCTGTGTGTGGCTCTCTGCAGGTGCACCTCCGAGCAGGTGTGCAAGTCAGCCGAGACGAGGGCAGAGTGCAGCTGGGGGTCAGAGACTTGGGGCAGTCGGGGATGCTAGAAGGTGGGGGGATAGCTCAGAAACAGGGGAGCCCCGGCATGCAGGAGGAGCAACAAAACACGCACATATATACACACATGTATATACGCACATATACATATATACACACATATACATATATATACATGCATGTACACACACATATACACATATATACATGCATGCATATACACATATATACACATATACATACATATATACATTCACACATACACACACATATATATATACACACATATACATGCATACGTATATATACACATATATACACACATACATAGACAAATATACACAACACACACATATACATACACACATATACACATATATACATACATGTATGTACAAACATATACACACACATACACATATATACATACATGCATATACACATACATACACATATACATACATATATACATTCACACACACACACATATATATACACACATATACATGCATACATATATATACACGTATATACACACATACATAGACAAATATACACAACACACACATATACACACACATATATACATACATGCATATACACATATATACACATATACATACATATATACATTCACACATACAACACATATATACACACATATATACATGCATACATATATATACACGTATATACACACACATACATAGACAAATATACACAACACACACATATACACACACATATACATGCACACATATACATACACACAAATATACACACAAACACACATATACACACATACATACATACCTATACACATATATACATACACAAATATACACAACACATACATATATACACACACACATATATATATACACACATATATACACACATATACACAACACACATCTATCATCCATATGTTCTATGTGTGCATAGAAATACATAAGTATATACACTTTAAAATACATTCAGTATGTGTATTATTAAATATTAATAATTATATATCAATAACCAATATTTAATATATTGAACAATTCATACACTAAATGTATTTAATATAATTATATGTAATAAATTGATGTGCTAATTGTGTTTGCGTTTAAAATATTAAATATATGTATTATAATAATGTATATTTGATATCCAATGCATACTTACTATATTAAATATATACTTAAATATATATTAAACATAAACATTGTTTTCTAAACTGTCCACGAGATTGGACAATTACATTTTCATAAGGTTCTCCTTGAGATTACTCCTAGTAATATTCTTTAGAAGTTCACAACCTTTCTGCTGACATTATGTCACTCTGTTCTGGTCTTTAATGTTTCCCTCGGCAGCATCTGGGTCACAGATTATAGCTCCTTCAAGGACTTTCTAGAGCGGATTTCACGGCAGCGGAAACATAAATGTGTGTGTCTCAGGGAGACGGCCAAAGTGGAGTAGGGATCCACACCCGGAGCTCCCAACCCGGGGAACTGGTGCCACCAGCTGCTTTGGTCCCCGAAGAATCCTGTGGGGTCAGTGCAGGCTGCACACAGGGTCTCCAGTGCTCGGTTTCCTTGCTAAGAGCCAAATTCCATCGAGTCAGGCTGGTGCACACACTCATCCCATACTGATAAGAATCTGTGCAGTGCACGGGGGACAGAGGGACAGGGCAGTCAGTCCCAAGCTCGAGGTCCTTGTGGGAGAAAGAGAAAGCAGGGAGGTAATAAATACGAATACTAATTCTTTGTTGCACTTCATCCTGTTTAGAGGACCACAGATTTGCACGCTGGTCCTGCTTCTGCTGGGAAAGCCACAAACTGAGCGCGTCTGAGCACGTCCCCCAGACAGTGACTGCATGGGGGGAGGGGATTGTCAGCCGTGACACACGCAGCTAAAAACACCCAGGGAAAATTAAAACGCTCTAAAAAGCAACTGGAGACAAACTGATACTTTACTCACAAATACCTTTGTATTTGTATCACCTGGGTTATTGCATTTTTGTCCATAAAATAAAGCTAATATGTTACAATGTGCAAAATTCTGAGAAATAGTAGACACAGAAAAGTAATGCCTACCCAAAGCAACAACGAAAACTTAATATGTAAAAAAAAACGTGGCAAAATATATTAGAATTTCACAATTATGCAAACTAACATATCCAAGGGGATCTGGCTGGGGTTTATTTGCATTTTAATTTTGTTTTTATTCATAAAGTAATCAGGTAGGTATATGCCTTATGGGTGCAAGGACAAAGTTCTTAAATGAATAAGGATATAATAAAAAAATACAGACACTCAACAGGGGCTGCTATCAAACTTTTAAACACCTAATAGTGCTGAGTGCTGTGGGGAGGCAATTTAGAAGCCCAGTCATGGTTTGTTCTCTTGGTAGAAACCAGGTCCTTCAGGTAATGATTACATGTCAACAGAGAAACTTCCTAGGTTAAAATGCAATGTCAGAAAACAAATGACATAATAAAGCAGGATTTAGGGAACTTTTCTTCTGGGAATTTTAGTTTTATTCCAGTAAAAGAGAAGCCATAGAGCCTTCCAACGGTAAGCTGGAGAGAACTTAGGGAACAGCCTCCTGGTTGGCCGAGTGAATCAAAGCCTGAGAGATGCTGTGGGCCCGTGTCACACAAGGAGCTGGCTGCGGGGACAGACAGGCCTGCCTTTTCCTCTAGCTCCCGGGGAAGAGTCCCCTGAGGAAGGGTGACTTCCTGAGATCCTCCCCGACCAGAGCGGGATCTCTGGACTCAGCTTGGTCATGTCCCCCCCCCCCCAGAACTCCATCACGTGGCAGTTTCGCTATTGCTCCTGCTAAGGCTGCAAACTCGACAAGTTCTCACGGAGCCGTCTGTCCGTCCACGTTGGAGGAGGACGCTTTGATGAACGGATAGGACCCCGTGCAATGCAACTTAGAAAAGGAGCTGCCAGCACAAGCTGCTTTGTGGAAGTAGTGGGGTTAAAACTAGATTTTAAAGGACGGCCCTACAGTAATTCTAGGCTTGTTACGCTCCACGACCCCGCTGTCCACCAGGCAGGCTAACTGTGGAATCCACGTGACACACACCCCGGCTGCCCGAAGTGAGCCGGGGACTGAGAAGTAGGAACCTGCTCACAGCCCGAGTCCCACCACACCGTGCATTCTACCTCTGATCATTCCAAGAATTCGATTCAAACTCAGAAAAGTCTCGGGGCGCCTGGTGGCTCAGGAGGTTGAGCGTCCGACTTCGGCTCAGGTCATGATCTCGTCGTTCGTGAGTTCGAGCCCCGCGTCGGGCTCTGTGCTGATGGCTCAGAGCCTGGAGCCTGCTTCCGATTCGGTGTCTGCCTCTCTCTCTGCCCTTCCCACGCTCATGCTCTGTCTGTCTCTCAATAATAAATTAAATGTTAAAAATAAATAAATAAATAAATAAACCCATCTGCATAGTCCCAGCGCCGTCGCCGGGAGCCATACTACCCCAGAAAAATTGGACAAAACAAGTGACTGGTTGCTGAGACACACACGTGAGGGACAAGGCACAGAGAGAAGAGGGTCGAACGCCTCCTCCTCCCTCCTGTCCGCAGCCAGACTAACAGCCTCAGAAAGATGGACTGCTGGCTTAAATCGTGTTACTGCCCAAGAACACAGTGCTCTGTCAGAGACCAAACCCCAATATTGGTTCGAAAGCCCTGATGGCTAAAGTTGGAGGAGAGCGATTTATGCCTCCAACCAATGTTTCCGTTTTTCTTGTTGTGGAGGCTCCACGTGGCCCCTTGCTGACAACGCCTTTATTTAGGGTGGAATATTTCAATGGCTCCTTTGGCAATATAGGATAAACAAAGAGCGTATTTTGAAATAAAGAGGGCTACAGTCACGAGGGACAGCAACAGCGAGATGCCCCCACACACCTACGAGAACAGCCAAAATCAGGACCGTGGACAGCACCCGGAGGGGGGGCGGGGACGGGGGAGGGTGTGGGAGGAAGTCACAGCCAGTGGACACGCGCAGTGGTGCAGGCGTTGAGGAGGACAGTTGGGTGGCTTCTCACAAAATTAAACAGGCTCTTCCTGTACGATCCAGCAATCCCGCTTTCTTGGTGTTTACCCAAATGAACTGAAAACTTACGTCCACACAAAAACCCGCACACAAATGTTTATAGCAGCTTTATTCATAATTGCCCAACTTGGAGGCAAGCGAGACTTCCCTCAGTAGGTGATGGGTAGTAAACTGTGGTCCATTCAGAAAACACAATATGATTCAACACTAAGAGGAAGTGAACTGTTAAGCCATGGAAAGATGTAGAAGAATTTTAATTGAATATTACGAAGTGAAAGAAGCAATTGTGGAAAGACTACATATTACGATTCCAATTATATGACAGTCTGGAAAAAGCAAAAACAGAGACAATAAAAGGATCAATGGTTGTCAGGGTTTAGGGAGAGGGAGGGATGAACAGGGGAGCACAGAGAATTTTTAGGGCAGGGAAACTATGATGCTATAATGGTGGATACATGACTATACGTTTGTCCAAACCCAAGGGTGAACCCTAATGTCAAGTATGGACTGTGGGTAATAATGATGTGTCAACGGAGGCCCAGCGTAGTAACAGGTGCACAACCCTGGTGGGGATATCGATGATGGGGGAGGATGTGCACATGTGGGTTCAGGGGACATGTTGGAAATCTATGTATCTTCCATTCGATTTTGCTGTGAACCTAAAACCAGTCTAAAAAATGAAGTTGATTTTTAAAAAGGTATGAGGCGCTAAACTGTGTAGACAATTCAATAGACGGCCATCTTCGCTGTAGGGGACGTTGTATCACTACGGATCACCTTCCACTTCAGAGGTCTTACTTGGTTTCCCGTTAGTGTGCCTCAACTCCGAATACTGGGGGCCACGAGCCAATTTCTCAGCGGGGCTGGAGCCTCAGGTGAAGGAAAGGGATCCCACGGTTCCCAGATCTACATGTTCGCTAGATTATGCTCTTATGTTCCGCTCGGCACTCTTACCATATCCCTGGTCTTCAGCCGAGTCCCACCAGGCAATACAGGCTGGGAGTGCTGTGCTCTGACATTATGAGCACAGGAGTCTCTGTGCACATTCTCTGGGTGAGATCCTGGGCCGGAGGGCAGGAGAGAGGGGATTGTTTGGGTTGGCACAGTCTGGTTGAAGCCAGAAGTCATCCCATATCATCTGCCTGACACACTATAACAAAAGCAGGTTCGTGGGGCGTTTAAGACTCTCTTGAGAAAATTCCCAGAATTACTTGGTGAAAGAAATCTAGTTAGAATGACAAAAAGAGAGAGAGAGAGAGAGAGAGAGAGAGAGAGAGAAGAAGGAAGGGAGGGAGGGGGGAAGGGAGGGATGGGGGGAGGGAGGGGGGGGGGGGGGGGGGGGGGGGGGCAGGGATCTGGGCATCCTAGGATCCAGCAGGATAGGGTTCAATGGATTATTATTTGCTTATTAAATGAACATATGGTATCTTTATGCTGAAGAAGGTTGGAGCATCTGGGTTAATATCAATATACATCAGTATGCATTCCTTTTCCATTTCTTAAATTCAAGATGTAGGCAAAGTATTTGCTGACAAATAAATAAAAATTGTGAACTAACATTATGCAACAACATGAAATTCTTCCAAATTAGCTGTTTTTATCTATCTACCATCTATCTATCTATCTATCTATCTATCTATCTATCTATCTTTAGGGAGAGAAAGAGCATGTAAGCAAGGGAAAGGGGCAGAGGGAGAGAGGGGGGGGGGGGGTCTTAAGCAAGCTCTGCACTCAGTGCAGAACCCGATGCGGAGTTCGATCTCAATCTCACAACTGTGAGATCATGACCGGAGTTGAAATTAAGAGTCAGATGCTTAGCCGACTGAGTCACCCAGGTGCCCCCACTTCCCGGTTTTAAAGAGGAGCAAATATGATTCTTTTCTCTTAGAAAATATTATTAAACTTAACTAATTTGGAAAGTATATTAAAGCACAAAGAAAAACACAAAAATGATCCATAACCCTCCACCAGCTGCTCTGTTAAAGATGTGTGTATAGAACGTGTGCACAAAAAAGGTGTTTATAGCATGTGCACACACACACAGAAGACATGTACTTTTGTAACTTTCTATTTTGTGCAAATAGCTGTTATTGTCTGTGCAGCCACTGCAAGGTGGGGTTCATGAAAGCTGTGGGCCCTGTCAGCCTCCTTCATAGGCCTGTCCACAGCACCTACAGACCACACAAAGTATTAACGTCATTGCTGGCAATCTGCTGTTATTACACATTCTTTTGCGACTGCATACTTGAAAAGCAACTCATTTTATATGGTCTCATAACTAGTGTTCCTATTCTATGATGGTCAACATTTAGGTAGATTCTCAGTTTTGCTGTGCATAGATGTACAACAGCAGGAATGTTTGTCCATATCTGCAATTATATCTTTAGAATAACGGGTGAGTCAACAGGGAGCCAAAAAAGGAGACTTCTGATACATACAATATATTGCTTTCTAGAAAGGTTACTTCCCATAACACAGCTCTCCCTGAGGTAACATACATTTCACTCAACCAATTAAACAACCCCATAGGTAGCATTTGAAATGTGATAGATGAAAAGTCTTACGTTGATTCTATTGGAAATTCTGCCATTCTGAGATTAAACATTTTTCTATTTTTATTGATCACTTTCGTCCCCTCTTTTGTGTACTCACCTTGCTCCAAAATCTGTGTCTTTTCTCTTGTTGACTGACACGAGCGAACCACACGTAAGGACTTGGAAACATTGTCAAATGTGGCGCAGCTAACTTTTCAAGGTCACCACCTGACTTTTATGCGTGGCTTGATGGGGCTGGATGTCTTTAACTTTCAACTTTTCGTGTGATCAAATCCATGATTCTTTTTCCGATTCCTTAAGATCAAATCTTGTCTATGTGCTCATTCTACCACTTATTTTAAACTCATCCACCCAAAACAAATTTCATTTTATGATGTGAACTAGAGATCTACCTTTTTCTGATGTCTCAGCTGTCAGGCCAGTTTTATCAGTAACAATCATTGAGAAATTGATCATTTTTCTAACTAATTTGACATTCTCCTGCAGCTAATACTAAATTATTAGCAAAATCACATTGTTCTTTTCTAGTATTCTCATTTTACCATTTTCTTAATTGGCTGTTCCTCATGGATCACACAGTTTATTTATAACCAAGATATATATATATATATTTTTTTATAAATTTTTGAAAATTACATATCTTTGACTTAAAACAAAAACAATTTTAAAATAAGCAAAGGACTTAAATCGATCTTTCTCCAAAGGAGATACACAAGTGGTTAGTAAGCACATGAAAAGAGGCTGAACATCATTAGTCATTTGTGAAATGCAAATCATAACCACAGTGAGATACCCCTTCACATCCAACAGGTGGCTAAAATGAATATAGGTAAGATTAGATAGATAGATAGATAGATAGATAGATGACTGATAGATGATAGATAGATATAGATAGATAGACAGAAAACCTCAAGTGTTAGTGAGGATGTGGAGAACCTTCATGCATTGTGGGTGGGAATATAAAACAGTTCAGCTGCTATGAATAAGTTTGGTGTTTCCTCACAAAGTTAAGGGTAGAATTATCATATGACCCAGCGATTCCTAAGTATATGCCCAAAAGGACTGAAACAGGTATTTACACGCAGATATTCACTGAGGTATATTGGTAGCAGCCAAGAGGTGGAAACAACCCCAATGCCCACCAGCTGATGAACGGATACACATGCAATGGAATACTATTCAGGCATCAAAAGGAATGGAGTGCTGGTCCCTGGAATCACACAGCTGAACTTTAAAAATATACGCTAGATGAAAGAAGCTGGTCACAAGGGTCACATATTATGAGCCCACCTCTGTGAAATACCAGAAAAGGTCAATGTATGGCGACAGAAAGCAGATGGTGGGGTGTGGGGGAAGGGAAGAATAGGAGTGGCCGTGTAACAGGTTAATGGGTATAAGGTTTGCTTTCCAAGAGGTGAGAATAACTTGGAACCGGGTAGAGGGCACAGCTGTCACTTACTAAATGCCACTTAATTGTCCATTTCTGAATGATAAGTGGTTCCTTTTATGTCAGGTGAATTTTACTGCACTCAGAATATAATAATCTCCCATCTGTGCTCCTCACGGCAATTACTTACTTGCCAAGGCAGAGGCTCACTACCAGTCTATTTCCGTCACAACTTCATCACTCTTGACTTTCATCTCTTCGTGTTTGGCTGGAGCAAATGCCCAGCAGCGCTCTTGAGGAAGAGCGCACATGTGCGGGGTTTGCTGGCTCACACACATTTCAAAAATGCCTTTCTGGAGGCTCCACGCACCCACAAACACAACGTGGGAAGACGCCCTTGCAGTAGCCGCTAGCCTTTCCTACTTGAGGGCGGTCGGGGTGGACGGCTCTGGTCTGGGCCACATCCGTGCCGTAGGAGGAATGGGCTGAGGCCGGATGATCTGTGTTCCTCAGTGAGTAACCTGCCTTCCAGCCTGGAGGTTTATACAAAATGTCCTTCTTTATTTTCTAATTCAAAACATTTGCAGAGTTTGCCTAGATGTCAGTTTCTTTTTTTACCAATATTTCCTAGAGTGTGCAAAACCCATTCCGTTCTCAGGTTTCCTTCGGATCTGAAAATTTTTCTTCTGTCATTTCTCTGATAACTGTCTCTGTTCCATGTCTTCGGGCTCCTGCTGGGGGAGCCAGAGATTTCGACGCTCTGGTCTCCACTTCTGTCAGCTTGCTCTCATGGTTTTTCTCTATTGTTTCGTGAGAGTTTCTCAAACTTCTTTCCCGCATCCGATTTTCAGCACATTACATGCACCCAATAATGTTTCAATTCTTACAACAATATTTTAATTTTCTTCCAGTCTTTGCCACATTCACGTTCCTCTGTAACGTGTAGTAGGGTCTTTTTAACTCTGTCGCCACTTCTAATGTTTTTCTACTTTGATGAAGTCTCCTACCATTGTATTAGAGATTCCAGTCTTCCAAAATATTCAAGACAAGGACTTGAGGTTTCTTCCTTTGTCCTGTCTGATTGTTTTACTGGATTTACCATCTCTGAAAGGGTATAGATGGCTGCATAATTTAGGCTGGGGAGAGAAGGACTTCACCCTTGATGAAGTTCTTGATCACCCTTGATCACCCTTGATCAAGTTCACCCTTGATGAGCCCTGGGTGTCCACAGAGACCATGGCAGAGGACAAAGCCCATGTGCATTTCTTACCAACCTAGCTGTTTTTAGATAGTAAATTTCCTCCCCGGCCTCGACACTAGGATGTCTATTGTTCTCAGCAGCATTTCAAATTTCCAGCTTTTTCTGTGAAGCAGTAGTAATTTCACAGAGAAAATGAAAGATATCACAATCAGAATTGACTCTCAAACCAGTAATCCTACTTTCTAAATTGTCCAATTTGCCTGAGTTGGTGCAACATATTATACTGCAGACAATTTAAAATATTTAAATAATTCATCTAAAAATTAAGAATACTCTGTCGGAGAAGGATTTACTGACACTCTAATTTTATCAATGCTTTGGGTTACATTCACAGAGGGTGAATACGCCATCCATGAGTAAAGTCATTTTTCCCTCCATTAGTAGACTTTGGTAAGTCGATTTCCCCCCCCCCAAAAAAATCCTATGGAGGACCAGCATGGGAGAGAAACTGGTCGAGCCCAGCCCTGCCAACGAGCTGCGGGCCTGGATGGTCCTAGGCAAATTTCCCAACTTGCGAGCCCCGTTTTCGTCATCTTAACGCACACAAACCTTTAACTGTAGGATCTCCAGAGTCTTACTTGGCTAACCTCCCCTAATTCTTCCCCACGTTTGTCTCATTTTATTTCTGCGAACAAGTCAAGTATCTGTAATGACAAACATCTGCTGTAAAAATAGAGAGTCTCATTTCTATTCTGTTTTCATTCAAAGCCACGCAAGAGAATATTTCTCTTTCTCAGGCAAACAGCCCTGGATTGCAGCCTTGTGATGGTAGCTTGTAGGTACTCAGAAGCAGTGCCATTGGGATGTGGCTGGGGCAGTTTCGAAGGCCACCTGTTCGGTAACAGCTGTCCCTCCACGCTCCTTCTTCTCCCGGTCAGTGACCCGAAGAGCTCCTCCTCAGGGTCCAGGGAGGTGTTGGGGCTCCAGTTTGCCACACCACAGAGCCTGGACCGGGGATGCTGACCACACAAGACAGATGGCTAAGGTAGAGTGATAGCAATTTTTCCCTTATTTTTTGGAAATAAATGTAATACTCAACCTTCCCCGCATGGCATAATTACATTAGCATAATTAGTTATATTAGTAGCACGTGGTGGCATTGAGTGCTACGACACTTCACAGTTCTCAAAAACTATTTTTTCCCAGGGAGCTCTAAGAGAGTGAAATCCACACGAGAAACAGCGAAAACTTGCCAATGTAATAATAAAAAATCTTTTCAAACACTCCACTTGGAATTATAAAATTTAATTCAGACCTCATGAAAAACCGCCCCTGAGAACCAAAGTGGATTATACAAGAAGCAAATGTCCTCATTTCAATCAATGCTTAATAATGTACAGGGAACATTGTAAGACTGTACTAATGCCTCAGGTCCTGGAGCTCCAATTATCTGTTTCTCAGATGGTGCTGTGTGTGTGCTTGTTTACATGTCCGTCTCCAACGTGCAGGCACAAACCCTGGGGTCCTATACATCCTCGTGTCTTCCGTGAGCTTCCACGGGTACAAAGCCTTCCCACACATTGTTGCATAGATAGAGGAATGCAAAGTAGGGAAAAGTCTACGTAGGGAACACCGTGGAGCTTGGACCGAGACTGTTTTTCGTGTTCACAAAACAACAGGGTTCTTGAGTGCACGACAGCCAGAGTCCTTAGCCAATTTAAGAGGCGCGCGCCAGGCCGGGGTATTCCAATTATGTCCAAGTTACAGCATGTTGACGAAGTTCAGGCGATCACAGTCGTGTTCCTACTCCATCCTGTGTGTTCTTGATTTTTCCTTCTCTAAAACTCCATAACTGCTGGGAGGTGAGCCAGAGGAAGGGATTCGAATGGTGACATTGCTTGGAGAATACAGCGAAGTAAGACAAGGGCACGTGGAAAGTTGGCTGGAAATTCAAACTGATCTACCAGTGCCAGTGTGGGACCCGGATGTTGGACGAGGTTCCGACAAAGGAGCTGGGGGAGGGGAGCTGGGAACTGTAGGAACTGGTGTAGAGGAGAGGGATGGCGTGACTGCATGTGACACTCTCCTCTTGGCTTAAAGCTCTCATCCAGGGGCGCCTGGGTGGCTCAGTCGGTTAAGCCTCTGACTTCAGCTCAGGTCATGGTCTCGCAGTTCATGAGTTCCAGCCCCCTGTCGGTTTCTGTGCTGGCAGCTCGGAGCCTGGAACCTGCTTCGGATTCTATCTCTCTGTGTCTCTTGCTTTTTTTTTTTTTTTTTAAATTTTTTTTAATGTTTTATTTAGTTTTGACTGAGAGAGAGAGACAGAGCATGAGCGGGGGAAGGGCAGAGAGAGAGGGAGACACAGAATCCGAAGCAGGTTCCAGGCTCTGAGCTGTCAGCACAGAGCCCGATGCGGGGCTCGAACTCACAGAATGCAAGATCATGACCTGAGCCGAAGTCGGACGCTCCAACGACTGAGCCACCCAGGCACCCCTCTGTCTCTCTTTCAAAAATAAATAAACATGAAAAAAAATTAAAGCTCTCATCCAAACTTCCATTCTCCAAATACTTTGATCTGATTACCTGTGGCCGACGGTGGCCATCTGCGTGAGCACCTTCAATTGCAGAGAACCAAGAAATGTTTAGGAAATGAATGCTTCATTACAAATCGCTGGTGGTAGATTGTTCAGTAAATAACGTTAGGACAATAACTTTAAAAACTACTAAGTTATATGACTACATCTCATTATTAAAATAAATTCCAGGGGTGCCTGGCTGGCTCAGTCGGTAGAGCACATGACTCTTTATCCCAGAGTCATGGGTTCGAGTCCCAGCGTGGGGAGGTGTGCTGGTGACAGAGGAGCCCAGAAGCCAGCATCATGGCGACTTAGAGCACAACCTCATTCTGTTCCACGACCCTCTTCCAGGATGCGGGGTGTCCTCGGTCCATCCCGGCTTCAGACATCCGAGCTCCAGTGTCATTGTAGATTCCGAACACTCACCATATTTCCAGTCCTGGCTCCTGCCTTCAGGCAGGGTGGCAACCTTAAACCTCTGTAGGCTTCTTACTCATTTTGTTCAGTCGGTTCTATGTGCCGGGATACCCTACCCACCGTCCTCGGGGCTGCGGACGGGACAGACTTGATGGCTCTGGCCTCAGAGCCGTCCCTTGGCAGGCGGGACGCACACGGCCGGGGCTGCCCGGCTCCTATAGGAGGCTTCACCTGACCTCCCTGCTCCCACCCTGTGCCCTGAGCCAATTCCATGTGATTGACAGGGTTTTCTGTGTATGGCATCCTGTGTCTCCTGTGTCTCATCTTTGCCCTGAGATAATTTAACAAGGTGGAACATTTTGTTGGGCAGCCGTCCCTCCAAATATATCCTGGCAGATCTGTACTGTTTGGGAACCAGAAGCCATTGCTTCCTCCCGACAATAAAGGCCTAGTATCACGGCAGTCTGCTTGCGACTGACAATGCACTCCGACTCGTGCGACGTGCTCACACCAGCCCAGCACAAACGGGTCGGTGTCCCAGGACCGGGTCAGTGTCCTCCACGGCCCACGCTGTCTCCAAGCTGTCCCAGGCGTCAGGTCACCGGTGCTTTGGGTCCTGGGACACCCCTGTCTTTCCGGCGCCCCAGACGGCCTCCCTGCCTGCTGGGCTCTAACCTGTGGGGCCTATTTCCCAAGGGTTCATTCATGTCTCTACCTGCAGCAACCAGCATTTGGGTGACAACTTCCCAAACAGCTGGAAACAAATTAGCTGACAGCTTTGGAAAAGATTTTTGACCCTCTGTGTTTCAATATTCAAATTCCAAGATATGAAGGAACGTGACCAGACAATGCTGATGTCCAGCCCTAAGATTTTACGGTTGGTTATTAGCTTTCTTCAGGTGGAGTGAACACTGAGACGAATTCTCATCTACTTGTGGAAGTGGGTACCCGCATAAACTAGTTCTCAAGGATGATTTTTAGCCCCTTTCTTTGGTTTCACAAAGCTGCAGGATGTCTGCTAATGACCCGCCAGGTTCAGGTCCCAAATCTACTTTATTGACTGTAAGAACACACCTTAGCGGGGTGTTGAAAACGATGTGCTGTTACTGCTTTTAAGCCCATTTATTCAGTAGGAAGAGAAAAACCCCACAGCCGGAAGTCATAGTGTCCCCAGTTCCCTTCTGACGGTCATGTGCAGTGCTCCACGGCTGGTGCCCCTCCCCACGTGCAGTTTCCAACAGGAAGACCCATCGCGGTGTCCCTGGGCTGCAGGGACCAAGGGGGGCCTGAACACGTGCCCCAAACTGAGCCACCAGTGGCTCAGTGTGTGTCCTCTCCCGACGTATCTGCCCGGCTGCTGGTCAAATGTGCGAAGTAGACATCTATGATCAAGGCAACCGTCACGCTTGTCACAGAGACAGGAGCCCTCAAGGAGGAAGCAGAGCAGAGAAGCAGCATAAAGAGAAAACTGGGGCGCCTGGGTGGTCTAGTTGGTTGAGCTTCCGACACTTGATTTCAGCTCAGGTCGCGATCGCA
>NW_024412397.1:2363906-2389166 GCF_014898765.1 Herpailurus yagouaroundi
CCATAACCCTCTGCATACAGCATCTTCTTGCCTGGAGCTGCCCTGATAACCTGGTGGCAAAATGCCTGTATTTCAGTATCTTACTTTACTACCGTCATCATCACCACTCTCCGCTTAAGGAATCTGAGCCGGTTTCTATCTCTTGAAACTAAAAGAATCCTCTAAATAATGGGGGTTTAGCTGCACGCAATTTCCTGTTTGATTTCTACCATTTGCCTCCAGTTCCTCCAGCCGTGTGTCTGCTTCCCTGTGCCGATGCGCGCGAGACTTCAGGACCGCTTATCAACAACTGTTCTAGCACAATAGCCAGGAGACCTGGAACACAGCTCTGGGCCCGCCGCTGTCTTCATGTGTCCTTGGCGGAATCATTTACATCGTTCTCTGAAATAAGGGAGGCCAGACCGTGCGGCCCAGACATAGCGCACTGCATGTGATCTCAGACAGACTCGCTCAAGCCTAACGTTGACTGAATAGCTTTGCTTGGGCCTCATGCGTTTGCCCTGCACTCCCTACAACAGCCGTGGAATGTAGCTACCCGTATCCCCACGTCACACACAAGGAAAGCTAAGCTCACACATGTCGCCGGGGACTGGATGAAAAGCCAAGGGTCCGAGTCTACAGCGCGTGTCCTCTCCGTGGCACACCAGAGCCACGGTTCTCACTTGTGGACCAACCACACACCAACTCCTCAGAGCGCTTGTGAGTGGGATATCATTTGGAAAACTGCAAACTCCATGGATGAGTCACACACCTGCCATGCCAAATAAGACACAGCTCTGATGAAGTGAGCTCTATGCCAGTCTCAGGGCACGACCCACGAGAGTCTTAAACTCTTGAAGCATGACCCTTGAGAGCGTCTTAAACTCCAAGTACAACCCACGAAGTGTCCTGACCTCCAAGCACGACCCACGAAGTCCTAGCCTTGAAACATGACCCACAAGAATGTCCTAATCTCCAAGTACAACCCACGAAGTACCCTAACCTCCAGGTACGACCCACAAAGTGTCCTAACCTTGAAGCACAACCCACAAAGTGTCCTAACCTTAAAGCACAACCCACAAGAGTGTTCTAACCTCCAAGTATGACCCGCGAGTGTCCTAATCTTGAAGCATGACCCACGAGAGTGTCCTAATCTCCAAGCATGACCCACGAAGTGTCCTAACCTCCAAGCATGACCCACAAAGAGTCCTAACATTGAAGCACGACCCATAAAAGTGTCTTAACATCCAAGCATGACCCACAAAGTGTCCTAACCTTGAAGCACGACTCACGAAGTGTCCTAACCTCCAAACACAACCCACAAGAGTGTCCTAAGCTCCAAGTACGACCCACAAGAGTGTCCTAACCTTGAAGCATGACCCATGCGAGTGTCCTAACCTCCAAGCACAAGCCAAGAGAATGTCCTAACCTCCAGACACGACCCACAAGAGTATCCTAACTTTGCACAGCAACTGTCTGCCAGGGTTGTGAAGAGAAGCTTTGGAAAGGCGAGGGTCAATGGTCCTTCAAACCCCACAACAAGTGAATCAAGTCTGTGTCCAGAACAAACTGTATGGAACACAAGTTAGTAAGAGAATCATTGATTTTTAACCTCCTGGAGCCTAGAGGAGCATTCAGCTGTAATCGCTGTCAGTTGATGAAAATGCATGGATTTTTCCATTTAAAAAATAACAAAAACGTGGCATTGAAAATGTCATCAAAGGGGCGCCTGGGTGGCGCAGTCAGTTAAGCATCCGACTTCAGCCAGGTCACGATCTCGCGGTCCATGAGTTCGAGCCCCGCGTCGGGCTCTGGGCTGATGGCTCAGAGCCTGGAGCCTGTTTCCGATTCTGTGTCTCCCTCTCTCTCTGCCCCTCGCCCGTTCATGCTCTGTCTCTCTCTGTCCCAAAAATAAATAAATAAACGTTGGAAAAAAAAAAAAAGAAAATGTCATCAAAATAAAAGTCCCAAAACCTTTGAAGAACTCAGTGAATTGACTGCAGGTTTGGAACAAAAGTCTGACTCAACACAACATATGAGAGAATTACAATTCCCTAAATAATAGGACATTAATCGTGGCAGCCTTCGATAAAAATAACGTATGCCTGATGACTTCCCAGATAAGCATCTGTCTTGTGTCCTTCCCTGTTTTAAATTTAAAATCTATGAGTTTTGGCACTCCTGGGTGGCTCAGTCGGTTGAACGACCAACTTAGGCTCAGGTCGTGATCTCACAGCTTGTGAGTTCGAGCTCCGCATCAGGCTCTGTGCTGACAGCTCAGAGCCTGGAGCCTGCTTTGGATTCTGTGTCTCCCTCTCTCTCTGCCCCTAACCCACTCGCATTCTGTCTCTGTCTCTCTCAAAAATAAATGAAAACATTAAAAAAATTAAAAAATAAAAATCAATGAGTTTTTTTGGAAGAAGTCATAGAAGAACTATTTATGACAACCAATAAAAATGAGTCCAGTGAATTAACAAGCGTACACAGTATACGTACATATAACCTGTACTTACAGCCTCTAACTATGATTAAAATAAAGATGCTATACAAGCTAAGTGCATAAGATAGAAGCGGCTCACAACCGCCACCACAGCCACACTATCAGTCCGCGTTCTTCAGGCTTTGCTAACGGCCATCACAGCTGAAAGGCGGAGGATTACCTGCCGCCACTGTTACTGCTCCCACTTTAAAGACGGGAAAACTGAGCCAAGCAGAGGCGAGGAAGTCATCTAAGGACCCACAGCATCAAGCCCCGTGCTGCTGGAACACTGCACTGCTCTGCCTGCCTTTCCTGAACGTTCGAATGTACTCCTACAGGGGGGTTTTTATGAGGTCCCGCAAATGTGCAGCAGGCGTTTATGGGGTGGCCCCATACTGTCTCGGGGGTCGTGCAGAGTGGCTGGCAGGACTTACAGAACCGGGGACACAGCCCAGCGCAGCCGGGAGGAGGGCGGCGGCCAGCAAGGTCGTGCCCTGGGAAGGAGCGAGCCGGCTGTGCTGTGCGGGGTGAGGGCTGCAGGGCACAGCCTTGAGCTCGCCGGAGTCAGGCTTCCTCAGCGCAGGGCGGACACCTGCACGAGGAAGGCAAAGCCCTACCTGGAAGCCTCAGAGGGCAGATTTCGGGAGAAGGGGGTCGCGTCTAGAACAGGGCGCAGGCGCATGATGCAGTAACCTACCCTCAGGGGGCGCCTCTAACCCGCCTTGGTTCCCGTGGTCCTCACAGCGCCCCCCAGAGACAGGTGTCTGGACGCTCAGAGGATGACACAGCAGAAACCGGCCGCGTCCCCACTCAGAGCACACCTTGGGCGTCTAAACCACCTGGGGGAAGGGAGCCCCTGGCTGGGCGCCTGCTCTCTGTGGGTTTGGTGCACCTCGTGTTAGTGTCAGATTCGTGTTAGCGTCAGACTCCTGTTAGCGTCAGAGCGGAGCCGGACCCTGGACCTCGTGTGATGAGCTGAATGTCCAGGCTTCCGGCTTGTTCTGAAATATTGTCTGCAGGGGCACCTGGGACGCTCAGTCGGTTAAGCCTCGGACTCTTGGTTTCGGCTGAGGTCATGATGTCAAACTTTGTGGGTGCAAACCCCTCATCAGGCTCTGCATTGACAGTGTGGAGCCTGCTTGAGATTCTCTCTCCCTCCCTCTCTCTCTGTCTCGTTCTGTCTCTCTCCCTCTTCCCCTCCCCTGCTCTCTCTCAAAATAAATAAGTTTAAATATATATATATATATATATATAGTTTTCAAAAACAACTAAAAATATCTGATAAAAAATCAAATCAAATCTGATAAAACAAACAAATCAAAAACTCCACAAATTTCTAAGGCCTTTCCTTGCAGAGGTCTTCTGCAAGGAACTGGGTTTTAGGTTCTGCAAGGAACTGGTTTTAGGGTTTTAGCCCTGCAAGGAACGGGCCTTTTTCTGGGTGGGAAACAAGGGTTAATCTAAGGACGAGGGTCTGCCCCAGGGGTTTTGGTACTGGGGTTCCCTGCCCTCTAACAGAGGACATCCGCTGCGGAGGCCTTGACCACGTGCAAAGTGCCCCCCTTCCTAAACCACCCTCAGCACCTTGGTGCCAGAATGAGGGAGGTGGGGACAAGGATTCCTACTGGGCAGTGTGGGTGGCGACCTAATAAACCGGGCAGGGTGCGCGAGAGCCCTGCCTTTCCTCCCGCGGTCTGTCCCTCTGTCGCATCCTGTTCTTCTCTGCCTTGCCACCTCAGGGTCTCCGCGGACGAGCCGTCTGACTCAAGCCTCACGTCCCTGCGACTCTCTGGGCACAGCAGCCCTACCACCTTTTCTCCCCTGAAGAGGTGCGTCTGGCCTCCTGTTCCCGCGTGCAAAGGCCCTTGATGGCTTCATTGACTGCATCGTCAGGCACCCAGCCCTGCTCCAGGCCCTGCCAGCCCACAGAGATGCAACACAGACTGGTCCATGACGGGTCAGTCCTCGTGAGGAGGAGCTACCCACCGACCCCAGGCATCCCGGGAAATCACGGCATCACACAGAGTCAGACCCAATGCAGCTACGCATTTCCGCTCTATGAATGAGCACGTCAGCTGATCTCTGTGAACATCCCTTTCCCTAGCTATAACATATGAGCATGGAACTTGTTTCATAGATTTATTATGCTGTGAAACGGTCAATGCAAAGGATCTTGAACAATACTCATCGTGGGCGTTTGTGACGGTTAATTTTACATATTGACCTGAGGGCCCCTGGGATGCCCAGATGTTTGGTTAAACGGGACCCGGGCATGACAGGATAAGATCAAGGCTGGAATTTGTAGACTGAGTAAAGCACATGGCTCTTCTGTGTGGTTGCACCTCATCCAATCCACTGAGAGCCTGGAGGGAACAAGAGGGACAAGTAAGAGAATGCTCTCTCTTCCTGCCTGTCTTCGAGCTGGGACAAAGGTCCCAGCCTGGATCCCACACCATTGTCTCTCCTGGCTCTCAGGCCTCTGGACTCAGACTACAACCATCACTGGCTCTCCTGAGTCTGGACTTGTCAGCCTCCATGACCATGCGAGCCAGCTCCTGATAATAAGTCTCTTCGTGCACACAAACGGTTCTGTTTCTCATGGGAACCCTGGCAATTCTGTGTTATGAGCAATACGGTACTCAATAAATGTTGACTCCTTGGGCCACAAAGGAATGACCTATGGAGAGGGGAGGAGATACTTTGGGTAAAGGAACTTGAAAATGCAAACGTTTGAATCAGACCACAGAGCATTATCACCTGGAACCACTCTGTCTTTCCCTGAAAACTTTCCTGAACCCTCCTGAAACTTCTCAGGCTCTCAGAGCTCACCTGCAATGGACACCCACTGTGTGTAGTGACCAGCTTTGAGTCACCGTTTAGCGTCTCCCACTTCAGCCCAAGGGACTCCCTTTACTATTTCTTGTAAGACAGTTGACAACAAACTATCTCAATTTTTGTTTATCAGGGAATGTCTTAATTTCTCCTTCATTTTTAAAGTATAGTTTAGCCAGATATAGAACTCTTGGTTGACAGGGTTTCTTAAATGTCCACATTCTGAACAGGGCATCCCACTGCCTCCCGACTTTGATGGTTTTGACCAGAAATCAGCTACTAACCATGTTGAGGATCACTTCCATCTGTCTTGCTGCTTTAAAGAGTATCTCTGTTTTGACTTTCAATAGTTTGATTCTGAAAAACTTGATTCTGACTGTTTTTGCCAGGTTTTTCATTGCTTTTGAGGAGGGGTGGATTTGGGGGGTTCCCAACTCTGCCATTTTCAGAGATGTCTCACATGATGTCTGGATGACAGATGGTGATACACACCCTCTAATTAAGTTAGGCTGCAGAGGACAGAGAGAGGCATGTGCATGTCAACGCAACTTTATTTCAAGCGTCAACAAGAATTTTCTCTTCTCACAATTCTCAAACATACTCCAATCATATTTACATAACACTGTAAGAGAAAATGAGAAGTTTAAGCATAATGAGAACTTTAAAACTCAGTAACGTGCTCCTCAAGAGAGATGTAACCGTAGAAAAAGACAACCGCCTGCAAAAGATTAACTGTGAACATATCTCTGGCCTGGACTTCGAAAAGCAGAATTATAGTCTTAGAGTTGGAAGTTAATTTAGCGTGCATGGGCTATAGCATCTCTGCAAGAAACAATGTCCTAGACTCACGGGCTCCCGGACTGGAGAACTCACCTCCCCTTCACTGCCCCGGGGAAACCCTGGTGTCATGGTTACCAAAGGGGTAGGAGCGAAGGAAAGAGTGTTAGCCACCGGCATCCACCCAAAATCTACCAATTGCAGAAAAGAGGTCATAGGTGTCAAGGGTGGGAGGTACGGACAGAGATTCCCTTCTCTCTTGTCTTATCATTGCATCTGAGAGGGTCTTGGATGAGCATAGGGATGGTTCTGAGTTCACCGAGATGCTGTGCTGGATCACAAGCTTGGGGATGCAGGACAGAAGAGCAGGCAAATTACATCTGGACAGCAGCAAGGTGGGGGCGGGGAGTGCAGAGCCATGGCGGGTCAGGCCCTGGTCATCGAGGAGGGTGTCATAGGCTGAATGCGTGCACCCGTCTGCAAACTGATTTGTTGACCCCTAATCCCCAATGTGCTGGTGTCAGGAGGTGGGGCATTCGGGAGATGGCGAGGTCATGAGAATGAACCTCTTATATATGGGATTAGCATCCTTGTGAAAGAGGCTCCAAGGAGTTCCCTTGCCCCTTCTGCCGTGTGAGGACAAGGCAAGAAGACAGCAGTCGTGAGCCGGGAAGCGGGTCCTCATCAGACACCAAATCTACCAGTGACTCGATCTTGGACTCCCATCCTTTAGAACGATGCGAAATGAATTTCTGTTGCGTAGAAGCCACCCAGTCTGTGGTATTTTATTACAGTGACCTGAATGACCTAAGAGAATAACTGACCCAAAGAACCTGCAAAGTCCTGGGAGACCCCGATGATAATTGTCGAGAGGAGTGAAATGTTGTGATGTCAGAGAAATGGAACAGAGACGGTCCCTTGCTGCAGGGCAGCCTCGTGGAAGGATGTGCCTAGATACACTATGTCACCTCCCGTGTCTCACGCCTAAGTATTTACAGGAGCTCATTAGCACTGGAAGTTTTCCCAGTTTTTAATGAAATTTTACAATGCCATAAAGTAGTACCTATACCTAAGGAAAAATGCTCATTGGAATATGCATTTTAAAATGGTTTTTACTGAGGACAATTTTAACTACCAAGACTATTAACTTTTATAATATTTTTTGCTTAAAGGAGCATAAATGACCCACTAATGTTATTTATACCACATATAATGACAGTAATTTTTCTGTGTTTGTTGTAAAAATTGCCTTGACAATGGAAATGATGCCTAGGAACCAAGGTCTTTCTCCTGTATTTTAGGGAAAATCATATCAAATTTGTGTATGTAACCCAAAAGAAAATATGGAGTGTCTTCTTGCTAAATAAAATAATTAACATTTCTCAAGGAGAAAGGAAATGAAGGCTCTATGCAACCCTCCCAGATTTGGCCATAAGGATTTACTACAGAAAAAACAATATTGAAAGCATTATTGGCCTCAGGATAGATTTCACTTCAGTGTCCCACAAAATCGTACTTATGACAAGACAGTGCAAAGGAAACATGACAGAATGGGGAGACTAAACTGGATGACTCTGAGGGCCATGCTTGGACATTTAAAAGCTCTTGACCATGGCCAAGGCTCTCATTTTAGGGATACCAACAAGTTCCATAATTTGATGTAGGGAGCTCTGAAGTTTCTCCAATGATCAAGTTAAGTCTGAAAGGTCCTTGTCAGTAGAATTGTATCTCACTCTGTGGACTGCATGTAAATGCATGTACATTGTACTGGGATTAATAAAATATATACCATTGAAATGTACAACTGATTCACTGTAGCATTTTTTCATTTTGTCTTTTGCGTGTTTATCTTGTATCCTGTGACCTTGCTGACATCACTCATTAGTTCAAATAGTTTCTGGTAGATTCTTTGGGATTTTTCTAGATAGACAATCATATCAGCTGCAAATACAGTTTGATCCTTTCTGATGTTATGCCTCTTTTTGCTTTTATTGCAGTGGCTAGAATTGCTATGCTATGCTGAATAAGAACAGAGATCCTTGTGTTTCTCCTGATTTGATGGGGAAAGCATTCAGTCTTTCACTATTAAGTATGAGGGA
Source organism: Herpailurus yagouaroundi (assembly GCF_014898765.1). Lineage (NCBI taxonomy): Eukaryota > Metazoa > Chordata > Mammalia > Carnivora > Felidae > Herpailurus > Herpailurus yagouaroundi. Next base: position 2,372,073 of record NW_024412397.1, read on the forward strand.
AGCTGTAAGGTTTAATGTAAATATTATTTACCACGTTGAGGAAGTTACCCTCTGTTCTTAGTTTGCTGAGAATTTTTAATTATAAATGGGTGTTACATTTTGTCAAATGCTTTTTCTATGTCAGGTATGATCCTATGATTTTTTTTTTTTTACTTAGCCTGCTAATATGATAGATTACGGTGACTGATTTTTGAGTGCTGATCCAGCCTTGCATTTCTGGAATAAACCTTACTTGGTCATGGTGTTTAATTCCTTTTAAACATTGCTGGATATTTGCCTATATTTTGTTGAGGATCGTGTGTCTATGTTCATGAGAGATATTAGTCTGTAGCTTTTTCTCTCCCTTTTTTTTCATTTTGCCTTTTCTCTATCAATATATATTAAAAGTACAATTGGTCTTACAGTAGTTGAGTCTGGTAGTTGTTTGTTTCAAAAATCCTTACACTCCAAAATGTTGGAAGTCACTGGATAGGAAAGTATGAATATCCTTCTCAGTTCTGTGGAATCTTAATTCAATTTGTGAAGAATACTCAGGCATCAGAGAGTGATGAAAACACCCATCCGTGTGAAAATACCAGGCATCAATAATTTTAAAAGGCAAGTGGGCATCCAAAGGGGAAAAAAAGCTAGTTATCTAAAATGGGGAAAATCACTTTACTTTCCAACTTGTTCGCAGTATGATCAAAATTCTGAGCTGCACCTGAGGATATACATGAAAATTAAGTCCAATGAAATAATTTCATATTTGACTCTTTTCCTGGGTGTTAAAGTCGACAAATGAATCTTTTACAACATGTAATAACTCAGGAATACAGCACCTTTGAGATCTGTTGAGGAACAAACTATTACTTGACAAGATGAATCCGCATAAAGAGCTCATAAGAGAGCTTACAAAAACCCTACTGATAAACAATATATCAACTGAAATACAGAATTAAGATTTTTAAAAAAGCATTTTCTATGAGAAAGAAACTCAGATACTATCTAAAGTCAAGGGTACTTATAAAGTTAGCTCCATGGGGCGCCTGGGTGGCGCAGTCGGTTAAGCGTCTGACTTCGGCCAGGTCACGATCTCGCGGTCCGGGAGTTCGAGCCCCGCGTTGGGCTCTGGGCTGATGGCTCGGAGCCTGGAGCCTGTTTCCGATTCTGTGTCTCCCTCTCTCTCTGCCCCTCCCCCGTTCATGCTCTCTCTCTGTCCCAAAAATAAATAAAAAACGTTGAAAAAAAAAATTAAAAAAAAAAAAGTTAGCTCTAATTCCCGTAAACGTGACATAATCTTTGTTTTTAACTTACGGCGATCAACCGTTTAAAATTTCTTCCTATTCCACTTTATTTTACACGTTGCCAATTAAATTAATGTTAAAGTCAATAAATGTATTCATAAATAGTATGCATATTATGATCTAATTTTTCTGAGATTCCTTCTCCCTCCCTCCACCCCTTCTTTTCATCCTTTGTTCTTATGTATACTCATTGTATACACTTAGAAGATGTTAATGATGGTTCTTTAGTCTTTATAATTTCTTGTAGTAATCTTGTCTCATTTCTACAAAAACAATAGACATGTATTCTTTTTGAAAACAGAGAGAGGGGGTTGGCGCCTGGGTGGTTCAGTCAACTCTTGATTTCGGCTCAGGTCATGATCTCACAGTACATGAGTTCAAGCCTCACATCAGGCTCCATGCTGGCAGCATGGATCCTTCTTGGGTTTCTCTCTCTCTCTCTTTCTTTCTCTCTCTCTCTTTCTCTCTGACCCTCCCCCCTCTCCAAATGAAAAAAAAAATGATAAACTTAAAAAAAGAGAGAGAAAGGGAAAGAGAAGAAGAGGAAAGAAAGACCAAAGGATGAGGGAAAGAGGGAAGAAAACATTTACCCACATATTTGTCAGTTTTCCAACGTGATTCCCCTGTATTCTCCACAGCAGCTCTCCATAAGAATGAAACTAATATAACGACAACGTTGTATTATGCTCCTGTACTTATAGAAATGACTTATAAAACAGTGCAATTACTTTGTGTGAAAATAGCATACCCGTAAGTAAGAATACTTTAAGGAACATAATTTTATTTTCAGTTCAAGAAATTGGTTCAAAACACACATCCACCAGACTTCATGCAGAACACAGAGTGATTTAGGATGTCTACATTTGGTACTACATAGATTAACACAACTCTTAATTTTTGGCATTCGGCTTTGTGAGTTTACTGGTATTCATGCTAAATTTATAGATGATAAGACATTTTAGAGAAACAAACTCCAGAGAGTAGTTGTAACAGCATCTGGTGTAGGAAGATCCACGTTCATTATTATTTCTACAGCAGTGTTTAAGCAATCACGTTGGTAAAATTAAAAAAAAAATCAATATTCACATATTTTCTTCGTTATACATACTACTATGTTATCGGGAGATAATTAACTGAAAACCTTACACAGAGAAGTTACATTTATCTCTTAGAGATAATAATGCTGTTAAAAATCAGCAGCTGCACAGAAAGACATGCATATATTTCATTTCAACATTGAGTTAAAAAATTCACACGTAACAACTGGAATGCAGTATTCACTTCTCTATATTGGGGGAGACAACAAAATTAATGTACAAGTGCTCTTTTCCACCAAGCTATTTTTTTTTGATGGGAAAAATATGATAATCTCTGAAATCCTTACATGTAAGTTATCCAACTCTCTCACGCTTCGAAAATATGTAAATTTCTGCAGATAGGCTAATATAATAGTTGAACAGATATTTTATGAATCAGATCAATGTAAACAATGAAATCTGATCGATTTAGATCTCACAGAAGGAATTACTTTTTCATAGAACCACTCAAGTTTTGGCTTACAGAGGACCATCCACTCAGTTTGAATGGTTCTTAACTCTGGCGGTGTGCCTGAGGCCTTGAAAAATGCTTGGGCTCCACCTCCAACCCAATCAAATCGGGAAGGAGGTCTGAAAATGGGGTCCCTGGACCGGCAGCATCAATATCACCAAAGAGCCTGTTAGAAATACAAATCTTGGGGCTTTACCCCAAAGGTACTAAATTGGAAATTCTGGAGGTGAGGCCCGGTAATCTGTGTTAACAAACTCTTCAGGTGATTCAGATACTTGGTAAAGGCTGAGAACCATGGTCCTAAGGTGAGCCCAGAGCCTCACGGCCATAAGGTGAGCCCAGAGTATCATTCGTACCTCCTGCAGAATTTCCCGCTCATTCAAATGTGTTTCCCTTTAGAGACTTGTTCATCCCGTTCAACTTTTCTTTCATATGTGAGAATACCAAAGACAGCATTTCCATCAGCAACCTTAGCCACAGGATCAAACCAAACCTAATGTCCCTTACCTTTTCTGCAATGCACAGCTCTCCTGTGCAGCTATAACTTGAGAAATTACAAGATTCACCAACAAGGTTCAAGAAAACTTGGCATTCCTATCCCTCGGTGTCACACCTTCAGTCTTTACGAAATACGTGGCCATGAAGCCTGACTCTCAGAAAATCAATATATGGCAAACAATATTTATGTATCCATTTCTGGTTTGTAAATATTCCCAAAGTATAATCTGATTTAATAACGAGAGGATTATTAAATTTAATTCTTTGTCCAGGCTAGCTGGCCCTATGCTGAAAATATCACAAACTAGGCATCTGCTCACTCACTCAGTAAGTATATTCCATGTAAAGTTCCTCACGGGACCTCAGGGCTCTGAGGATAAATAGGACTCATGCGCCTACCCACGCTCCCCACCTCCCTGTGTGCTGCCTGATCCTGAGCTGCATTATTGCAACACACTTCTTATGTATGTCTACACCCCCGCAACCGGCTCTTTGATGGGAAATTGACACGGTTTCTATGGTTATCAACAGTTTCTCTGAGAGCTAGACTGAAATGTGCCACAATTGCATGTTTACATTGAGTTTTTCTTCCTAAGGAGATGGGAAGGTTTCCACCTCCCCACGTGCTTCTGCTCTCTGGGACTTTTGTGGTTTCCAAACGGAGACTGTTTAACTAGCGGTACCTATGATAGCAGGTTAAGTGGCAAGACACCCATTCTGACCCTTTCATTTTGGCTGCTCTGCGCCCCAAGGTGCTCACCTATATTTTGCCTTCACTCCTGACACGTCAGAAAGAGCTCTTTCTGGCCCAGGGATCATAGGCCATTTGCCTGGTCCAATCTCTTGGCAAAGTGGATGCAGGGAGGGGCAGGGTAGGTCGGGACGACTCATCCTGCAGAAGCAGAGGGAGCACGCCCGGAGACCTGCTGCAGCCACAGCCAGGTGCCCACCTCCTGACTCCCATCTGCTGTGACAGTCACTCACAGGACACGAGCTCTTGTGGGTGTGACATCACCAGAGCCAGCACCCCAAAGAGGGCCCTCAGGACAGACGTGCCCATGGGCCTGCTCAACTGCCTTTCGATTCTCTGAAGAAACTGGTCATCTGTGATCCTTACAAAAGGAACTTTTCTCTGAAAGCTTGTGTTTCCGACACTTCACGGTTAAATGGAAGGCTATGGATAGGGCAACCAGGAAGATGTCATGAGCCCGGCCGAACAATGAAGATATGAAAAGTGTTGGACTTGGGTCATTCAGGGATCCCTCAACGATGACAAAATCTGGAGGATCTCAAGCACAGAAATACGATTGACCTTAAGAAAGGAGCAGAGGAGAACAGATAGGATCACAAGTTGCATAAGTAATACAAACAGTGAGTGGAGGCGTGACCAGAAAAATCCAATACAAACGGTGGGTAACGTGTGCCTTGGATTCATTGTTTCTAACTTTCGGTGAAACCGGACACGGAAATCCAAGGGCAGAGGAAGCAGATGCCCTCTGGCTGAACAGCAGAGGACGCAGCTGGTGCCTGTCCCCCGAGGTCCCACTCTCCTGCCTCCGTGCACGGTCGAAGATCTACACCATCCGGAGCCCCAAGGAGCAGGGTCTACCACCAACACCCAGGTGATGCTCTGCCACGTTGTGAACATTCAAGACACAGCCGTTACATCCCAAAGGCTCCCATTCCATCACTGGTACCCCGCTCCACAAGTGGGCATGTCCTGTCACAGCCAAACTTCCTACTTCATCTGCCACATCAACAATGCTGGCAACATGGGCACCTTGCCACACACACACACACACACACACACACACACACACACACAAATCGCTCCGGACAAGATTGGCCCCCACCGCCACCTTTCCGGTACCTGGAGGCTGGCTTCCACCGCCTTTCCGGTGTCTGGAGGCGTGGCCTCACGGCCTTTCCGGTGCCTGGAGGTGTGCTTACACTCACACTGATGCTCACCACAGCGTAAAATGCTGCCAGTCACTTCCTTTCTTCACCGTCCCCTCCCGGGACCACCCCGTTTTACGCGCTGGATGGCATGTTACCTTGACTGCCCGGAACAAGCCCACCACAGGAGAAAAAGGAGCTTAACAGATCCACAGTGGTCTTGAGAACAAGCACACAAAAGTAGGTTCCGTTTTAACAGTCAATATTCAATCTTTTGAAGTAAGGCTCCATATATAGTGCGTGGTGGCCGGTAGAAAACCCAGAGTGGACCACAAGGTTCATCCCAGTTTATAGGTCACCTTAATGATCATCACTGCCTGAGAGTAAAGACTCTGAATGGTGGATCCCGGTTCCCGTCGATCAGCAGCTGGTGATCTTTGTTTTGACTTCCCTAATGCTGAAAATCTGGACTGGCACGACGTACCTAGAGATATCCAGCGATCTGTTCCCCAGCAGAAAGGATGAGGCTTTCCACCCCCAAAGTGACATCAAAACCCTTCTCTATGCAATCAGTTCTCCATGCAGTTGTTTAAGTAGAGAAAACTCAGCCAAGGTCGGAACAGACAGAGCGAGTCCAGCTGAGGTCGTCTCCACGGTGTACTCAGAGCTAAGAGCTTCCTCCTCACCCCCTAGAAAGGCCCCTCCCGCCGCAGCTGCGCCCAGGACACAACCCGAGTTCTGGCAGAGGGGTGTGCTGAGCGCGAGCTCGGGAGCCAGCGGTGAGCGGTGCTGAGCCCAGCGGAGGTGCAAATGCACCGGCCTGCTAATGTTCCTAAAGATCACGCCCAATCAAGCAGACGTGCCTGTCCCAGAGGCCCAGCAGGGCAGCCAGAGTGACAAAGGTGACTATGAGTGAATCTGCCACGCCTAAGACACTAAACACACATCCGACACCCTCCCCAGACATGCTGGCCTTCCGCAGGCACAGCCCACACCAAAGACGTGGTCGGTGCGTGCAGTTGTTCCTCAGCCCCAACTTTTCCTCTTCTAAAAGAGAAAAATCAAAGTACATTATAAATTGAAATACAACTGCCATCCTGTCATTTTTTCTTCCTAAGACAATAGGTGGCCATCAGCATTTGGGGCCACCTACTCTTCGTATAGATGGCTTTTTTATAATACACAAGTCAGTAACATCCACTTGACAGACAGCCTAATAGGGAGCACTCTCTAACGGCCAAGAACAGGATCGCCTTAGGAAGAAAGCCGGTTACAAATTTCAAACGTGGGAGATACCTGCAGTCAGTGTCGATCACAATTTACAAATTTCAGAAGAGAAGGGTCCGGTGGAAGCAGCCACACTGATAGGTTTACCCCAATTACAGGACTATGTGGTTTACATACACGCATTTAAAATATCCTTTTAGGCAAAGAAGAGGGGGAAGCTGTACATGGTTTTATTTGACGCAATGCTGCTTCAACGCGGGCGTTTGGGGACCCGCAAGCATCTGCAGTATCTGTGGAGAGGAAATGAATGTCTCGCTAAGTTATTCTCTCCTGCTCAGAAGAAGCCTGGCCCCGGGTTTCCGCTAACACTCGGGGACTACGACTGCACCGTCTCCACGCAGCTGAGGTGCTGAGCAAATGCAATCATCCTCGAGGCCGCAAGTTAAAGTTGACTCACGAGTGACTCACGCGGTTCAGCAAGCGCCTTCTCTGTTCGCTGTAACTCATCACATCTGAGTCGAAGGCCGGATTTCACCAGGGTAGATACGAGAGTGAGAAACTCGGGATAGGAGCACATTTCGAGAAGAGCACAAGAGGGTGGGGGCGGAGGAAGAGAAGGAAATGACTGTTTTACTCCTAAGGTGTGCATTGAACGATTTCATTAAAGGCGAAAATATTTACCTAAAATATTCAGAAAATGGCCTCTGTCCCCACATTGCTGAGGACACACGTGGTCAGAACGCAGACAGCGTCTACTTACGGTATCTCCTGGGGTCGCGGGGTGAGAAAGTCGTTCCAACCACGTCACTATATTCCTCAGTAGGAGACTGAAACCCGTCCCCATCCGTGTGAAGCAGCCAGCATTTCGGCCACTTAAATATTCCAGAGCTAGTGTCCAAATGTGAAACACTAAAAGCCCAGAAAAAAATCACAACCGCCTTCTGGCACCGAGGCAGCCAAATCTAAGGAGACGACATCAATTCTCTTTGAAGTGCGCCGAGAAACATGGTTTGCAAGCCGCCCAACTTCAAAGGCAAATACAGCATTTGTCCGTTAGCCTGGCCGCTGCAAGAAAAAGCGTGTCCTAGGGAGGCCTTCTTTATTTAGAGGACGAAGCAAAGGTGCTTCTGACTTGCTTGCGTTAATTATATGTTAGAAAAACCGCCACCTAGGAAGCACGCGCTTGGTCAATGCAAGACACTCTGACGCCTCTCTGGGCAACTGAAGCCTGTTCTGGTCCTTCTGGAACTCCTCACGCAGACAGCTTCACAGAGGTTCAGATCTTCGCAGGACCCGAGTCATCATCAGCCTCAAAGTTTCTTATACCGGTGGACCAACTAGGCTCTGAATAAGAGGAATTGACTTAAATGCCGATGGACAGGAAAAATACCCTGTCTAACAGGTCCGCGTGTACACTCAGCAAATGGGAGGTTTCGCAGGTGCCGGCTACGACTCCGGCGCTATGCTTCTGGCTTCCATCATGCCATCCACAAATGGGATGGTCCAAGGGGACACGGGTGGGTACGTAAATACATCTTCCACGTGCTTCGTAGAAAACAGAAACATTAGGTCCCGCATTTCTTCTAGTACTTCCGTGTGTGGAGGAATCACAAGAGGAAAACAAAGGAACAGCCAGGGTGCAGGAAGCCTTTGTCAACCATTAAAGTCCAAAGGCAACCAGGAGGCACCTCTTTGTACAGCTGTGGGGGTTCACACACACACACACACACACACACACACACACACACACGACCTGTTCTGGCGTCTGCAATGGCGACTTCAAGTTCCACAAAGGACATGAGGTATCACTGTCAGGGTACAATGTTTCTGCGGCTGTACTTGAATAAAGTGCAAAGAATTTTCCATGCAAAGGACTTAGGCTGTCCTCTAAAACACTGGCATCACACGTACATGCAACTTCTTTCCCTAGCCACCAAACTTGAGAGCTCATGATTTCCCATCCTTTCGAAGAATTTTCTCCTGTTCTGGCTAGAGATTCAGTTCAAGCATTGCAAATGTACATACCATTTGCTGGAGGAGCGTGATTAGTGACAATGAATTCATCAGCTGGAAAATTTAACATGCAAAGACTTATATCGAGTTTTTTCATCTAAAATTTGATATTTCCTATGGAATCCTGATTTGACACGGGTGTGCATTACACTAAATCCTTTTTCAAAAAGTCTTCCTGATGTTGTATTCTCACAAAATATAGCAAAGTCCTGGAGTCTGAAAACTACTGTTCTAAGGTAGAATAATTTAATCTCTTCATCCCGTATTTTTCATTCCACACATGAATAAATACGAAATTGTCGTGAAAAGTACATTTGAAATTCAGCCTATGATCATTTTTGAGGAAGTAATATTGGGGGTAAATGTGCATTTAACATTACTACGAATTTAATGAAACAAAGCATGTGTTTGTACAACATATATCCCTGGGTATACCTGCTCAGAAGATTCCTTTTCTTCTAATGTTATCTGAATCACGTGTTGCGTATGCTTTCCACATGTGGCATGACTACCATGTGTCTTACTGGATTCTGACTTCTTCCCAGCCCCATAGAAACTATTACCCACATATCATCCTCACTGGCATTTTTTTTTACTCCCTTTTGGCTCAGTTCCACCCAAGGCACACAAAATACCCTGGGCGATATATTTGTAAAACTTTAATGACCACGTTCCCTCTTGGATCTCACTGAAAGCTTCCACTATTAGAATAGTCGTCCTTCGCATTTTCCCTGATATTTTTTTTAGGTAACTCTACAAAGCCTACATCACAGAATAGTTTTAAGTGACCGGGCCAATGTCGGTCACCCTGAGTCACCGCTGTGCCGCTGTGCTTGTCTCCAGAGATGAAGTTAATGGGCCCTCATGACCACAGACAGGTGAAGCTCATCTCCGGAAACCGTGTTCACTATTTACAGTTGGGGGCAAATGAGGCGGGTGCAAATCAACTTGGCAAAGTCTCACTGCCATTTAACAGATGCGCCTCTATATAAATGGCCACAAAAAAAACGAAATCCGGGTCAAACTTTGATCGTGTATCCATGATCATATTTTGAAACACATACCTCGCAATATTACCTCGTTTCTTAAAATTGAAGAATTAACACATACATGTGTTTTTTTCTAAATAAACTGGGTTCAAAATGTAGATCGCCAGTATTCCTGACCATCTTTATAGGCTGTCCTATGAAGAATTGAACATGTAGATGGAATTCTATTAACCTTTCGTTTCTGTAAAGGTATAAAAAACTATGTAGCATTTCCTTTTGTTTTTGAAATAAAATTTAGAAACAATCTTTACTAGACCTCGAGATTTCCTAAATGGATTAAAGTATTGTTTTCAAAAACAGGTGGAACTAAAATGATGCGACTTGTCATGAGCACAAGAAGTTGCAGGCTTGCTAACCCCTTGTCGTACCCTGCTCTGTCTGAGACTCCACACGAGCGCTCTAACGCTCTCACACGTGAGTGCAATTGGTGGACGGCGGGGTATCTATTCGACTTTTATTTTCTTTCGTATCATTAAGAGGTGACTCATTGCGCATGTGGCACTTGAACACTTGCTTATAGGCCTTCCTAAAATTTTCTGAGAGAAAAGCGTATATGATAGGATTCACCGAGGAATTACTGTAGGCCAGGCAGTGAGCGGCGATTCTGAAGAGGAAGGAGACGGGGGTCAGCGGGAAAACCCCAAACTCGGCCCAGAGATTGATGACATGATGTGGCAGCCAGGAGATCCCAAAAACCACAACCACCACCAGAACCGTCTGCGCGGTCTAGAAGAAGAAGAAGAAAATACAGGAAGTGCGTCAGTTACAGCAGGCAAAGAATGTTCCAGAGTTTCAAAACATGCTCTGAGAAAATGTTATGTGTATCACCATGCAATCAAACGGATGCTAACTCTGCTGAACTGTCACTTCATATAACGGTTGTGTTCAAAACTTGTCCAGGACCTGCCACGGGGTAACGTTACCACATACGTGAGATGCGTGTGGATTACGGGCTGTGTCTTTGGGACCGTGGAACTATAAATGTGCAGAGATTAAACACTGTCACCTTAAAGCCTGCAGAGCTCTGAAGCCAGCAGCACACGCAGAGACAGGTTCACCAGCGGGCAGCTCGGATGGGCGCTCGAACCCTCTCTGAACGGCTGCCTCAACAGACGGTGTATTTCTTTATTTCTCCTCGTTCACCTTTGGCCAGTGAAAGACCCCAACGCACTGATGCATTCCGGAAAGCCATCTCTGTTTCTGTCTGTGGGCTGATGAGCCCCATTTTTAGCTTGTACCTATCGTAACCCTTCCCTTGCTCTCCCTAAATCTGAAAACACCCGGAGGCTGGGGCAGGACACCCACGTGTTTCCTTGGAGATTTGTGCCAAGCAGGTGATGGAAGAAAGCCACACCTGATCAAAGACCTCAGCACAAGAGGAGCCCTCCCTCCTGCTTCCCGTCTGCACCCCGCTTCGTGTGGGAGCCCATCACCTTCCCCGTGGGCGCACACCTAAAGGGCTGGGGTCGAGCCCGAGAACCACTTCTCCTGCATTTCAGGGCAGCTGGTTTGGTACATGTCGGAAAGGCAACAACTAGATAATTAACCTTGTGATTAGCTGGAAACTCCATGTCTACGGCTCCAAACAGAAGATGCTGGTCTCAACGTTTTGGAAACAAGAACCTGACGCAATCAGCTGGCTCCTTCCTTGAAAGGTCTCCCCTCCTGGGAGACCTCCCCTCTTCCCCCTCCCCAGGAACCGAGCAGGGCCCTGACTGCCACATGGGCACAGCGGCCCCCGGGCAGTGGAGTGTGGCTGATTGTCACTGCCTGACCGCCGGCGGTGGGCACGAAGTGGGGCCCGCCGGGATCACGGCTCCTAGATGAGGACGCTGAGGTGCAGAACGGTCGAGACAGGTGCCTGGCGTTCCAGAGCCGGAGGCCAAGTCAGAGCCCGAAGCCGGGTCAGGTGACCCCAAGCGCGTGCTCCGAACGCTCAGACATGGGGAAAGAAAAGCTTACGACGAAGTCTGCCTGGTCACCACCAGCCCCGTCTCCGGGGGCTGCCTGTGCAGCCCTTGGGCGGGCGATCAGGGACCCACAGGACAACGGTCACTCAGCCCTGAGACAAACCAGGCGAGGACACGTGCCCAGCCCCCACATGCAGCACTGCCAGCTCCTAGGTCACCTCACCAGTAGGTCCACCCCTCGCAGAGGATGTGAGAGATAGGGACTTGGAGCCCCTCGACTGGGGATTAGGAATCTTCTTCCTCAGACTGTGAGTCCAGGCCGCCTGAATTTGTGGAGGGGACACGTGGACACGTGGAAGTCTGCAGCACCCGCCGCTCCACCCCACCCCACCCCACCCCGACGGGAAAAGGCAACGACGCACCTTCCCCCACCTCCCTGCCGGGGCACCGAGGTGGAGCCCAAGATTCCCTGACGGCGCCCCTCTGCCTTCCCTTCTGCACAGAACCAGTCCCGACCGAACGGACGGATAAGGGGAAGGAGGGTTGGGAGGACAGAGGCAGAAGGAAGGTGACAGAACCCAGGGACGCTCATTGTCACGTCCTCACACAGGACGAGGGCTGGACATGGGGGAGGCGGTTCCGAGACGAGGACATCACTGTCACAGCACAACTGAACCTGCCGCCTCACGCCCGGTGCCCCCACCCCCCCCCGGCACTGCCCTGAGGGCTGTGTCCCCACCAGGATGTGCCCTCCACCCACGCCGTGAATTAGCGGCCAGACCAGTCAGGACGGCAGCAGGGAGCCGCCCACTCCGAGGGCAGCACACGCAGACACGAGCGGCAGAGACACGGGTCAGAAGCCGGGCGTTCTGCAACCAGGTGGAGGCAGGGGTGCGGCAGGAGGGTGGGATTGCAGGGCAAGGCCAGGGCAAACGCAGCGTCAGGAGGGGCAGGAGACGACAGCTAAGCTCACCATCACGGGGCTCCGTGGATTGTATACAGAAGCCCGGGACGGACAGTGGCCACGACCTGGCTGTGCAGCCTCGTGAAAACTGACGTAGCCTCCCGGGGCCTCAACTCCGTGCCCCAGAGACGTGGCTCTGGCTGTACCTGGTCCATTCAGACACTTAAAAGAACTCAGGTAAAACCTGACAACAGGTTTTTATAGGGCGGCAGGATTACATATTAAAGCTGCTTCCTGCAGGGCCCACAGAGCAAACAAGAGATTTGTCCACATGTATTAACAGATTGTCTGCCATCGATGCTCTTATCCATTAGCGCATGAGAGGTTCCATCCCCAGATGATTTAATCAAAAACAATCTAGGCGTAATTATACCTACAAATAGAACAGAACACATCGTCTTTTCTTTCTAAGACAATAAGAACATCTCTCTGCTTCCCCAAACAAATACCCTCTGGATATCCCCTTTCAGTGCCTCTTTCAGGAAGTTTCTAGTAAGTGCCACGCTTAGGACAGAAATCGACCCCCAGCAGCTTACTGATAGGATCCATAATGTATCAAAGTCCATAGGGCAAGGGCAATACGAATATGGTATATTTTCTGTTTGCAGTTCATTCAAAATGTACCTTTTTGTTTTGAGTAATTCCACTGGCCTCCTCAGAACCACGGACAAGGCTCTCTGGGAGCTTTGAATACGAGGGGATTGCAATTTAGTAGTTCTTGGGGGAAAAATACTTCGTGGGCACTTACATAAACTCGATCATCCATCTAAGGCTGTTGTTCCCAAAGAGTTAAATGGCACGGCCGTCAGCACCGACTGCTGCCAGCTGCACATCCTCGGGGATTTGCTATTTTCTCCCAGCCTCATCAGGCATCTCAGTCCCTCGGACTGATGTTCTCTTAGCGGATGGCGACCCCGCGCCCTGCACGCGGGTTGACTCCAAATCAGCCTCGGCGACGTTTGGGCGAACACGTCCAGGTTAGTGTAGCTGGGGACAGGAAACGTCCGTCTTCTTCTGTCTCCCTGTGGGTCCCGACCGAGCCGAGGAGACGGCGGCCACAGGACAGGAGTCCACGCGGGCAGAATAGCAACCGACTGCAACCTAGAGAGCTGGTCAGAGTAACACATGGGACAAGTCCCAAACCTGAGACGGAAGTGCCTCCCTGTGCTGATCACTCCCCAGGACACTGCTTGTTAAAATCCAAACATCTAGGCCTCGTGCCCCACATCGCAGTGCAGGGGTGGGGGGCTATTGGGGACTTACCCAGGAATCTGCCTTTCTTTCTAAAAAGCTCAGTGGCATTTGAAAAACCCCTGGTGAATTCCAGACAAGCCACAGCAAAAGCAAATTATCGTCCCCGTCTCCAATTAAAGGCAAAGCCGCTTCCTCAACACTGACAGCCGCCAAGGCTGAACCATGACTTTTCCCCAAGAAGCCTGGAAAAGGCTCCTTGCTCTCCTAGGTGAGACGTCAGAATGCAATGTGAGCGCTCCCGTCTGTGGAGAATGAGGCTGATTGCTCTTGATTTCTTACGTGACTTTTTTGCATTTCTTCTGACACCACTTGCCTTAGTCCGAGATGGAGTCGAACCCCGTGCCCCTACGGCTTGCCTCATCTGTCCGTGTCGTGTCTAGACTCCCGACACGATCTTCTGACACAGAAAAAGTCCTCCTTTAGAGTTATGTACAAAATCTCCAGATGCTTTACTGTCCTGGAGACTGGGCCCTTGAGTAGCGTGCTTTTTTGCTCCTTCTACTGAAAGTATCTGAAAAACATGAATCTCTCTTCCTCCTGTAAGATGTTCTTTTGCAACGTCTTCTGAGACATCTGTTCTTTCTTCAAACGACCGTACTCGCAACATGTCTGATGGAGCTTGGCTGGGAAGAAAAAGGTGACCGAAAGAAGAAAAAGATGGAAACATTCCCTAGATCGTATCGATGGCAGCCAAAGAGCTTGCCGGGTTACTTCAGGTGCCGAGGGAGCCCAGGTTGTCAGGGGGGTCAGCGCAGCCTCTAGTCCAGTGTTCCCTGCGAGGGACCCGCCCACTACGACGTCTGTCCCATTCTGAAGTCTTCCAGAGATGATCTGGGAGCCTCGTTTCAGTATCCCATCAGCCTTGCACCAGGAAACCCGTCTTCACGTGTGGCGGGGCTCGGGCAGAGCGTGGAACCAACCGCAGGGCTCTCCTATTCTTTCTAGTAGTTTCTGCCGTGGAGATGGCGCCCTATGTATGTTCCTCCAAACGTGAAGGGTAAGTGTTGAGCATGCTCATGGAAGGCCTCTCTGCCCCACGCCCCTCATGCACCTGAAGCGGAGCCCCTGTGTGGGTGGACACGGCGTGGAGGAAGGGAGCCTACCCACCATGGGGGGAGGGGCCGCGACACGAGGGACGCTGAGCTGAGCGAACTACAAAAACCAGCCCCTAGCGTGCACCTGCCCAGCGCCTCCCTGTGCTGAGCCCTGCGGGAGGGAGTGTCCGCCAGGAGTCGACCCGTCTCTGCCTCCGGGAAGGAGCGGCCCACCCGGGCTTCTCTACCAGAACCCTCTCCCCTCGTCCTCCTCCACCTCTCCGCCCTTTGCCCTCTTCTCACCCCGCCCCCAACCCCACCCCGCCTCTTGCTCAGACGCCGGCGTGCGCACCACCCCCAGCACTGCACCTTATTTGTTCTATGCAAACAAGGAGGCGATTAAATGTATCAGAAGAGAACTGACATCTGTTCAGGGCTGGTGAGGGTCAGAGGCTCTGAAAACGGAAGAGAAAATCTGCCCACCTCTCAATGCCACACCTTCTCCTATGGTAGGAATTACATTTACACGTGCGTATGTGATAGACACGCGTTTAAATATGTACCCAGTGCACATATACACAGATATATTATACGCTGTGCACATGTACAAGATATACACGTGTATATGTACCCACTCACATACATATGTGCACATTTCTGTTATGTATGCATACATAATATATGCACATACATGCACACACACATATACACACTCACATACATAATCTATAAGACATGCAATATATGTGCACATGTAATATACACATGCATGTAACATGTATATTTTATGCACACACAATACACACATACACACATACATACACATGCACATGTGTAATCTATAACACAGTATATGCATATATGTGTGCCTATACACGTATACATGCATGCACACACACACACATAAAACTAAACACAACTTTTAAACTAATTGCTAATCAGTATTCTTGGCTATAAAGCAGAGAGTTTTCTAATTACTTCTTACAGGATCTATTTTCATTCCTTCCACTGTGAGACTGCAGCGATTTCTCTGCAACACTTTGCAAACACAGACACGGACAGTAGCCAAGCCCGCAAACACGTGCGGCCAATGTTAAGGAAGCGTTTGACTTCTGTCCTTTGCGAAGCGTGAACCTCTTACCCCAGTAAAGAGCGTGCACACGGCCCAGGGGCTTCTCCTCTGTGGAGGTGCCCCGGTCCAGTTGCTCCCAAAGACACTCCCCCGCCTACCGGGCCTCACTCCGCACAGCTAAAAGTATGTCTCTCCCCCTGCAGAGTTGTGACCACAGGGAACCAGGGCCCCTTCCAGCCCCAGGGGCTGGCTCTGGCCCTGGAGGGCGAGGACTCCATGAGGAACTATCCCAGAGGAAATTACAGTCCTTAATTGTTTGCAGTCGATAATCTCCTTGGAGGTGAGTGGCTCAGAGGACAGACTGAGAGGCGGACTCCAAAAATGGAAATAGTCCAGCACAACATCACGGAGAACAGAGAAAGGAAAGACCAGCTTTAGGGTTCACCCCATTCACACAACTGAACGGCGGTGGCCGTTTAAAGGGATCCAGAAGCAAAATAAAGCCTACGGCCGCATCAGTGGCCGGAAGAGGCAAGACAGCCTCGTTACATATGCTCCATCGTTTACTCTTAGGGGGATATTCGGAAGGCCACACGATCGAACTTGGAATCCAGGCCGAACTTCATGCTTTCTAAGCAGCTCCTACCCCTTCTCGTCATCGAGTCCGAGAGCAGATGTGTTTTGAGCCATATTATAAACAAGGAAACTCAAGAAGAGCTGTGCTTTATGTAAGTAGAATTTTTAAAAATAACTATAATTATACTGTAAGTCCTGCGAGTTCCGTATTATTGGCCATAAAAAAGTAGTTGTGAGGACAAGCAAGGTGCTTTCAGATGTTATGAAATATTTGCAGGTAAAAAATGCCTGGGTATAATCCCCTCCCTAAACATCTTGTCCAACACTCTTATACCGCTTCCTAAAGTCAAAGATGTGTAAGAGTTAGATTAATCCTGACTTGTAACTTAGTTTTTTCTCAAAATGCGAACTGTAACAAATACCAGGATGTTAAATGCTTTAATATTACTCAGGAGAAGCTTATTTAAATCAGGATTCACCGGAGGAGAAAGACAATTAAAAGTGGGAAAAATCCCCCTTGGGGACCCTTTCATATTTAATTCTCCCCCCACCCCTGCCGGGGAACCAGCATCAGTCAGGACAAGTCAGGGAGGAAGAGAGGACAATACATCTGATCTTGGGGCTTAGGGGACATATTACAACAATATTCTCTGTGGGGCGCCTGCGGGGCTCAGTCGGTTAAGCGTCCAACTTCAGTTCAGGTCATGATCCCACAGTTCATGAGTTCCAGCCCCGCATCGGGCTCTGTGCTGACAGTTCGGAGCCTGGAG
>NW_024412397.1:2394166-2490200 GCF_014898765.1 Herpailurus yagouaroundi
TCCCTGCCTCCCTGCGGGAGTAGCAGAAGCAAATGAGCAGAAGCGGCAGCAGGTAGCCGAAGACGAAGGTGCACACCACGTAGGCCTTCTTGTGGCGCTGGTTGGGCCACTGCTCCCAGCAGAAGGTCTGGTTGCTGACTTCCCAATGGAAGAGGCGCTGGTGGTAGGCCACGGGCGAGGCCATGGCGATGGACAGCGCCCAGATGAAGCCCACGCCCAGCAGCGCGTTGCGGGACACCCGCAGGGAGGAGGAGCGCCGGGAGTGCACGATGGCCACGTAGCGGTCCACGGACATCGCGGCCAGCGTGAAGATGCTGACCAGCATGGAGACGGTGAAGAAGTAGTGGATGAACTTGCAGACGAAGGCGCCCAGCACCCAGGAGGGCAGCGCGTAGACCGTGGCCTGGAAGGGGACGCAGAAGAGCAGGTAGGCTAGGTCGGCGATGCTCAGGTTGAGGATGAACAGGTTGGTGGTGCTGCGCGGCCGGCCAGGCTTGCTGCGCGCCAGCACGGTGATCACCAGGCTGTTGCCCAGCACGCCGAGCGCGAAGATCAGGCCGAACAGCACCAGGGTGACGACGTTCTCGACGCCGATGCCGAAGAGCGGCCTGGGCTCCGGGGCTGGGGGCTCGGGGCCGCTCGCGTTCCCGTCGCTGAGGTTCCCGGCTGCCGGCTCCATGGCCCGCGCGGGGCGCCCGGGCGCGCTGGCGACGGCGCCTGCTGGGGAAGAAGGCTCCGAGGACGGCCGGGGGGTCCCGGCCCCGAGCACGCAGGGCGCGCGGATTCCCGAGCCCGAGGCCCCGGCGGCTGCGCCTACTGGGACCGTCTCTGTGCCGGGAGCCCCGCTCTGGACCCTCCCGGGCGGGGGTCCCTCTGCGCGGCACCCGCCCCGAGCCGGGGAGGAGGGACGCGCCAGGGCAGCCGCACCGAGAGACCCCGCCGGCGCCTTACCGGGTCCTGGTTCCTGGCCGGCTGCCTCGTTCCGGGAGCGGCTTCGGGCTGCACCTGTTGCTACGAGCCGCTCCCTTCCCGCGTCGCTCCGAGCACGGCCGGCGCACCGCGCTGTCGGTGGAGACGGCTGCCCGCGCCCCCACGCCGGCGGCGCCGCGTCTCCTCTCCCAGCTTTTGCAGGGATTCCAGGCGATCGACAGGGCGAGCGCTTTCCCGAGGGTTCGCAGGGGAAGACGGCGGGGCGGGGGGTGCTCCGGGGCCTCCGCTGTGCACCCGAGACGTAGGAAACACAGCGCCCTGAGATCCGCGCCCCGGGGGCCTCTCCGCTCCCCCCGGAGGTCACAGCGCGCGCAGAGACGGGACGGGTCCTACCGGATGGGTCGCCGCCCACCTCGTCGCCCGGACTGGGGCGCGCGCGCTCGCCTGTGCGAGGCGCGGACCTGCGTGCGGCCCGGGAGGGCGGCAGCTGCGGGGAGCCGCACCCCTGCGGCCGAGGGGAGCCGAGCGGCTGCCGCGGGGCGGGGAGGCGGCCGGGCGCAGCCCGCTCCTCTCTCCCCCTCCCGGGGTGGCTGTCAGCGGGAGCGCTCCCGCCCCGGGAATGGGCGCTGCAACCCGAGTTTTGTCACATCCCTACTCCCGCCCCCACCCTTCCCACCGCTAGGGAGGAAACAAGCAGGGGAACAAGGAAACGCCTCTGAGTTTTCTTTACAAACGTGCCCGGAATTCACGGTGTCGTGTTCCCACCATCCACCTTTAGGTCACTTTTGCCCTACGTTTCTCATGCGAGTGGCACAAACACAAGCAGCCACGAGAGGTGTTTAGGAGGTGGAAAGAGCGCGCCTGGCGTCGCATCCCTCTTGTGAACCGTGGCTACACCAGAAGCTGAGCGAGCTAGTGGTGAGTAAGCATTATCCTTGTGTGTAATCTTGCGGGTTCCCAACTGGAGAGCTGAGCCGAACCCATCTGTTTGCAGCCTTGACAGGATGCGTCTGTATTCACTTCCAAGATGACCCCATGTTTGCAGCGCTCCCCAGATAATGACTGAGTGTCCCTTATGTGCCAGACGCAGCCAGGTCACACAAAGCTGAGCGGGGTGCACCGTATCCTGCGGATGAGAGACAAAGAATCCACAGGGGCCCCGGCAAGGGCCCACAGGTGGGGGAGGCAGGGGAGGGGGGTGCGGGGCTCTCCCCATGGCATTTTTCCTTCTGCCTCCCCTGTTCCCTTCTGCCTCATTTCCAGGAAGATTTTGACGCAGTTCCTTGACTGACCGTGTGCGGAGTACTTCACCTATTTCTCTTAATGTCCACACACATTTCCCTGAGGCCGAAATTGAGTTTAAGTAACTTGTTTCGCAGAGTATCTTGCTAAATCAAGAAGGGCCTCGCCTTCCCTGGAAGGTGCCTCCAAGCCTTGTCGGTCATTATTGCTTTTCTTCCCAAAGGGCTCTCTGACCTCCACATTCATGGATCTTGTGTTGGAAGTCATTTATCATCAGATATGGGAAACAGGGTTTTTTTTAATTATTATTATGAACCATTTTCAACATGGAACAGATCTGATGAAATTATGTTAACTACCCGTGTGTCCATCATCCGGCTTAGAATAAAAAAAAAAAATTATCAATACAGTTGGAGGCACTTTTATGTACTTTTAAATCACAACCTCTCTGGGGCGCCTGGGTGGCGCAGTCGGTTAAGCGACCGACTTCAGCCAGGTCGCGATCTCGCGGTCTGTGAGTTCGAGCCCCGCGTCGGGCTCTGGGCTGATGGCTCGGAGCCTGGAGGCTGTTTCCGATTCTGTGTCTCCCTCTCTCTCTGCCCCTCCCCCGTTCATGCTCTGTCTCTCTCTGTCCCAAAAATAAATAAACGTTGAAAAAAAAAATTAAAAAAAAAAATAAATCACAACCTCCATCGCCGCCCTCCCACCTCCAGGTAACCTAACGTCTTGTCTTTTCATCATTTACTGACGTATTTATGGCATCTGCATATGTTCTTATATAATATGCTGTGAGTTTCTACTTTATTTTAATGTTATATGGTCGGTATGGTAATACTTTTCCCTTAAAGTGTAAATTGTCCTGTATTGTGGTACATACACCAACAGGCTTTGCTATTTATTGGTCTTCTGTACTTTTTGCAATCTTCCTATGTCCTGTGATTTAGGGGGTATCTCTTAGAAGGAGCACATAACTGGATTGTTTTAAAACCCAATTTGACAGGGGCGCCTGGGTGGCGCAGTCGGTTAGGCGTCCGACTTCAGCCAGGTCACGATCTCGCAGTCCGTGAGTTCGAGCCCCGCGTCGGGCTCTGGGCTGACGGCTCAGAGCCTGGAGCCTGTTTCAGATTCTGTGTCTCCCTCTCTCTCTGCCCCTCCCCCGTTCATGCTCTGTCTCTCTCTGTCCCAAAAATAAATAAACGTTGAAAAAAAAAAATTTTAAAAAAAAAAATCCAATTTGACAATCTCTATTTTTTTAACTGGTGAGTTTTAGTCTGTTTACATTTATTGTTATTACTCATCTGTGTGAACTTACTTTTATTTATTTTTATTTTTTAATGTTTATTTATTTATCTTGAGAAAGACAGAGTTAGAGACAGAGCAAGCAGGGTAGGGGCAGAGAGAGAGAGAGGGAGACAGAGAATCCCAAGCAGGCTCTACACCCACAGCTCAGAGCCCGATGCGGGGCTCGAACTCACAAACTGTGAGATCATGACTTGAGTCGAAACCAAGAGTCAGACACTTAACCGACTGAGCCGCCTGGGCGTCCGGACGTGGACTTATTTTAACATTTTATTTTATACTTTCCTCTGTTTTCTGTTTCCATGCTGCTACTACTCTCCCTCGTTTTGACATTGTTTGGATTTTGCATTTTAACCCGGTTTTTCCCCACCTCAAAATGGGAAAAGGAAAGAAATATGATCCATTCTTATTCTTTTCCTGGTTACCCTTGAGTACCTGCTACATGCTAGGAACTATTTTAGGTCCTGGAGATCTAGCAGTGAACAAAGCCGAGCCCCTTCCTCCACGGATTTTGTGTCTGATTTTGGAGACAAGACACTTAAACAGAAACAAAACCGTCATATGCCGTATGGTAAATACTATGAAGGAGAAGAAAACAGGATGAAGGAAAGAGAGTGGTTGGAGGGTCGCGTCATAGAGAGTAATGAGGAGGTAGGTCTGGGAGAAGCTGACTTTTGAGCGGGAACCAGGAGACAGGGAAGCAGAAAGCCTTTGTCTCGGCCAGCGCAGGACGCTGTAAGGAAATGCTGTAGACCAGGTAACTCATAAACAACGGACATTTATTTCCGAGCTGTGAGGGCCGCGGTCCATGAGCAAGGCCAGACTTGGAGGGCCTGCTTTTCGTTTCACAGCTAGGACCTTCTCGCTGAGTCCTCGGGGCAGAATGGGATCAGTTACAAGGGCACCGATCCCATGCGTGGGGCTCCCCCTCATGACCTGGTCACCCCCCAAAGGCCCACCTCCTAATGCCATGACGTTGGGGGCTAGCTTTCAATATGGGACTTTGGGGGGGACACCAGCAGCTTGTGAATACCAAGCATAGAACATTCTAGCGAGAAAGACCGGCCTCCGGGCACTAAGACGCTCGTCCTGTTTGAGGAACGAGGAGGCCTGCGTTGCTAGGGTGTCGCTCTCTGGGGAGATTTGTGGGCTGTGAGGTCAGAAGAGATTGGGTGGGGCAAGTGGGGTTGGCGATACTGGCGCTGGGAGAGCGAGGACAGAACGTTGGTCTTATTCAGAGCCAGGTGGAAACCTCCGGGACGTGTCAACCTGCAGAAGGATTCCAATGCTCTCCGGAACAGGCCGTAAGAACAATAAAGGAAGGAGAAGGAAGACCAGGAAGAAGGCTTACAGGGATCTAGACGGCAGAGAATACCGGAATGGCATGAGGACAGGAGAGAGGCCGAGAAGGATGATGCCCCCCGGGTTTTAAAAAAAATTTTTTTTTTACATTTATTTATTTTTGAGAAACAGAGTGAGACAAAGCATGAGCGGGGGAGGGGCAGAGAGAGAAGGAGACACGGAATCCGAAGCAGGCTCCGGGCTCCGAGCTGTCAGCCCAGACCCCGACGCGGGGCTCGAACCCACGAACCGCGAGATCGTGACCCGAGCCGAAGTCGGACGCTCAACCGGCTGAGCCGCCCAGGCGCCCCTGTTCAAATATTCTAAGCCTGCTGAGGTTATCTTCTGCACGTCCTAACATCGGAGCTCCTGTTCACGATGTTCACGGAGCCCTTTTCTGGTGGCTGCTGTCCGCGGTGGTTGCTGTCCTCTGGTCTTGTCCTTTAGATTTCCATGTGGCCGGGACACACCTGTGGGACTCTCCTGACCCCTGTGCTGAGACTACGTTCTTACCGAAGGATTGTCTTTTGCTTCTGCCACTCGCCCCCGTGGCTCGGTCAGCTCAGAGCTCTTTAGGTGAATTTCCCAGCTCGATGCATCTCAGGACACGCAAATGCGACTTCAGACCGCAAAGTTTATTTGAGGCAGGCGAGGTGGCATAAATTCTCCGAGAGGCCTTTTTCTCCGCCCAGTTCTGGAGCAGGCACGGCGGTTCCTAGAAGCTCACCCCCAGCCCCCTGCTGCCCTCTCTGCTGGACGATGACCCTGCCCTGCCGTGACTACGTGGCCGTCTGTGCTCACTCCCGCCGCTGAGACGAGTGCACCCGGGGACGCCGTGGCGTTGCACGGCGTTAGCACAGGCGGCCCACCCGGGACAGGGTCTCCTTCTTGAGGCTGTCTCCTGGGCAGGAGGGTTCGGACGGCTGCCTCTCTGGCTGCAGGGCTCCTGGTGGTGTGTTGCAAGGGTTCCGGTTTCCGTTGCTCGTCTTGTGTGGCTCCGAGACCCCGTCTAACCTAATGGAAATTGAATGCTAACCGCACACATGCAGGTTTTCGGCAAAGGCTCAGCTCCCGTGTCCAGGCTCGCGTAAGACAGCACTCCTCAGCCCCACAGGGCACAGCCACATGCTGTGTTAATTCCAGTTACATATGAGAGGAGGAGACGTGTGAGTTGCCGGGCCGCACAGGGGGACGCCTGTACGCGGCGAGGGGGTCTTCTCCCCCGCTGGGGTGACGGTGGAGGGCAGCTGCTGTGGGGCCGGCCACAGACGGGAGCCGGCCAGATGCCGAGTCACAGATGGGGACAGCCCCCGGGTGCGGCAACACCGTTCGTAGAGCTGAGGTACCTCCCTCTCATGGGCCAAATCCCCGTGGGGTTAGGGACCGGTTTGTTTCATTACTGGGATCCCACTGACATGTGACGTGATCTTAGTTGCAGGTGTACAACGTGACGACTGGACACGTGTGACGGGATCGCTTGTTGGCCGCAGCAAAGCACAGCCTGTCCCTAGCGGTTGCCCAAAATCCTGGTTACTGAATTGGGCCGCGTCCTCCTGGCTGTCCATCCACCACTGCGATATTCTCCTCCTGCTTTATTTTTGGACCCTAGGCATTTCCCTGTTTCTTGAAAGCTTCTTTATGGGCTCAAGTTGCTTAAAAAAAAACAAAAACAAAAACAAAAAACCCAGTAAGGCTTTTCAGTATGGAGTCCATAATAGCAATGGAAAATTATGTCCGAAATGAGATTTTAAAAAGCAGACTTTAATGCCGTAGGTGTAATAAATACATCAGCGGAGAGAAAATTATAAAAACGTCCCTGAAGAAAGAACGTGAAACGTTCCATGGGAACACGAAGAAACAAATATCCCATATCCCATATCCAGGTTCCCATATTCAGGTACCTACTCTTATATCTTCCTCTATTTGGGGGCAGGCGGTGAGGTCTAGAAATCAAGGGGAGGGGCACCCAGGGGGCTCGGTCGGTTAAGCATCTGACTCTTGATTTCGGCTCGGGTCATGATCTCACGGTTCATGAGTTCAAGCCCTGAGTCAGGCTCTGTGCTGACAGTGTGGAGCCTGCTTGGGATTCTCTCTCTCTCTCTCTCTCTCTCTCTCTCTCTCTCTCTCCCTCCCTGCTCCTGCTTTCTCTCTCTCAAAATAAATAAATAAACATCTTTTCAAAAGATGCGTTTTCACAGGTTTTTCACTGTTTTGTCCTGTGTCATCGAAGGCCAGTCTGAAAATACATGGGGTTTGGATTTAGGAGCAGTAGACAGAATTATCTCCAGGGTCTGTGAAGCAGGACGTGAGGCAGGTATGTGAAGGTGGCTCTCGGCTCTGCAGAGGCTGTGGGACCACCGTCCTGCACCCCCGCTGGTTTCCCACTGGTTTCCCACCAGCCGGCCGCCCGGCCCCACACAGGCAGTCAATCCACCGCTAGGCCCGTGCGCCCAGCATCCCGGCCCTGCGGCTGGCGGGCAGCTCCCGCCGAGGTGCCGACCTTCCCGCGACGCACGGTGTTTCTTCGTCATTGTGTGCCTTTGTCCGTCTCTCTGAACATCGTTCCCCTTCTGTCACACTGGGGAAATTCTCGCTTGTTGTTCACGCCCTGGGGACCACGCTCCCCCTCTCTGGGGCCTTGTTGGCCTTCCCTGTTCGGGCGGGTCGCCCCTCCTGCCACAATCACGAAAACCCTGCCTGTTGGCTCTCTCCAGTCACTCAACACAATGCGCGGTAATTTCGTGAGTCGAAGGCAAGCATCTCCCGGGCTAAAAACCCCCGAGTCTCCTCTGGGTAAGTATTCAGGTCAGTTCCAGACTATTCCCTCTCTCCTCCCGGCGTTACTCTCAGCTTCTGCAAGGTTCCACGCCCTGCATGCTGAGTGGCAGCTGCTGCCCCCTCTGGCCACCGCGGAAGGCTGTCACCGCCCTCCTGTGCCCTGGGCACCGTTTCTGCTCACCCCAGAAGCTCACCTCCCCAGGATGGCTTCCGTCTGTTCACGTCAGCGTCCCCGTGCGGAGGCTGCGAGCCAGCCTGGGAAACCTTCCCTGTCCTCCCTCCCCAGACCCAGGAGGGCGTGCCTTGCTCTCCTTGATCTCCCCCTGCAAGAGCCAGCAAGACTTTCCTCTGGGGTTCTGAGAGAACAGAGGCTGGTCCCAGGCCTGTCTGCTCCTGAGCCCCAGCCCAGCCCCTTGCGGGCTCTCAGCGGGACCAGTTCTCACGGTGGTTTCCTTAATCTTTGTACTGCTGGCCATATTTGGGATCTGCCTGGGCCAGTGTGGGCATATGGGGGGAACATTCCCTAGCGTGAATGTACTGGGACCCCATCATGTAGGGCAGGGCCTTCCTGACATGAGTA
This sequence comes from Herpailurus yagouaroundi, assembly GCF_014898765.1. Classification (NCBI taxonomy): domain Eukaryota; kingdom Metazoa; phylum Chordata; class Mammalia; order Carnivora; family Felidae; genus Herpailurus; species Herpailurus yagouaroundi. Next base: position 2,402,337 of record NW_024412397.1, read on the forward strand.
CATGTTTGTCTGCCCAGCATCCCTGGCACCTGCTGGAGACACTGTCTTAACCTTCTGCAGTAATCCTCATTGAGCCCCGATGTCCTCACCCTGCTCGAGAATGAGCATCTGTCCGTGGACCTATATAAGGTGACAACTGCCTTTCTTGCCATGTGAAGTGAACCCCTCGAGACCACAGGTAATGTGGAGGAACACCAAGCCCAGGGATGGAGAGGAGCTCGGACCACATCTCTACAGCTGCTGGATCCAACCATGCCTGAAGACTTATCAGTCGTATGAGATAACACACTCCTTTTTTTAAAGTAAATGAGTTCAGTTTCTGCAACGGGAAATGGCTGAATATAGTGCTGCTTCGAAAGATGTATATAATACCTCTTAGCTGTTTAGATATTTAGGCTCCATTTGAAAACTGAGATATATGCAGACGTGAAGAAAATATGAAAGATGGTGTAAATTTAGTGGATAGATACTTGAAACTAGTTATTTTGGTCTGTTCTCCAGATTAAAGTTTTCCATTACTTAACTTTTTTATCTCCTTATTTCTCTTTATTCGCTTTTAAAGGAATCATTATATTGACGCTCAACATCTCTAAGGAAATACGGTTCAAAGACTAGTGAGGGCCACACCACGTTTCGTTTAATAAATCATCTACTTGCAACGAATTTTTCTCCCCGTAATACACTTGTTCGTCCCCTCCATTCATTCCTTCGCTGCAGGAAATCAGGTAGATCATCACAGACAGTCCTGCACAGGATTACTGTCTGTGCAGTATTTTCCTAAAGAAACATTCCTCACTGAATTGGAATAAATATACAAAACCCTGTGCCGATCATTCGTTTACAGGCTGACGAAGCTGCAAAGGTCGCTTCGCGCTCAGTAGAAGCTGCACCTGTCTGCCTCCCGTGAAATGCGAGCCAGAGAGCTGGACGCGGCATGGACATCACGGATGAGAGGGGCCTGGGCCCTGGGCCGGCTGCACGTGTGTGTCCCCTGACGCAGAGAACACGTCACTCAGGAATCAGGACGTCCTCCGACTCCCCCTCAAAACTGAGCAAGACGGCCTCACCATGATTGACCCCCCGGGAGCACGTGCGCAGCCGGCTCCCAACTTCCGAGTGCGTCCGGGTCACTGCGGCCACACTCCTGGTCACCCGCTATGACACCCGTTCTCTGGCCGGTCACGCTGAGCGAATGGCCCGTCTTCCTACTTGTGTGACTCTGTAGGTATCTTTGTGACACCTGCCCCTGTTCTGTGTGCGCAACACGTTTGCCTTCTTTACTTTCCTCTGAGTTCTGGCACCTAAGGGGTGTCAGTCGTGTCGTCTGTGTGATTTCATTCACAATTTCCTCCCTTACTCCCTCAATTCCATCCTAAGCTTTGCATTAAAACAACTGGGGAAATGCCGTCCTTCATGTCGGGAAACGCAGGCCAGTCAACAACGAGCAGAAGCCTCCTTCTCCCACCCGGATTCCCCCACATTTCTCAGCTGGACAGCTGAACTCCTAACCCTTCCAGGGTCCGGGCTGCGGGCGGCTCCTGTCTGCCCACCACTGCTGACTGGCCCACCGAGGCCCGTATTGGGGGTCCTGTGCGGCCACAGTGTCCGAGGAGACCCGAGACAGGGGGTAGACGGGGCAGGACGTGAGGACACCTCTGAACCCGGCCCGGGCACACCCACACCAGCAGGGGCACAAGCCTGGAGAGATCACGTCGCCGTGAGCCTTGACCTCCTCACCCAAGGAGGAAACCACCATTTCAGGGTTGAGTTTCCTTGAAATCGTCTGTCTGTCGCTATGTCACCCAACCCACCTGAATGCTTAATGCGTGTACAAAACTATGTAAATAGTGAAATGTACGAACTACATACAGAGTTCCCTATCTTCCCATTTGTTTTCCGTGAGGAGAGAACAAATGCTACTTACGGAAAGCGATGTGCAATGTGGGATTTAGCACAATGACACAAGTAGCAGAACTCTTTCTAGATTTTTAGAAACTTACAGAATGACAGAGCTGGGGAAACTTAATAAGCCCCCCCTTCCGTTCTCCCTGTCCTGCTTTAGTCTCTCTAACATGCACATCCACACGTGCACACTCACGGGCAGGCGAGGGACCAGCCAGAGAGGTGTGATCTCCACATGTCTACACATACAAGCTTATCATAGAATATCAGCCTCAGAGTACAGACACTCTATTGTACCCCTATTCTCTTCTTTTCATCTGCAACTTGACGAAAGAACCACTGTCCAAGTGATGGAGCTTGCTCTGAGCGATGGCAGAGAGCCAAGACGCCTTTCTGTCTCACAGTCAGCACGTGGGGAGTCACCTCCAGATCGAAGGTCTCAAAAACCCTTTCAGGAAAGTCTAAGCCCTAAAGAAAATCAACCCAGCTCCATAACAACAGCAAAATCTCTGAGACGGGTGTGTAATGACATAAAGGTTAAGTTGTCCTCAGTGTAAAGTCGTAGACGTTGGGGCTTTTCCCTCTTTGGTGACTAATCGAACGAGGCAACAGGGCAGCTCTGAGAGGAAAGGGGCCGGGGTCAGGGACCATCCACGCCTCTGGACACGGCCGTGCTGGAGAACAGCGGCGACACCCCGGTTGGGACAGACCCCCTGTCCTGTGGGAGGGTTCGGGGTAACGATTTCTGGAGACGCCCAAGCGTCAGTACTTGGCCAAAAGCACAGAGCATGTTGTCACACGGACAGTCCCGCGGTGGAGAGGCAGAGGGTCCACAAAGGCTTAGCATCGTTCCGATCACGTACACGGACACTCTCGCACACACAGGGCCTTGCTGACCCTGTGCTCTCGTGATCGTTTGCCGGGTGGCTGAAGAAAAGCTTTCAAACAGCCCAAGTTGGGTTCATGTGCCTTGACCTTGTTTTCTTAAAGGACAGAGTGGATGTCAAGGATTATGGGGGACGGAAGCTACCAGGAAATGGTTTTCTGGCAAGAAGTTTGGGTTGGGAAGTTTATGGACAGCCATCTGTTTAGTTAGGGAAACTTGTTCCCATCTGTTGTTCCTCTGTATAAATGTTTACTTAGGACAGTTGAGTGTTGCGAGTAAGTCCAACTCTGGTCTCACAGAGAGACTCTGCGACCCTTCTCAGAAGTTAAGGCTGGGGGCTTCAGAGAAATGGGGTCTGGGGTGGAGCCAGGAAGGGTCTGCAGTCTCCTCTTCCATCTCGCCCCACGGAACCAGAGATCTCCTCCGCTTCCTGCGTTCCTGGCCCTGCCCTGGCCACAGCACCCGTGTCCACGGCTGCCTCGCCCCAGGCCTGGGCAGTGGGAAGGGGTGATGGGTGAACATCCCTGCATCGTGGCTCATCTAAGCCCCAGATGAGCTGACTCACTTGCTCCGGGGCCCCACTCGCTGCCTCCTTCCTCAGTAAAACAGCAGTCACAGAAGTGACAGTAGCCATCACACGTGGTGGTGTTGTGAAAAGCCAATGGACCGTAGGCGGGTCCAAGGTAGACCAAGAACAGTGCTTGCTTATCGTAAGTGCGGAATGAACGCTCAGGTCTCAGGTTGCCTATCAGTTCATGCTCTGGATGCTGCATTTTGAGATACCCATCATCAGAGTAGTTATCACCTCTCACTCTATTTCCAACATAATCAGCTCTCGGTGTAACCGGCCGAGAGTAGCGACAACACCAAATCACGGATGATTCAAAGATTTCTTACACGGCTTTCTCTAGAACATGCCAAGCTTTACTATCGCTGCAAATTCACGCACCTAGATTTATGTTAAAGGGGCTTCCCATCCCCTAGACTGGTACCCCCTCAACGGGAGGAACAGACTGGGAGCACGCGCTGCCACCAGGAGAAGGTGGGGCGTGCCGAGCCGTGTTCAGAGGCACCCGGAGTGGCGGGGGCCGGCTGGCCTGGACGAAGACGGCGATGGAGTGGCTGTGCCCCCATCTTCTCAGTTTTGCGGCATGGAGCCCCGGGTCTTTCTAGGAGCAAAGGGGACAGCTGGATAAGCAGCTGAGGGACAGACAGGTGCCTAGGAACGAGCCCGGGGCACTGGCTATGCAGCTTCACAAATGCACCAGATGCCACCGAGCTTCAAAACGGTCCACGTTGTCTCATGTGAATTTCAGCTCAAATTTTTTTTAATCTTTTTCTATGTTTATTTACTTAGTTTGAGAGATATGGGGAGAGAGAGCACAAGCAAGGAAGGGGCAGAGAGAGAGAGAGAGAGAGAGAGTCCCAAGCAGGCTCCACACCGTCAGCGCAGAGCCTGACGCGGGGCTCGAACTCAGGAACCGCGAGATCACGACCCGAGCCAAAACCAAGAGCTGGACCTTTAACTGACTGAGCCACCCAGAGCCCCTCAGCCCAATTTTTTTTCCTGTAATAATTGCCAGTTTTATTCCTCTGGCTAAGAGATCCAGAGGTGATGTGAGGTTTACATATTTCTTTTAGTTATTCCATCAAGAATTAGGTGCCCCATTGCCCTTATGAGCCGGTTGCAAATTATTTGACTCTTCCTTATAAAACTTGAATTCTTTGTGTGTGTGTGTGACACGTGTTCATGAAAAAATACAACACACCCACACCAAAAGTATATAAACAAATGCAGGATCCCGGGTGTCCGTCTTTATTACGGGTTATGATGGTGAGCTTCGGTTTCCTGTCGCAGAAAGGAAAGCGGCCTGACCTTGCAGAATATGGCCCAGATCTGTGCCCGCCAACTGTCGTCCGCTCTGGGAGGATGTGACTTCTCATGTCCCCCTGTCTTCAGAATGTGTCTTATCCGTCATTCTCACTGGGAAAGGGGTAGTTTCGTGGCAAAGACTTAACAGTGCGTCAGCAGCAAGTGGCTGTCTGTGGCCACACTTCACCCTCGCTACTGACCCGCAGGATCCCCAAGGGGGGACGCTGTGGGGGAGGGGGGAACCAGAGCTGCCCGGACCCTCCAGGCCGCCTCGGAGCCCAGGTGCCTCCGCCCCCTTCCGTGCCACCACCAGCTGTCACTCAGGGCACGTCGAACGTGTCTCATCCCACCCGCCCAATTCCATTACTGACACGGTTTATCAGCTCACGCCCCTTTGTGCCTCTCCAGCTTCAAAGGCATCCTCTGAGGACGGGCACCTGCTTGGGGAAGTGGCCCTCCGTCACTGCCCTCTCTGTGCCTGGCAACAGCTCGCGGCTCCGAGGGGTGGGTCACAGCACCCAGAGGGACCGCACCTGTCGGGGACCCCCATCTCCAGGCCGCTTTTAAGTATGAGGAAAACCAAGGGCCACCTTGCCCACGCCAGCGTCCGTGCGCGGAATCGTCAGCACGCACGGTTACCTCTTTGAACACATTGTGGACATTCCTTCTTTACAACCAACGTTTGTATCTTCCTTCCTGATTCTGCTGGTATTGCCTCTGCGTTTGTGGTTTATTTAAGTTCCAAACTCAATAAAAAAATCAAGAGGCAGTTAGGCCGAAGCGTTTACATCTTAACAAGGCTATGATTTGAGTGAAATGTGTTGAACAGCAAATACTGGGGAGCGAAACACAGGCAAAGGGCCGATGACAGCGCTGAATACTTATGTCACTGAAAACGTGTTTTCTTGGATCTAAATAAACCACACTTAAGAATGTATGAAAAATCTCCGAGTAAATACTTAGGAGATTTTACAAACCGCTGCAGTTTAGTAAAAACAAGATTATGAATCATGGAACCAGAAGAATCCAGGTTAGACTTCATTTGGTCACATCGTGACCCTGTAACTTTGAGCTAGTCAATTCGTAGAAACATGAAATGATAGGCACTATAAATGATCATTTTTACCCTTTATATATCTTATCTGCGTTATCCTATGAATCTTCAAAACCGTTTTATGAAGCCTTCTCCTCTTCAGGTAGGAAAAATCTCGCTAACTCCTGTTTCTCTGTCTATAAAATGGCAGTAGTAACAACGGAAACCACCAGCCTGTACGTAAGAGACTTACCCCAGAGCTGGTCAGAACGCCTGTGTAATAATGCCTATAAAAATTAGCAATCAATCTTTCTGATAATTGTGGATAGATCGCATGTCCATGTGGGAATGTGGTCGGCAAGAACAAAGTCACTGCGTGTAACACAACGCCCATACGCCTGTTTGCACGAACACCCGTAGGAGAGTTGAACGCAAACCCCAGCAAGAGTGACTGATTCGTTATCGACCCATATTAAGGATGTCGGCTTCAGACCCACGAGCTTTAAGTTCGTTGATGCTCTTTCCAAAACTCTGTCCTTCCCTGAGCCCCGCCCAGTATTTCACAGGGGGACAGGGGTGACAGCATAAAGCAGATCTGAATGGCCAGAACCTATCTAGGAGGACGCGGATGCTAATGACCCTGTGACGAGAACCGTCGACACGAATTCTGGGTTGATGTGACTAGGGAGGGTGCTCTCCGGGCGCTGTCCGCCTATCGAGATGGGCTTTGCTCATCTGGAGAAAGTGCTGGTCACGGCATGTTCTCCAACTGGAAGGACGTAGGAGCGACAGCCAGCAAAGGAGAAACATCCAAGCCGGTGATGACAGCTGGGGATCGATGGTGACAAAATTTCTCCCAAATTGTGGAAGTTCGGTCACCGTCCACCCACCCACCTTCTAGACATCTCCACGGACAAGGGTCAGCAAACCGAGGCTTCTGAAAACCATCTGTCTTTGAAAGACCCACGAGCTGCCCCGTAATGTCGGAAACTGTCGGCATCTCCCTCCTTTCCGGTTGGAAAGTCAAGACTCTGATCCTCAGCACCTTCTGCCACTCAGGCCTGTCTGTCCCGTCAGGGCTTCCGGTAAATTAAGAAGCAGCTCCTCCCCTGCCCCCGACAAAGGTTACAAAGCCCTGAGAGAATTGTGATTGTCCCACGGTGTGGTTACGATTGAAAGCCACCCTGGCTTCCTGCCGGCTCCCAGTAGCTGTCCTTCCCCCTCCCAGATGCTGATGGCGGGCTGATGGTGGGTGGAAGGGCACGAGTGGCTCAGAAGGCGCGTCCCTCCCACCTCTTTACCCCAGGGGGCTGCTTCCTTCCGGTGCCTGGCACCCAGCGTCTCCCATACTGCAGGCAGATCCCCAGTCCTGCTCACAAGGTACCCTGGTCCCTTTGTGTGTGCCCCACTGACCTTGTCCCCGGCCAGCTTCCGCTGCCACCATACGATACGACGAAAACATCACAGCTTTCTGCAAGATGTGCGTCTCTCTCCAAAGTCAGCTTGCTCTGGGGGCTCTGGCTCCCCACGTTCCCTGTCTGAGACCCGGCCGAGAGCACTGAGGGCCACTGTCCTCACTGCGGGGGTGACAGTCCCTCACTGCACAGTGAACTCGCGCAGAGCTGACGTCTATCCAATCTGGGCATTCCGACCAGAGCGGTCATTGAAAGAACGGCAGGGACGGGAGGTCTGCGTGGAAGGACGTGGAAGGACGCCCCACGGCGGGCGGCGGAGAGTGCCTGCTGTACAACGTGGCCAGCACCACGGCCCCTCTGCTCGTGAAAGACTGAGACGGGCAAGGGTGAGTGACCGAAGAGAGGCACCTGGAAGGCCGGTGCTGTTCTCGTGGGGACGTTGTCCGCGGGGAGACGCCCACGAGACAGGATTCTAATCTGTCACAGATGCGTTCCTTCCCTGGTGTGGGGCTATCATTCTTTCTTGGGGTGTGCGCACCCTGTTTAAGGGTGGGAGAGACAGGAGAGAAAGATCACAGCCACGGGCGTGCCACCCTCTTGGAACACCAGGGAACCTGAACGCGCACGCGCACCCCGCCACGCGCGTGCTTGGACCCGTGAGCGTTACCATCGCGTGCACACCCGGCAGGAGCCTCCAGGAGCGATCGTGGGAAACGTCACCGCACGTCAGCGTGATGACGGCACGCAGCACAGCAGGAAAGGGCACGAACTTTGCATTAAGCGGAACTGGAACGCATCCCGGCTTGCTTTCCGTGTGGCCCAGGGCAACCGACTGGGTTTTTCTAGGCCTCGGTTAGTTAACCTGTAAAAAGGTCTCTTTTCACGATTACAGGAGACAACGCGTGTAGAACCCTTTGTGCCTGGCACGCGGTAACACTCAGAAGTTTAGCAGCAGGCTAGATTCTCAGGAGCAGGTGCCGGGAAGCTCCAGCCGGAAGCGGCTGCCCCCCAGACGGAGCTCGCCAACCAGTCAGGTGTGTGGATGCTGGCGCCATGAGGGGGCGCCACGCGGTGGGGGGGGGGGGGGATGGGGGTGGGGGGAGGGGGCACCATTATGCGATCACTGCCTCGGCCGGAGGAAGACAGAACCACCACGCACGGGTCTCCCCGCGGAGGACACACACCTGCAAACAAGTTCAACGTCATGACCGAAATAGAAGATCCTTGCTTCCAAAGAGAGGGACTGAAACCAGAACTTGCATGCATGTAAAAAGTCGTAAGTTGACCTAAGATTGTAGGACAGCCAGACATACACCCCTAATTGAGATCAGACAGATTCTGGCTAGATGCCACCTGATGACGTCAATGACCCGGAAAACAAGTGTGTGTAGAGTCCTCGGCAAGCCCTTGAACTGTGCGTACAGGGTCCGTAGAAACTGAACTTCACCAAGGTAACCCTCAGATCAGACGTTCGCCAAGGTCATCGCCGAACGCGACCACGTCAGGTATCTCCTGTTTCATCGGTCCCAGCCGCTCACGCAAGGTAAATTCTGGCATTAATCAGAGAGAGTCTGCACCGTCGCTCACACTTGCGGGAAGCAGCGGCTGGAAAGCCACACCCCAGCACAACACGGCCTGCGCCACGCACGAGAAAGGACGGCCACTGCCACGGCTCAAGTTTCCTGTCAAGCCAGAGAGGTTTCCTGGTTCTGAGAACGTGCGTGCCGTTCAGTATCGACCAGCAATTTTACTCTTTTCGTGTGAGGCCTTGATCGGTGTTAAAATGCAGCTTTTCTGGGACAGAGGGAGGGAGGGAGGGAGGGGGAAAAGAGGGAGGAGAGGGAGGGGGAGGAGGGGGGACATAATTTCTTGAGAATACACAGGGATGAGAAAAAGGAGGAAGGAGGAAAGAGGAGGTAGAGAAAAAACATCATTAAAAACCCGAGAGAAGCGTAAGGGGGGGCGGGTGCGATTTCGGGGCAAATGACAGAGCCAGGAACTCCACACCACGTTCACCCACAAAAGTAACCAATAAGCTGATAAAAAACTGTCAGAATCAACTCTTTTGGAACTCTGGAGTCTAATCGAAGGTCTAAAGCAACCAGAGTTGGCTCCAGATGGAAAGCCGCCGGGAGAGCTCTGTGGTATTTTACGGCCCCCGCTGCCAACCAGGCAGCCAGGAAGCCAGCTGGGGAGCCAGCGGGGGACTGGCCCTGAGGACCACGGTGGCCGCCGCAAGTGGCCGGTGCCACAGGAAGCGGCCCACGCCTTACTCTGGAGGACAGCGGTTTTGCATTTGCAATGTCTCTGGCTCCCTCGGCATCAGCTCCAGGGCTGTCGTGGCCTCCCCTGCCTTGGCGGTCCCCATGGCACAGGGGGGTTCCCGGGTAGTGTGTATGGAGAGCATTGAAAGGCAAATGTGTTAGCCATTGCCATGTGGGGCGAAGGATAACACTGCACGCAAGCCAAGAGGCAGACTGAACGCCCTGAGACAGAAGATGCTGGAAAACAGATCCACGGGAGGAGCGAGGACTTTGAAGGTGTCCATGCATACCAGGGCACACGCATGCCCAGGGCTGGGGGGGGTGGTGCTCAGAAAAGAACTGAGGGGACCCTGAGCTCTAGCCCCTGGCTGTGCCACAGCGAAGCACGGCTGACACGGAGCGGTGGCCAGCCCGGCTGCTCGGGGGAGGGCCGTCCAGCACAGACCCCATCTGTGAGGACCGGGACAGCCATGTGGTTGCGGAAGTCGCGGCCCAAATACCCGCTGTCTGCCCGTTAACGAAACACAGACGGCAGTGGCCAGATGCAGCCGAGAAGACGGGGTTTACTAAACTGCTGCAACAAACCAATGACGTCAGAAGATGCACAGCCAACGGTGACAACAAATCCTGGAGAGGGGAGAGTCTTATTTCCCTAGTCGCCTCATTATAGAAGTCAAACTGTCCAGTTTCCAGCAGATAATGACAAGACATGCAAAGAAACAAAAAGTATGGTCTATTCGCAGGAAAAAAGTAATGAATGGAAACCTGGACAGCCAAGACATTGGACTCACTAGAAAAAGACTTCACATCAGCTTCTTAATTATACCCAAGACCGAGAGGAAACAAGGAGGCCAAGGTCTCCCCAAGTAGAGATATCGATAGCGCGAGGGAAGGCATAAAAATGAGCCACGGAGACAGGGTGGACCTGAAAAGTACCACGGCTCGAGTGGAAAATTCTCTAGTGATGTACAAAGATATGAAGATTGAAAAGCAAAAATAAAGCTGACTTTATTCACAGATGACACGATTGTCTGTATAGAAAACCCACACGCACCCAAGGAATTCACAGAAAATCTCCAGAGATCGTGAGCGTTTGGCCAGATCATAGAACGCAAGGCAAATGTACAAATGTCCCTCATTGTCCTTTATATCAGAAGGGAACGATTAAGACTTTAAACTAAAAAAAATAAAACAAAATACCGTTTACATCAGCACTTGAACACTAACGAACGCAGGGCACCGGGGTGGCTCCGAGGGTTGAGTGTCGGACTTCGGCTCAGGTCATGATCTCTTGGCTTGTGAGTTCGAACCCCGCGTCGGGCTCTGTGACTTGGGCTCTGTTTGCAAATAGCGGGGCTTACAGAGAGCTGTCCCTGGGACAAAGAGCAGAGTGGGCAAAATGGATACAAAAAATGATTTAACGCTCGGGCAAAGTTCAGGTCCTAACAACAAGCTTTCTGGAAACGTGCCACAGCAAATCTACCGGCTGGGGCAGATGGCTCCTGTGCCACACTCCGCCAGCCAATTTTTATTTCGTGTCCTCTGTGGGAAAGAGGTATTGAATGTACCCCCTCCCCCCCAGCCCCCGCCAGAGCTAGCCTGGTGCCTTGGATCCTGGAGACCCTTCATTCTAGAAGGTATCTACCTCGCAGTTGTGCTAAGTGGTCTTAGAGCTCCCCACCTCTACTTGGCTGTTTCCTCAGCCCCCAGATATGCTAAGACCAAGTCACCCTAAAAGAAACTCTACCTTAAGTCTGCCTCCCTTCGAGTTGCCATCCAACTTCTCCCCGCTGTGTGACTTCTCAGACTTTAATGTGAGCTGCACATCCTGTTTTCTTCAGCCATCAACCCATCAGAACCGTGCCCTGTTTCTCCATGGAAATAGGTGCCTGGATCCCCGATGACCTCCAGGAGCACAGACTCAGAATGTTGCACGAGCAGTAAACAAATCTGCATTTGATAGTGCCATTGAAATATCAGTCCTCGCACCCTCTGGGAGAGGTTAGACCATGCTGTGCGTGTAGGGTGACAAGAAATGATGATTAATGACAAAACTGTGAGGAATACTTAGATGTAAGGGAGAAGAATATGAGAAACCAAGAAAGTGACTTCATTCATAGGTGTAGAAGGAGAATGGGCAGGGACACAGAGAGAGAGAAAGAGAAAGAGAGAGAGAGGTGCGACACAGTCACAGAGAGGAGAGAACTTAGACACACAGATAATTGACAATCCTGTGACCATTTTCCACGGGCCAGGAAGAGTGAGGATTGAGGGGCGCCTGGGTGGCTCAGTCGGTCAAGTGTCTGACTTCGGCTCAGGTCATGATCTCACGGTTCGTGAGTTCGAGCCCCGCGTCGGGCTCTGTGCCGACAGCTCAGAGCCTGGAGCCTGCTTCGGATTCTGTGTCTCCCTCTCTCTTGGCTCCTACCCTGCTCATGCTCTGTCTCTCAAAAAATAAATAAACATTTTTAAAAAACGGAATATTTGCTTACAATTTCTTTAAAAAAAAGAAAACTAGAAATCATTTCTTGCGATGGCTTATTTAGACAGATACTTAGAAGTATGGTAATTTTGTACATGGTGCTTAGAGCCACTGACAATTATGTCATCAAAAATTAAACTAGTTCTATTATTTTCTGCTAATTTAATATCTCTACTCCTTTTATTTATTGAGGTAGTTTACCAATTCCATCACAAGCTGTGAAATAAGCATCTCACATTTCCTGACCTTCTATCCTAATCAGCTCGTTGCAATGAAGTTCAACTGAATCAATTATCGCATATTAATGCAATAATAAACCCTCTCCACGATGTGGCCAGTCTACTGGCTAATAGAGGAACAACATCACTGGGAATTATTCAGAGATGAGCATCTTCCTGTACTTTGAACGAAATGTACATGGATGCGTTCTCTGACCCGGGGATGTTCCGTTACCTTGATCTGCACGAGGTCGTGTAAAAGAACATTGGTGGGGATGATTTGAAACAGAAAAGTATACAGATTCCTGCAAAATGAAAACTAGATGAGCCTTTGTTTTGATGTTTTATAAAATGGCGTGTTTTTACTTCCAATTCTGAGTTTCACTCTAGATTTCTAGGTGAACTCTAATAATATTTCACTTAATTTTTTTTCAATAGTGGAACGAACTATTATTTATAACCTATAAAACCACACCGCTAAAGAAAAAAAAAAAAACAGGAAAGCACGAGTAGGAAATGAGCGTGGCCCCTTTCCTTTTGCCCTGACAGCCCCTGGGACACTCGGTGGGAAAAGAAAGTAACACACGCCCACATTCCAATGAGGGACCTTCAGTGGGAGGTACTTATGCTGGTGAATCCCTAGAGACAGAAAGCAGATCAGAGACGGTTCAGCCAGCGCCCAACAAACAGGCGGATTGTTTGGGGGGACAGATGCTCAGTCTGGGCACTGAAGCTATTCTGGGAGTGAAAGTGGAGATGACCACGTACACTGCCCGTGTGCCACGCGCCAGGAACAGTGTGCTCGAGACGGCTGGAAGGGCAAATGTGATATGCGCTCCACCAAAATAAAATACACTCAAAATACTGGCAACACAGGGCGCCTGGGGGCTCAGTGGATGAAGTGTCAGACTCTTGGTTTCAGCTCGGGTCACGATCTGACAGTTCGTGAATCTGAGCCCCGCACCGGGCTCCACGCTGACAGCCCGGAGCCTGCTTGGGATTCTCTCTCTCTCTCTCTCTCTCTCTCTCTCTCTCTCCCTCTGTCTCTGCACCTCCCCCCCTTCTCACTCTCTCCCTTTCTTCCCCCTTCTCTCAAAATAAATAAATAAACTTAAAAAAATATTGGCAACATATAAAAAGAACCCCAAAAAAGGGTATAAAAGCCTCCTTCCCCTTAGTCCATGCCCGGAAACAATCACTGAAATGGGTTCTCAAGTATTCTCTGAGGAAAATATTATATGCCTATAGTCCCTTACATATAAATATATAGTATAAACATATTTCTTTTTGCATGGAAAGGAAGCCATCACATACAAGGCTCTGGATTTTGCTTCTCTTTCACTGAATGTTCCTTGAAAATCTTTCTCCGTCAACAGATGGAGACCTACCTCCCTCTTTCTTGCCTGTGCTGTTACTTATTACATGACTTAGCATAATTCATTTAACTGGGCCACTCTAGTCTGCTGCTGGTGATATTTAGACTGGTTTCTTGCCCATATATCCACAGGATCCAGGACAAATGATAGATATTTCAAGAATTTTGGGGGCGCCTGGTTGGCTCAGTAGGTTGAGCGTCTGACTTCGGCTCAGGTCACGATCTCACCATTCGTGGGTTCGAGTTCCGCATCGGGCTCTGTGCCGACAGCTCGGAGCCCGGAGCCTGCTTCGGATGCTGTGTCTCCCTCTCTCTCTGCCCCTCCCCTGCTCACGCTTTGTCTCACTCTGTTTCTCAAAAATAAATAAGTGTAAAAAATAGAATTAAAAAATAAAAAGAATTTTTAAAGAATAATGATGCCAGGCTAGAGGCACCATTTCAGTCTTCCCAGTGTTGACACTCTCTTGCTGCTGTTTATGTTATCTCACTAAGGGGCTGTTTAGTTTCTCACAGCCGTGTACTGAGAGGAAGTTGGATCGCGTTCGAGGCCCCTCTGGTTTGGTCTCAGTCAACAAAGCAAGAAATATTTATTGGGCGCCTGCTGTATATCTGCCTGTGTCCGAATTACTGGAACAACAGCTTTCAAGGTGATACAGCCGCTGCCCAGAAGGGGTTCATACTCGAAGAAGGGAAGGCGGGCAAGTATGTAGACGGAGATCGCGGATGCCACTGAGGGGGTTGAGAGGACCGTGTCTCAGGTAGGAAACCAGGAGAGCCTGTCAGTGGAGGTGACAGGTAAGCTGAGTCTGCACACGGAGAAAACAGCCGCCATACAAAGGTCTGGAAAGAACATGTCAAGCGGAAGACAGGAAGAGTGACCCTGGCCCGCGGCTGGCAGATGGAGCGTCTGTCCTGGAAGGGAACCGAAGCGAGAGCACGTGAGGGGAGGCGAAGCGGAGGAGGTGGGCTCCAGGTGGCTCCCGTGGGGCTCCGAGGCCCTGGTGAGCCTCAGACGCCACTCTGGGAGCCTCGGTCGATGTCTCGGGAGCAAAGTAATAGGACCCGACTCACTTCTAATGGCACAGGCCAGTATTCCCAGACGATGGGCTGCGGGGAGCAGGTGCCCACGTCCCGGTGAGTCACGCAGCGGCTTGGCATCAGACTGTAGCGATGAAGTTGGTGAGGACCCATCCGATTGGGGGAGCGGACGCTTCCAAGTTTTCTGGCCTAAAGAATTTGGAGGCTGGCATCAGTTCCCGAGGGGGAGACACCCGAAGGGACGTCATCAGCTGTTCTCATCAGGCGTGTTCAGCATCATGCGCTATGGCCACCAGTGACTTGGGGCAGGTGGTTCTGTGAGTCACTAGACAGGAAGGGAAATGGTGCCAGGAGTCATCCCGGGGGCAGGCGATGGCCTGGGGAAGGCGTGGAAGGAGGTGAGGCGGGAGGAGCCAGTGGAGGAAGGACAGAGGCTTATGGGAAGGGTGGAGAACCAGGCGGGGTGTCATGGAATCCTAGGGAAGAAGGTGGTTCAGGCAGGGGACCGCCACCGCTCTGCTTCAGTAGGGCCCTTGCGACTCTATTCTGTGCTCCCATGATGATGGCGGTCTCTCCTGCTCATGTCAGACCAGCCCCGTCTAATGAGTGAGCTAATAAAACACAAAAGCATTGAGAGCACAGCCTGACAGGGGCGCCTGGGTGGCTCACTCAGTTAAGCGTCCAAGACTTTGGCTCAGGTCACGATCTCACAGTTCGTGGGTTCAAGCCCTGCGTCGGGCTCTGTGCTGACAGCTCAGAGCCTGGAGCCTGTTTCAGGTTCTCCCTCCCTCTCCCTCTCTCTCTCTCTCTCTCTTTGCCCCTGCTCACACTCTCTCAACAAGAAATAAAATGTTAAAAAAAAATTTTTAAAAAAGACACCAAACCCAAATTTGCCTCGTGTCTTAGAAAATATTCAGTAAGTTAGACGTCAAAATGAGTTGGTGCACCTGCCCATTTTTTTAATAAGTTAAGGAAAACTTTTAGTATTGCTGAAATATCAAAAATGCTTAATAAAAATGTGAAGAACTTAGTAGGTTCTTGTGCATATGAAAAGGAAGGAGATTTTCAATCAGGTATCTAGAGAACCACTAACGAAGTATAAATATATATGAATGATATAGAAATCTTTGCTTTTAATCAGATAGATGGTATTCTCTTGTAACCTATTTTAACTGGAATGTTTTCATTGTGTGCCTCTCACTTTGATTTGGTCACGTACAATCATCTCAGTGAAGTGATGTGCCCAGACTTGTCTCTGTAGTACATGAGCAAAAGAGTAAAAATAATCAGGACTGAATCAAGACAGAAACGTATTCAATTCTAACCTCTTCTTCGAACCATTCAAAAATGCAATTCTCTGCGTTTTTAATCTTGTTAATTTTATTAATGAATGCATGCTCTTAACTTTAAATATTGCCTTAGAGTCTAAATAAGAAAAACTTGAAAAAATCTTCTGGATAGATTTTATTAAAGTTTTACATTGCATCACTTAAAATTGTTTAGAATTTTGAAAACACGGTTTCTTTCTTTAATATCTTTCATATTGATATCTTTAAAAGTAATTAATATAATATTACAGTTAGTATCTTTAATTCCATGGTGGAAAGTATAAACGTGCTACAGGAATGAAAACCTCATAATCAAGACCTCCGACACTCAATCCATTCTCTATATGTGGCTTTAACAGCAAAAACTTCCAGTATTTACTCAAATGGCTCCTGAAATTCAGCCGCAGGCATTCAGAAAGACGAGCTGTGAGTCTGGCACAATGATCAGGAATAATAACACTTTTCCCAAATGATACCCCAAATTTCCAGCATCTGAAAAAAAGAACAGCTTTTACGTGTATGAGAAGCCAGTTTACTTCAATTACCATGTTGCGAATATATCACTATCAAAAACCTTCTTGAATATTTTAACGTGTTTCATGTAAGAAAACACTGCTGTTGTCCAGTTTTGCCACGATCGCATTTCCTAAGGAAGGGACACAGGCAGATTGCATCAGTGGCATCCTGGTCTCCTTCCCAGGATTTCGTGTTGACGGAGAAGTGCCACGTTGAAGGCACCGCGGGAATGTGGCGCTGGTAGGCATTTGCAAGGTGGGTCGAAAGCCAGTCTCAAAGCCGGCACGATTCTGTTGCCCCGCGCGCCCAGGTTTCAGTTCACAAAGCGGAGCAGGCAGCAGGTGCAGGCAGGTGGCTGTCGGGGGGGGGGGGCCCAGCCTGCCATCCTGCCCCTGAATGCTGCTCGTTCTCAGGTCTTAGGCGAGCCGTTCAAATTCCCAAACGTCCTCACCTCTAAAACCCCTCCGACTTTCTGTGTCGAGAGCCTTGCGATTTTCAACTAGATTTTGTTTCAATAAGAATGAAGTACCAGAAATGTTTAGGTCTCAAAACATTTCAACAGCTTTGCTAAGGCCTGGCCGACATAAGATTGCACATATTTTCAACGACGATCGTTTGGTAAGTTTTGACGTTGAATTTGAGGTACCAAAGTTTGGGACTTTTAGAAACCCTATAGGATCAGAATAAGTATGCCTGCCATTGCCGTAAAGCCACGGAGCCGATGATTTTATAAACGGTTAGGCTCCAAAAAGTGGGTGACGTACTTCAGTTGTCGTATGAATGAGAGACGCTATTTGGTGGAAACGGTGTGGATCTGGGGTGCCATAGAGGGACTGGGCTTGGATCCCAGCTCCGCCCAGGAAACCAGAAAAGAAACTTAACTGGAATAATGGCCACATTGCAGGGCTCACTATTTCTAATTTGCAGCCAGCAACGTAGGGGGAAAAAACCCACAAGGGAGCATCCTATACGGCAATGTCTGCAGAGTGAACTAGGTCAGCACTCGTAATTATTCGTAGCCGTGCCCACACGCCTGCATACACATGCCAAGCCTCAGACTGCCCTCGTAGGCAGCCCCGCCAGCTAAGACACTGTCCTCTCTCACCCGGACCCTCCGGCAGCCCCCAGTCTGGCCTCCCCGCTCCAGGCTTTTTCCTGGAGGCCGTGCTCCTCGTGGCAGCCAGCGTGCCCACTATCAGATGTAAACCAGAGGCTGCCCTGGGCTCCCGGCGCACCGGGAACAGGGCCATGCCTCCCTGCACAGTCCTCAGACCCCAGCCACAAGCCCGGCCCTGCCAACCACTCGGCCTTTGGTCCCTGCCCCACCCCCCCCCCCTTGCCCTGGATCTCTCTGCTGGACCTTGTTCACCGGCAGGTGCCCAGTGGGTTTAGGGTCTGAGACACGGCGAGACCTCAGCAAGCACAGATGCAAGAGGAGATCAGGAGCCTTATTCACAAGACGGAAGCAGCCCCAGACGGAGCGTTTCCTGACCGCACATCCCTGGAGCGTGCCTCCAGCGCTCATGTCACTGCGGGTGCATCGCGAGTGCTAACGATCCAGAAGGTAACAGACGAGCACCTCGTAGGATGTCACTCCAAGTACGCGCACAGCAGGATTGATGGTTAGAAGATGCGGAGGAAGAGAAGCAGGAAAAGGCCCGGGAGGTCCAGGCTGGAGGAGAGTCATTACCAGTGCAGAGCGAGGTGGAGAAATTGGTGGCACTGGGCTCGGAACAAAAGGGCCGGCTGGAGGACCCTGGTTCTCACGCTGGTGCCGGGAAGCTGTCTGGGGGTTTCACGGTCAGCGCCACGGGACCTCCTGATGAGTCAGGAGACGTGGAGTGGACGTGGAGCGTGGGAGACACAGAGTACCGAGGTGCCATTTGCTGAAACGGACAAGCCCAGGGGAAGGGCAGGCTGGAGCCACAGACCAGGGACTCTGCCTGGGACCCGCACGCTCTGAGCTGTTTACGTCCACGAGGGTGCAGGTGCGATGGTTCTGGCCGTCGGGCTGCTGCTTGATGTCAGGAACGATATGCTTCTAAGATTTTCTAATAAGTAGAGATCGTTTCACCATACATAAATTTAAGTCTATCCATAGTCTGAACACATGGCCTGGAGTTTCACTGAGTTGCCTTAATTTTTTTTTTAATTTGTTTTAATGTTTATTTTTGAGAGAGAGAGAGAGAGAGAGAGAGAGAGCACAAGAGGGGGAGGGGCAGAGAGAGAGGGAGACACAGAATCCGAAGCAGACTCCACGCTCTGAGCTGTCAGCACAGAGCCCGACGTGGGGCTTGAACTCACGAACCTTGAGATCGTGACCTGAGCCAAAGTTGGACACTCAACGGACTGAGCCACCCAGGCGCCCCACCTTAATATTTTTATAAGCTACATCAAGCAAAGCAATTTTCTAAATGACTACAACATAATAGTGACTAATCTAACATGAATCCAGCATTGAATTTGACCAATTAAAATATGGGTGCTCTTCATAAAGTGGTCAAGTCACAGGAAGTAATCAATTGCCCCCCAAATACTTAGAGCCAGATCAAAGAAATAGCACGAAGGAAAAGAGGTACGATATTCTTCAAAGGCGATACATTCCAGTGACCTTCACTGGCCACACCTATAATGAACCTTAAGTTTCCAGATACTTCATTGAGAAGGTGTTACAACGGTGTTCAGATTATTCAGTGTCTGGTTACTGCATCCCATGATAGGAGAGTACTCCTGTGAGTATACATCACTAGAAAAAAGACAAATTTTCAGTAGATTTTAATACATAAATTACACCTAGAATCCATCACTGTTAAAAAGTTTACTGTCGGGGTGCCTGGGTGGCTCAGTCGGTTAAGCGTCCAACTTTGGCTCGGGTCATGATCTCACGGTTGGTGAGTTCGAGCCCTGCGTCGGGCTCTGTGCTGACAGCGCGGAGCCTGGAGCCTGCTTCAGATTCCGTGTCTCCCCATCTCTCTACCCTTCCCCTGTTCACGCTCTGTGCCTCTCTGTCTCTCAATAATAAATAAAACATTTTTTTTTAATTTTTTTTTCAACGTTTATTTATTTTTGGGACAGAGAGAGACAGAGCATGAACGGGGGAGGGGCAGAGAGAGAGGGAGACACAGAATCGGAAACAGGCTCCAGGCTCCGAGCCATCAGCCCAGAGCCCGACACGGGGCTCGAACTCACGGACCGCGAGATCGTGACCTGGCTGAAGTCGGACGCTTAACCGACTGCGCCACCCAGGCGCCCCATAAAACATTTTTAAAATCAAAGTTTGCTGTCATCTTTCCTACGTGGAGACTACTATATTGAGATTTGAGATAACCCTCTCAAGTTAAATAGAAGTGGCTTATTAAGAAATCAGAAATTAAACTCTGCCATCAGAGTCAAATCCCGGGAATTACAAGGGATTTTGAGTCCTGAAGATAATGACTCCATGTGGTCTCAATT
The DNA here is from genome assembly GCF_014898765.1 of Herpailurus yagouaroundi. Classification (NCBI taxonomy): domain Eukaryota; kingdom Metazoa; phylum Chordata; class Mammalia; order Carnivora; family Felidae; genus Herpailurus; species Herpailurus yagouaroundi. Next base: position 2,422,120 of record NW_024412397.1, read on the forward strand.
TCTCGCCCTTCAATGTGCCCGTGTCTGCCCCTAAATCCGCCTCCTTTGTTTCTCCTTCGTGAACTTTGACAGGGAGTGGTTGATGGCAGCCACAGAGGCGTCCCTGTTCCAGGACAAGCTCCAGTGTCACAACTCAGATGGATAAATCACAGGATGAATCTTGACATTCACGATTCTGTGCTTTTAGCACAGAGCTAATATTTTCTAAAGCATTAAGGAATACAAGGCTCATTTTCAGGCTCTCATTAAGTCTCTCACAAATTGTTACACAATGTAGAACTTTGAACCGCACCAAAAATGAAGACTGGCCATCAAATTAATATGAAAATCTTGAGAGAAATGAAAATAAACAAAGGTAAACCTAAATATTCCATGAAATGCCCTCAGAAATGTTTAACTCCCTGAAAGATTAAGTGGCATGGGCAGGCTTTATGAATCCCAGCCCATTAGTCCTGACAGAAAGAAGTGGGGGCCTCACAGTCTAGAAATTCCGACAGGTTCTCCCGGCTCCTTACGTGTGGCGCAATCCTTTACCGCAAGGACCCTCGCTGGCCATCGCCTCCACCCATCAAACTCCATTTTTTGTATTTTCAGATACAGACGATCCCAGACTTTGGACCAGGAGACAGCGGGAGCCCTCAGAGGGAGGGTAGCAGGTGGGCAGCAGGCTCTGGAAGAGCTCGTAGACCAGCAGCCTGGGGTTTGTCATTATCTCAGTCTTCACGTACTCAGAGTATGAGAGACAGAGAAATTAGGGTTTGAGAAAGGTGCATCTCAATAAATCACGGAGGGGAAAACACAGATAAGTTCAGAACCAGACTGGCAGCTATGGGGGACATACCCAAGAGATGTTCTCACACACGGCGACGGGGAACAAGAGCCCAACATGTTCACATCCGCAGGCCGAGCACGCCTCGACTTGCTGGAGTCTGAGTAAAAAGAAAACACGTATAACGTGACCGAGATGTCGGCACTCCTCGACAATGTCAGAGTGAAACAATCTGGAAGAATCACTCCAGTTCAAGAGGCCCTCAAAGACCATCAGACATGGGAGAAGAGATATGTATCTTGGAAGAGAAAGATTCATAACCACCGACGTCGGGAAACTACGAGATAGCTCGAGAAATAGAAAAAAATGAACTTTAATTCATATTCCGAGAGATTCACAAATGAATGGGTACGCTGTTAGCTGGAACAGAGAACAAAAAGGCTTTCCAACATCAAGCTATGCTTTATAACTTTTTTTATTATTCTTGAAGCATCTTTTTTTAATTTTATAGATATAATATGTTTCCTTTAACTAACTTTGGGTAGAAGAAAGAGATTTCTTTTTTTTTAATATATGAAATTATTGTCAAATTGGTTTCCATACAACACCCAGTGCCCATCCCAACAGGTGCCCTCCTCAATGCCTATCACCCCCCCCCCCGCGGGCCCCCCCCCCCCCCCCCCCCGCCGTTTGTTCTCAGTTTTCAAGAGTCTTTTATGCTTTGGCTCTCTCCCACTCTAACCTCTTTCTTTTTTTTCCTTCCCCTCCCCCATGGATTTCCGCCAAGTTTCTCAGGATCCACATACGAGTGAAAACATATGGTATCTGTCCCTCTCTGTATGGCTCATTTCCCTTAGCATCACACTCTCCAGTTCCATCCACGTTGCTACAAAGGACCATATTTCATTCTTTTTCATTGCCACGTAGTACTCCATTGTGTGTATAAACCACAATTTCTTTATCCATTCGTCAGTTGATGGACATTTAGGCTCTTTCCATAATTTGGCTATTGTTGAGAGTGCTGCTCTAAACATTGGGGTACAAGTGCCCCTATGCATCAGCACTCTTGTATCCGTTGGGTCGATTCCTGGCAGTGCTGTTGCTGGGTCATAGGGTAGGTCTATTTTTTAATTTTTTGAGGAACGTCCGCACTGTTTTCCAGAGCGGCTGCACCAGTTTCCATTCCCACCAACAGCGCAAGAGGGTATAACTTTTTTAAAGTAGAGCGGGATAGAAAGGTATTCCAGAATGAAACAAGGAACGGAAACTAAGAAGGAAAGTACGTGAGCGAAGACGGAATCTGTCACCCAGTGTCTGACCAACGCGGACCCAGAAAGAAACGACAGAGGTGAAGAGACTGCTGAGAAATCGTGGCAGTGGTTCGTCCGGAGGCTCTGGAGAAGGCGTCACTTGTTCAGGTCGACAGGGTCCCCTCGGAGGCAATAAAATGGATTTTGTTTTTTAATTTTTTTTTTCAACATTTATTTATTTTTGGGACAGAGAGAGACAGAGCATGAACGGGGGAGGGGCAGAGAGAGAGGGAGACACAGAATCGGAAACAGGCTCCAGGCTCTGAGCGGTCAGCACAGAGCCCGACGCGGGGCTCGAACTCACGGAGCGCGAGATCGTGACCCGGCTGAAGTCGGACGCTTAACCGACTGCGCCACCCAGGCGCCCCTAAAATGGATTTTTAAAGGCTCGTCTTCAAAGACATCCCAGAGAATTTCGGGATGAGCAGAGAAATCGGCCGCCCGGGAGCAGGAACAAGGCCACAGCTGGCGCTGTTTGCGTGATTTGGTTCGAACGGCCCCACACCCGGCAGAATTCGCAACGGCAGGCAAGGCTAAGATACAGGCACTTGCGACTATGGAATAATCCAGAAACTTGACTTTTTTATTTTTATTATTTTTTTTTTAATTTTTTTTTCAACGTTTATTTATTTTTGGGACAGAGAGAGACAGAGCATGAACGGGGGAGGGGCAGAGAGAGAGGGAGACACAGAATCGGAAGCAGGCTCCGGGCTCTGAGCCATCAGCCCAGAGCCCGACGCGGGGCTCGAACTCACGGACCGCGAGATCGTGACCTGGCTGAAGTCGGACGCTTAACCGACTGCGCCACCCAGGCGCCCCAAAACTTGACTTTTTTATAAAACGACTTGAAGATGTTCTAACAGGATGCTGTTCAGGAATAAAAGACACAGTGCAACACACAGTGTCTATAAGATCCTGGACGCATTTGAGGATATACGAGGATAGACATTAGATGCCCAGGTCTCTCTGGTCAGTGCGAAAGAAAAAAGGCAATCACCAGTTCACCGGAGAAAATTAAACTTCTACGCTGGCATAATTTCAAGCAATTCTTTTATAAAAAATTCTTTTATAACGGAAACGTTTCAGTTTCCTTTTTTTTTTTTTAACTTTTTTAAACATTTATTGATTTTTGAGAGACAGAGAGAGACCGAGCACGAGCAGGGGAGGGGCAGAGAGAGAGGGAGGCACAGAATCCGAAGCAGGATCCAGGCTCCGAGCTGTCGGCACAGAGCCCGATGCGGGGCTCGAACCCACGAACCGTGAGATCATGAGCCGTGCTAAAGTGGGAGGCTTAACCAACTGAACCACCCAGGCGCCCCAAGGAAAAAAGTTCTTGGAAAGAATCCATGTGATGTTCACACTCCAAAATTGTCTTTTTTAATAACACAGCTACCCTAACCTTAGCCTGCACATCATCTCCGCACCACACAGCCGGCCGCGAGACCCCGGAAGCTAAAAAAGTGGAATCTGGAATCCAGCCATTTAGGCCCAAACCCCAGTTCTGCACTGCACTATTTGACCGACTTTGATTGAGTAGAATTTCATATGCCACTCTATGTTAATTTAATAGATTGGATAAATGGGCACAGACCCATAATACTGGGGAGAAAACGAAACAATCTAAGTCCGTATGCCACTAAGGCATAAATGGGGTCTGTCAAATGCCAAGGAACTCTCCTTTTGTCTGAACTGTTCCAGAATAAAGGGAAAAACAAAACTCTCGGAAATATTTGTACTGAACAAAAAAAAAGGAATTAAAACAACCTTATACTCTTGCTGGGGCATGCCATTAATGAAACATGGCAAGAAAATAAATAAATAGCTAAAAAATACTGGAAAGGACAACAAAACTGTTCCTTTTTTTTTTTTTTTTTTTTTTTTTGCATCTGGGATGATTGTCTAAACATCTAGAGGAAACAGCAGTTTATTAAACCCAGAGTTCCATCAAGCAGGTCAATATAAGATTAACACAGAAAAGCAGTAATTTTCCTATGCACTAATCCAGGTATATGATAGATTGCTTTGTATATGCAAATCATACAGACGCACTGTGCAAACGGACCAGAGACAACAACGAAGAACCGGGATTTTAAATACACCTGTTGGGATGAGCACTGGGTGTTGTATGGAAACCAGTTTGACAATAAATTTCATATCAAAAACAATTAAATACTCTGCAGCGATGCCCCTCGAATCAATCCATAACTCAATGCACCTTCCATCACAATTCCACTGCAGGTGAAGGAGGGTGACGGAGAACTTCACAAAATGGTTCTAAGCTTCACCTGGAAGAGGAAAGTGTAAAAAGGCCAGAACATCCTCTGAAATAAACGAGTCCTCCTGGAGACAGCGAAGATCGAAAGTGGGTTGCTCGCTTTCAGGAATCATTCCCACAGAAATCAACACGGGCAGCGGACTCACAGGAAAGGTGCACCCTGCTGTGTTTGGTAACAGTAAGAAAGCTGGAGCTGACCTCACTGCCTATGTACGTTGTGCTGGATAAATGCAGTCTGATACATCTGCTTCTAGGGCCTTCCATGCACCCACTGAAATACGTACTGTCTGCGGGGCATCTCGAGAAATACCAAGTCTGTGCTAACAGGGAAGAACAACACGAGGCACTTAGTGGTGAAAAAAGCTTCGAGACGATCTGCACAGCCTGATCGCACTTTTTGAAAACATAAAATGTTTCTGTATGTGCATAGTTCTGTTTGTGTGTCAATAGCAAAATGCGGGAGAATCCACCAGACCCCGGAGGGATCAAAAGGTCAGGGGCAGGGGCGCCTGGGGGGCTCGGTCGGTTGAGCGTCCGACTTCGGCTCGGTTCACGATCTCGCGGTTCGTGAGTTCGAGCCCCGCGTCGGGCTCTGTGCTGACAGCTCTGAGCCTGGAGCCTGTTTCCGATTCTGTGTCTCCCTCTCTCTCTCTGCCCCACCCCTGCTTGTGCTCTGTCTCTCTCTTGTCTTTCAAAAATGAATAAACGTTAAAAAAAATGTTTTTAATTAAAAAAATAAAAGGTCAGAGACATCTTCCGCTTTGTGCTCAATGCGTTTGGCGTTGTTTGATTCGTCAATTCAGTGACTGCGTTGGAGGTTTTGTCAGTGATAAAAAAGGAATTTGCAATTATTCAGGGATTTTAAAAAATGTTTTCAGACGCAAATAGAAACCCTTGCTCTTTACCGGAGCGTTTGTGACTTGGGAACTTTTGTCTGGTCTGACAAACCAGTCTGAAACCTCGCAGGTACCCTGCATCAGCAGCGGCTGCGGGAAAGCCAGCAGAGGGGACACGGATCTTCCCCGAGGCCTGTGTTGCACACGCAAACACGCCCACAGGACCGGCCGCTGGCTGCAGAGCATGGTTCTCGAACGCCCCCTTGAGTTCTTTCCAAAGAAGTCTCTGGAGACGCAAACCCCTGGCTCCCCGGCGGCGAGGGCACTCCGAAAAGGTTAACAGCACTGTCCAGAACAGAAAGAACTTGATCTGTCGAAAGTATTTACGTAAATAATCAGGAAAGGTTGTTCAAATCGTATTAAGGCTACCGAGGTGAGGAGTTTGTTTTGTGGGAGAAATTGGGCTTCTTTGACTGACCTGCCAGCGGTAAAAATGAAACCACGAGGGACGGGCCACCTACTGACCTGTTGCGCTACGTTCCCCTGACCGCGGGGAAGTTTCGGTGCCTCCGACCACACGCGTGAGAAAAACGCTCAGAGTGACCGCCCGGCAGTGGTTTTTCTGTCTCTTCTGGGTCAGCCTTGGTTTTTAACTTGTAAAACCCCCCCCTTTTTTTTACTCGTGGGCACTGAAGAAAAGGATTAGGAAACTGAAGAAAGATGGAAAATAAGGAATAAATATAGACTGAGCGGTAACTGATCCTTCGACTGACGTGTTTCATGTTAAATACCGTCAACTCATCGAAGCCGTTTGTGCGGCCGCTGGAGGGACTGGAAGCTGTGCGCTCGCTGCTAAAACGGATGCCACGCTGTCCCGGAAGTGGCCCTTCCCAGTCGCCCTCTCCGTGGCCTGACGTCCTCACGCTTGCTTGGTCTCAGAAGTGTCCTGCTGTGTTTCGGCCCAGAGACCTTGGAGGTTGTCACCTGTGCGTGGCAGGTGACATCGTGATAAGCTTCCCGTGTATTCGTCTTCTGAGAGTCCAGTGATCACTGGCCTTTACCACCTGAGGCTCGAACCTCGCAACACTCTGGACCCCACCGTTGGGTGTGGGGGATGCTGCGGCGTCTGCAACCTGAGATGCCATGTCTCCCACCCGTGCCTGGGCACCCCAGGCGGCGTCTTCCGTGGGCTGCCGACGACAGCGGACGCGGGGCCCTTCCAGGAGGCCGCCCGGGCCCGTTCGCTTGCTCACGCGTCGGGAGTGGGGTTAGGAGCCGACCGCACCTGAGAGACGCAAGGCGGCACCCCCACACCCCGATCCCCCGCACTGCCGTCTGAGCGGCGGTTCTCAAAGTGTGGTTCCCCCGGGCCTGCAGCCTCAGCCCCGCCCAGAACTGGTTAGAGATGCAGGTTCTCAGGTCGCGCGCTTCACTAACGGGTCGGAAACCCTGGGGAAATACGCGGTTTGACGGTGCCTTCAGGTGATTCTAGGGACCCGCCGACGACAGGCAGCATCCCGGGAGCTCCGGACTTCCGAGCTGACGGCCGGCCCGGGGTCACTAGCCAAGCCAGCCGTTCACACGTGCCCAGCTCTCCAGCCAACAAAGTAAACCCCAAGCCCACGAACGGCCCGGGTCAGTGATCAGGCCTGAGCTCAGCCCGTTCTATCATTTGGGGCCGATCCCCCTGGAAGCCACTTCTCTGCAGCCCCGGGTTCCTGTTGACAAAGACGGACGAGGCCCCTGTCCCCTGGGGCGGGGGCATCGCTTTGCCAAGTCTTATCTATCGCCTTTGTGTTTGCGCGTCCAGAGGAAATAAGGACCAGAGAGGTGGGTCCTGGGGATCAGGACCAGGCAGGGAGCCCACCCCAGGGACAGACATTGGAAAGCTCGGCAGGTGGCCGCTTCAGGTGGGAGGGGTGCTGCCTCCCAACGCGGGAGGAGGCCAGGGGCAGTGGGAGGTTCCAAGAGCTCGGGGTCACCGGCTGCCTCCTTGTCTCCACCTCCTGACTCAGCAACCCCCCCCCCCCACACACACACACACTCCGGTTCTTACCTGAGCACAAGAAACGAGCATTTGTAGGTAGGGCATTTGTGCAGAGATTAGAACCCAGTTTACAAGCCGGGCCTGGGCTCACCCTCAGCTCTCGGTCTGCAACCGCAGGATGGGGAGTGGGGGTGGGGGGGGCTGCCTCAGAGTCCCCGGCCAGGCTTCCTCATGGTCTCCACTCTCAGCCGGACACGCCCGGCTTCGGGTCTCCCCTGCCCACGCCCTCCTGGGCAGCCAGGAAGGTCAGCCGCCCCCACCGTCCGGGAGGTCACTGCGGTGGTCGTAGCAGCCGAGGGTGGGGCCGTCTGATCCCCACCCCCCCGTGGCTCTGCACTAGCAGTCGTGTGGGGACATGGCAAGTGACAAGTCACTATCCCGGCAACCCATGGAGCGAAGCGGCTCGTAAAACTCCCCGCGGTCAGGCCCCTGGGCTGCACCCCAGCCGTGCTCCTCACTGGGATACCTGTGCTCAGCGGTACAACCAGGGAACCCCATCCCGCCTGAGCGTCTACGGGGAGCACCGCTGCACCTCACAGTGATGCATGTGCCATCTCGTTTCTTACTTCGCTCGTCAGCCCTCTGGGCCCCCCCAGAAAGCACAAGGTTGCACCAGCACCTTCGTCTGTGGGGCCAGAGCTGTTAGAGAGCAGGTCAAGGGGAAGCCTCTGAAACACTTCCCCAACGTGGGAAACCACGGAAAACCAAAGACGATACGGAGGTCCTCGCTCTGCATGGTTTGATGTGCCCGCGTTTCAGGTACCACTTTTCAGTTCTACCCGCCAACCCCCAGGGTATGAATCGGGGTTCTCCAGAGAAACAGAACCACAGGATGTAAACATACGTGTGTGTGTATGTGTATCTATGCGTGTGTTTGTACACAGATGTAGAGACAGAAGGAAGACACAGAGGTGGAGGTGGAGGAAGAGAGTGGAAAGGAGACGCGGGCTTGGTTTTAAGGAATCGGCTCATGAGCTCGTGGGGCTGGCAAGTCCCGAATCTTCAGGAGAGGCCAGCTGGCTGGGGACCCGGGGAGAGTTGCTGCTGTAGGTCCAATCCAGAGACAGCCTCGAGACAGAATTCCTTCTTCTCCAGGAAACCTCAGTCTTTGCCTGTAAGACCTTCGACTGATTGGATGCGGCCCACCCACCTCATGGAGAGTAATCTGCTTTCCTCAACCCTGACAACACAGTTCAACTCTCCATGACCACAGAATATTAACCATGAGTGATTGGCTGAAGTGCAGGCAGTGCTGTTGGTTCTTCAGTCCACAAACCATGACATAAACCACAGGTGCTTGGTGACCAGTCACGTCACTTTTCTCAAACCCTGTTGCTAACTTTCACTGTGCGTCTGTGTGCTCTCAGCTCGTGCACAGACAGCAAAATGTGCAGAAAAAGCATTTGACAAAATTCAACCTCCCTTCACGATTGAAAAAAAAAAAAAAATCAAAGAACAAGGAAGAGAACCTCCTCAACCTCATAAAGACACAGCTCACGTCGTAGGCGATGCTGACAGACTGAAAGCTTTCCCCCCTAAGACCAGGAGCAAGGGAATCCTACTGTCGCTGCTCCTTGTCACCATTGTGCTTGAGGTCCCAGCCAGGGCGATTAGGTAAGAAAAAGAATTAAAACCCTTCATACTGAAAAGGATCTGTATAGACACGTCTGCAAAGAAGACGTGAAAATGACCAATAAGTACGTGTAAAGGCTCAACATCATTTGCCAGCAGAGAGAGTAGATCACAAGTGAGACCCCACTTCACCCCCACCAGGATGGCTGCAACCAAAGGACATAGAGTGATGCAGAAGAATCTGAATCCTCATGCTGGTGGAAACGTAAGGTGGTGCGGCTGCCTTGGGCAACAGTCCAGCAGTTCCCCAAAAGGTTTCCACTCCTCAGGAATTCCACTCCTCACTGTACCCTCATTAAAACAGGGTGAAGGATCTGTAGGATGAAAACCTACATCCACACGCAACCTGGTCACAAATGTTTATAATATAGTTCATAACAGCTAAAAAGCGGAAAGACCCAGTGCCCATCAACAGATGAAGGGAAAACAAAATGTGGTCTGTCCATACCGTGGACTATGATCCGGCCATAAAAACGATGAAGTTCTTGTACGTCTATGAAATCCATGATCCTCGCAGGCATTATGCCAAGTGGAAGAAGCCAGACACAAGGAGCCACATACTGTGTGATCCCACGTCAGATGAAATGTCCAGGACGTGAAAATCATAAAGACAGAAGGCGGATTAGTGGCTGCCTGGGGCTTGGGAGCAGCAAAGAGCGACTGTCAACGAGCAAAGGGTTCTTTCAAGAAGGATGAAAATATTCTCAAGTTAGATGGTGGTGTTGGCTGCACAACTCTGTGAAGGTGCTAAAACGTTTGAAACTCTATACACTAATAAATTCGGGAGTTTGTGAAATATCTCTCAATAATGAATAAATGTTAAAAAAAATTATAAAGAATATTTACTTTATAAAGTTTTCAAGTATCATCTAAGAGACCGTCTAATGTAAGGTATATATAGCACACCAAATATCTCCGCATCATGTTTTTCTTGACCTAACTAAGCCTCCACCAGCCCCTCCGGCCTAACTTACAAGTGATGCATTGGTTTAGACAACACATCACCACTTCCTTTCAGGGAATGACTCCAGCAAAATAAAGCTGAAGCAGTGAGCTCCGGCGAATACAAGGTCGAGTGTCGTCTTGGATGTATTTTTCATAAATAATGGCCTTTCTGCAATTCTTCTACTTATTAAAAACCTCCAGCCCTGCTCTGTGTCATTCAAATTTAATTAACACAGACTCTTTGTGTCAAGTAGCTTGCGGTCCTCTGTTAAACCATCAAAGACGTTTGGTTGAAAAGTCTTCGGAATATAATTGTCGGCCGATGGAGGGTATGTTTTACCAAAGAAGGTGAAATTGCAAAACACAGAGAGAGTTTCTCCAACCTGAGAAGACCCCGCTGGAGGGTCAGTAGACACACCCCTGGCCGTCCCGGGTGCCCCCGGAGTCTTGATTGAGCAGGGGGGCGGTGGGGCCAGCCACATTGGTGCTACTGTCCGGGTCCTCACTGACCCGATGGACTATGAATCTCCTTTCTCTTCTAGGACGTGCCTCTCTTGTCCCCTCTTTCTACTTTACTCTGCCTGGACCCAGCTGCCAGAATTGGACTGGTTTGTTAAATCCAACCACTGCAAAAGATTCTAGAGAAGGAGCACTGACCTCCTAATTGTGACTCCAGGACCGAAGTCTTCGCCAAATGTCACGTTTTTAAGACAGAATTTCCACTGTTGCACTGGGGTAGGTCAAAGTGCCTGATGTGATTAATGTTGAGTCGTAAGTACCTTCCGCAGAGCATTTCTAGCACCAGACACATGGGACCCGAACGCGACCCCGACGCGAGTTCCTCTGCTACGAAGGCACCATTTGCCCGGCGAGGTTAGACTTTCTCAGCCGAACCCGCATGACCGTCTCTCTGCCGAGCCCCCTAATTAGAACTTCCGCACACATGGCCGTTTCCAGAAACACTGACCCTGAGCAGGAATTCTCAGCTTTGTCTCTTCTGAGGTGAGCATATAATAAATAGCCTGAAAACAGTTCCATCTTTGACAAATTGGACCATTTCTAACTTATTTCCCACTGCACTTCCGGGGCAAACAAAATGACGCTCGTCAAGTATATGCGAATGAATGAATGAATGAATGAATGGAATTCAAGCGAAGGAAGGATCTCCGAATGCTAACAATATCCCACAGAGACCCCCACTGAGCCTTCCATAAATGACCATGGAAAGGCCACCTTTGAACCACCACATTGAATTCGAATGAATAACTTCCGAAAAACTGGTTGCTTATTTGGAAAACCTGGATTTCCCCCTTTCTGGCCTTCTTTTCTTGGGTAAACTCCTCGGAATCAGAGAAGGGGGGAGATAACATTTTCATGCTCTGCGCTGAATTTTGCACTTTTTCTGAAACTTCTAAAGTAGCGCGATCCCTGACGAGAAGGAATAGAGTCTATGTGCTTACTCACTTTTTCCCGGAGAAGTTACCGGCACTCCCCGAGCTGTGGCAGGTCACCTGGAAACATCCCTGCTCCGTGGGCAATCTTCCCACCTCTCCCACGTCCTGGCTCACACAAAATGGACCACTTTTGTAAGACATACAGAAAGAAAGGCTGCACTGCTCTTGCCTGGAGCAACATGACTTGGGCGCTAGACCAGTCCCCCCGGTGCCAGACTGCCCACCGGCTAAAATGGCTATTGCGGCGTGGGCTCTGCGGCTGGAACACGGTGAGTGGTTCCTCTGACTTGTACAAATGTAAATGGAGGCAGGTCAATAACCACTGGCTTGAGGAAAGAAAATAACAGGTGTCCTGGGCACCCCCCGCCATCACTTAGTATGCAAGGCCAGGAGCTGAGGCAAAGATAGCCGAGTTCATATAAAAGAGAAGTCAAGAAATACATCCCTGCCCCTTTTCCATAGTTGTTCCAATTTTTTTTAACATCAGGTTTGTCGGGAATAATTACATAGAGCAAAATCCACCCTTGACACGTGTACAGTTCTGGGAGCTTTGAGAGAGAAACGCAGTTGTGAACCTACCCCCAAAATTAAGACACAGCCTGTTTCCGACACCCCAAAGCGTTCCCTTTTACCCGGTACGGTCGATCGCTCCCGCCACGTGCAGCTCTTGGCAAGCACCAATCTGAATCCGAGCGTGGACACTTATCTTTCCGAAATGTCAGGTAGGTGGGATCATACGATTCGGAGCCCTGGGTCCAGCTTCCTTCACCAGGCAGCAGGGCTCCGAGATTCCTCCGGCTGGTGCGCCTTTGGAAGTTACTCAATGGCCCACTGAGTAAATGACCTACGGTTCTTTACTCACAGGTGATGGACAGTTGGGATAATCCACTTTGGGCCCACTGTGAATGAAGCTACTGTAGACATGATAAGCCAGTCTTTGGGCAAGCATATGCTTTCATTGGTGTCATTGCCAAGGAGTTGTATTGCAGGTGGGGTGGTGATTGCGTGTTTTTAAGAAACTACGAACCTGTCTTCCGCAGTGGCTGTACCATTCTGCTTCCCCACCAGCCATGGATGAAAGTTCCAGTTCCCCCACACCCTCGCTAGCACTTAGAATTACCGGTTTAGGTCTATTAAACGTTTAAGTCCTTCTAACGGATGTGCACATTGTCCCGTTCTGTGCAGTGACTTGGGCAACATTGTTCCTTTTGATAGCTTTATTTCTTTTTAAAAACATCACTGCAGAATTTCTACAATTGGTATCCCTAAGAAGAAAATTTTTTTTCGCTTTCTGTAACCCCTTTAAAACATTACAACATTTGACCAGGAGTTAAGACGACCCTAAAATTTTTAGAATTTACTTCTTTTGCTTTCTGACAGCAAATTGCTACCATGGGCTTAAAGTCAGTGAACTGAAAATAATAAGGAAGAAGAAAAACAGCACCAAGGGCATAGTGAATTTATAAGCTGCATAAAGAGCTGACTTATCTAAACGAACTTAGGAATCTTACCGAGATGCTCCTGCAAATACGTTTGAGATGCTCTAAATGTTTAATCTCTCTCAAGAGGAATTGATTCAACTTGCAAAGCTGTCATAGCTTGTGCTTTAATAGGGGCAACGGGAAGGTAAGTGCATAAGGTTGTGGAAGAAAAAGAGGAGGCAGAACACTGGAGGAGCCGGGCAGGGGTCACCCCGAGGCAGGGAGGAAGGCAGAGTGAGGGGCAGCCGTGCACCCTGGCATTAGAGAAGACCGTAAAATATCTGCGTTCTGGAATCGGACGTTTTACCTGCGTACGTTTTCAACGCAGATTGAGCCTCGCCGACCTTTGGTTTCCTCGTCTGTGATCTGGCGGTGAGAATAGTACAGAGGACATGGTTATAAGTAAGAAAATATGTCAAATGCTCAGCACCTTGGAACCAGGTGGGGGAGATGGTGACAGTAATGGTCAAGTGCGAGGCGTGGGCAAAGGTGGAGACCCACCATGAACAGACAAACCCTAGAGGAGAATCTGGGAGTTTTAATCTGTCTGGCACTCTAGTCGTTCACTTATGGGCCATGGGAGCAAATTATGTTACTAGAAAAGAACGTATTTCAGTCTATAAGAGAAGCCCGATGTGAAAAATCAAATGTGAACTTGGAATTGGACAGATCACTATCCACACAGCCTGCCTCCGCTGCAAAAAGTGAGCAAAGACAGAAGAAAATCATTTTTCCTTTCTGAAAAGATCTCGCTTTGTCTGAGGCTGAGTAAAGAAAAAAGTATCCATCTGCTAGTTTAGAGACAAATTCACATAATGGCCTAGGGGTCCACACCAGCTCCCTAGAAAACTCCACAGCACCCATTTTGTTAACGTAGTTGGATAAGCAATTTTACTTATGATAATTTTGTCTTACAGATATGTGGACACATATACACAGTTAAAAAGCTGTACGTATAATCATTCTAGCAACAAGACTGTAAACACTTTATTATCGATGAGAAATGGGTCAAGTTAAAAATCACATATATTCAGTAAAGTTCAAGTCATAAGTCATGCCCCACGGCAACAGAAAAGAATGAAGAAGCTTTTTATGTCCTGATATATTAACATCTTCAATATATATTGCTAAGTGAAAACGGCAGAATAGCCCCGTACAACAGTGGAATCGAATTGAGAGCTTAGACATAAACCCTCACAGGCATGGTCCATTGACTGCAATAATGGAGCCAAGACAGCGCTGTGACGCCTACAAAAGGATGAATCTGGACCCTTACCTCACACCATATCCAACGATTAACGCCAAGAGGAGCAAAGACCTAACAATAGGAGTTTTCGCTGAAGAAAACTCAGGCATAAATCCTTGTCACCTTGTATTAGTCAGTAGTTTCTTAGATGTGATGCCAAAATCACAAACAACCAAAGAGAAAACGGCTAAATTAGACTTCTTCAAAATGGAACGCTTTGGTGCTTTAAAAGACAACACCAAGGAAGCTAAAAGATGACCGTTAGACAGCCGCCCTCCCAGGACAAGGTGGGGGGAAGTGTTTGCAAATGGTGTATCTGCTCAAGGCCGTGCGTCCAGGTTGTATGAAGAACTCTTACAGCTTAACAGTGAAAAGACAGCTCAGTTAAAAAGTAGGCAAAGGGTCTAAATAGATACTTCCCCAAAGGAAATATAGAAAGAGCCAATTAGCTCAAAAAGTTACGTGGCGAGTGTTCACATAAGCTAGCAATTCTGCTTCTAGGTAGATACCCAAAGAATTGAAAAATCATGGCCACAAATACACCTATGCATGGATATTCATGCCAGCCTTATTCAAAACACCTGCAATAGAAAAAAAAAAAGTGTCAACTGATTAATGGATAAACAACATGGAATATTACCCGGCCATAAAAGAACCAAGTACTGATTCATCACATGATATGGAAGAACCTTGAAAACATTATCCTGTGAAAGAGACCAGTCACAAAAGACCACGTACTGTGTGATCCCATTCATGCCAAGTGTTTAGAATAGGCAAATCCATCAAGACAGAAAGCAGATTAATGGCTGTCAGGGGCAGGGGAGGGGGGCAGCGTTTCCTCCTGGGGGATGAAAATGTTCTCGAACTGAAAAGGAGGGATGGTTGCACAATTCTGTCAAGAAACTACTGAACTGTAATCTTTAAATGGATATATTTTAAGGCATGTCAGTTATACCTCCACAGAATTGCTGCTTTTTCAATGGTTTGATAGGAAATATTGGTGTTTAAATGTTTTAAATATATTTTGAAGTATGTTAATATCTTAATAACGAGGACATATAATCAGATACTGGGATACAAAGACTGTAAGTGGGCCAGATATCTGTCTTTCATATCAGGGAGTTAATAGATACCGTCTGGTGTGGCAAATAAAAAAATAGGTATAAATGTGTCCTCTCAAGTTAGGCGAGCACCTTGCAACAGAACTGAAAACAGAACCAGTTCTAAGCTATGGTCTCTGGATAACAGCAGGTTAATAGGAGAGTTCTTGTCTTCAGCCCTTTTATACTATTTCATTTGTTAATGAGTGAATACATATTTATTTTAACCAAATATTTTTTTTTAATTTTTTTAACGTTTATTTATTTCTGAGACAGAGAGAGAGAGAGAGCTTGAGCAGGGGAGGGGCAGAGAGAGAGGGAGACACAGAATCTGAAATAGGCTCTAGGCTCTGAGCTGTCTGCACAGAGCCCGACGCGGGGCTCGAACTCACGGACCACAAGATCATGACCTGAGCTGAAGTCAGACGCTTAACCAACTGAGCCACCCAGGTGCCCCATTAACCAAATATTTTTAATTACAACAGACTAGAGTTATAATAACAGCTTGCAAAGTTTTCCAAGAAATCTGTGAAGAAACCAAGTTGCAGAAGAGAATACATAATACGATGCCTTCGTTGTTTTGTTTTGTTTTGTTTTTCTTAAGGAAGCAGCAGAAATTATTGTATCTTTCTGTATGAGTGGGAGGTGTCCAGAAGTGCCCAGAATGGCTGGGAA
Organism: Herpailurus yagouaroundi; assembly: GCF_014898765.1. NCBI lineage: Eukaryota > Metazoa > Chordata > Mammalia > Carnivora > Felidae > Herpailurus > Herpailurus yagouaroundi. The sequence continues at coordinate 2,437,890 of NW_024412397.1, forward strand.
GACACTCACAGGACAGTGAATCTGGCTACTTTCACCTTCCAGATTTTTCTCCACCAGGACTGTGCTTCCTTCATGATACTTTAAGTATTCAGATAGGCAATGGCAATCACTCCTTTTTTAAATCTTTTAAAATTTCATCTGATTTTCTATTGCCTTAATAATACCTATCTTCCAATTAATCGGCAAATAATTTAAAGGCAGATAATTCAGTCTTTGGAAGGTAAGTCACACGTGAGGAGAGAAAGGCAGGCAGCAGCATTGTTCTTTGAAGACAGAACAATACAGAACAACCCTTCGTCCTTGACCTAAATTCTACTTGAGATTTTGGCAAGTTTTCTCAGAGCCTCCCCCCCTTCTCCCCGCAGAAAAATGTACCAAGAACTTGAATAAAAACAAACACTGGAGAACAGGGGAAATGTCATCCAAGTACAGAAAAATACTTAGCCAGGGGATTAATGAGCTGGGTCGAACCAAACAGCCAGAAGCAGGGGAAAGTATAGTCCCTGAGGGAAAAAACAGACAAAGCCAATAAGCTATAAAATGCAGTGGAAAGAAGAGGCAACTTTGTAGATTCCTACACAGATAATACCCAGTTAGAGTTCAATTTGAAATCAACATGAATTTCTTTAAAAAAACATAATTGAAGGGCTTGGAAATTTACAATGAGTATAACGAATTTCTGGTGTCCAGCTCAACTAAATGGTCCAGATTGATCAAGCGTGACTTTTTGTCACCACTTGATGGCAACAAAGTTAATCCACAGGAGCAGTCATGGACCGGGCAGCACCGACCTCTCCATCGTCAACTCTGATCTGTAGCTGTTACAAGAGGGAGCGCCTTTACCGATCAGGACACAGTTCAGCGAAATTCACCAGAACAGGAAAGTCATTTCAGACCCTCCAAAATGATTGCCTACATGGGCCTTTGCCTTCTAAAAGATCAAGCAATATTCTTTGGCAAGCTCAGGAAGGAAGGAAGAAAAGATTACTGCATTCAGAAAAAATTTTAATTTGCCTAGCTACAGTAATTGGATTTTTATTCACATGCAGTATGTAGAGAATCACAATGGAATGCACTTAAACTAGGTTAAAATGATATCCTTGAAATGTCATTTGCAAAATTAGTTTGTAATACACAGCATTCCCCTGGCCTAATGTTAAGCAGATTTTTATGATACGTTTCAAAGCAATTTTCCATTGGAAGTTTCTAACTTTCATCCCTTTGAGCCTGTATCTGGGCATGTTGTGCAGGACATTGATCTCTCCTCCACAGTTTTAATATGGAGTCTTCAACAAAAAACTCAAAGGAACAGCTCTGGCAAAGCAAGTGGCCATCGTGCACTTCAACCTGCAGACTGGATGACCCACCTTTCATGAAGGATCCTTGACTCCAGGGGGAAATCTTTTTTTTTTCCTTAAACCATTGTGTTAGGGTTCCCAGGGAAACAACCCAGAGAGGGGTGTGTGTGTGTGTTTGTGTGTGTGTGTGTGTGTGTGTGTGTGTTGATAGAGACATTTATTGTGAGGGATGGCCCGCACTATCTATTCCCAAGGCTGAGATCGGCCATCAGCCGCCTGCAAGCTGGACGCCCAAGAAGGCCAGCCGTTGCTTGCGTCCTGAGAGTGGGAGACGGAGGGCAGGACACCCACAGCCCCTCTAGCTAGCTCCGCCTTCTCTGCCTTTCCGTCCTTTGGGGTTGGGTAGACTGGACGCCTCCCGCCCACACGGGGGAGGGCCGTCTGCTTCACCCCCTGAACTCTCTCACATGCCCATCCCTTCCAGAAACACCCCCACAGACGCACCCAGAAATCACGTTTAACCAGACGTCTGGCCCCTGTGGCCCAGCCAGCCGAGTTGACGTGTAAACCTCCTCATCACGCCCAACAACCGTCTTCCACTCCTTAGATCGTGTAACAGAGTCAGGCAAGTGTGCAGTGTTGCTCACGATTACCCACATGAGCCCCTGCGCGTGTTGTTTGTGACGGACACCGATGCGGGTTGAAGTGCGAGGGGCAACGACACCCCGCGCGAAGTCCCACCGGCCGCAGGCGGAGACTGGCGAGTGACCCAGCCACAGGCAAGGCTGGTGGGCAAGCCGAGGGCTGTTTGCACTGATGTCAGGAGTCACGCAGCCCGGACAGAGAGCACCACGGGCCACGGCGTTACACAGGCGTGGGGCGGAGACGGGCTGCTGCCCAGTGAGGGGGTCCCCAGTGAGACAGAGAGCACACCGGCTTCCAGTTGGGTGGCGAAGGGAGGAGTGCTAAGCCCCCAGACCAGGCAGCGCGTCAACCCTGCCATCTGGGAGGGAGACCCCACTGCTAGCCCACAGGTCACTCCCCAGGGACCCTCTGCCCCCCGGGTCTTCAACAGGGCAGAAAAGGTGGTGGCAGGAGGGGCTGATGGGCGCCCTGCTTCCCCGTCCTCTGCTGCCAGCCGGCCCAGGGCTCCCCTTAATGCAACACCCGGAATTTCCAGGCCTCAGCCCAGAATCACTCGTCATACGCAGGCCAGGATTTTACTTTCGTGCAACTATCGGAAGTATGTTTCCACAAGGGTGGCATGTTTCTACTCAGAGCCCAGGGCACCCTCCAGGAGTTCACGCTGACCCCGCTCTCGCAGGAGAGCCCTGGGTTGGGCCAGGTGAGCCGGATGGGGACTCTGGTGGCTCCTGAGCACCGCGTGCAGGTTGAACAGGAGCGCCTCCTGCTGGTAGCGCTGAATCCTCCCCCCCACGCTGCTGGCTACCAGGAGCATGTAGGTCGCCAGCTGGTCCACCCAGAGCCCCCCACGTGACCGGCTCATCGTGCCCTCCGGTTACAGGTAAGTCAGAGGCGACCACCTCCCAGATCTACTCCTTCACGTCCGAGAAGCAAAGAAAACACCGGAGGACGTGGACGGTGACTGCAAGCCTCGTTTTTCCTGAAAGACACAATAGATTTGCAAAGACGAAAAAGGAGAAACAGAGCATCATCACACAAGCAAAGGCCACCGTTCACTTTTTCTACCCGCATTTTCCGTTCTCAGCTTTCTTTTTCCTCAGAGAAGTGTTGATAGTATTTATTTAAGCTTAAGATGAACCCTCACTCAGAGAGAAACAAGACACAAGAGACCTTCTGTGCCTATCAGGAAGCTTGGAGGGGCCGCCAAACTGTCTCCGGTTCCTCGCTGTTTATTTTTCTATCCAGCGCGCTCAGAAAATAGAGCCCATAGCAAATCGTTACTGAGATAGGCTTGCTGAATGCTCATGCGGTTCTTGGCAGGCACGTGACGTATTAGGATGAATTCCCTGTTTATGTTCGTGCTGGGTAACGTCCTAGCCCTGACCTTGCAGGAACATCGTCTCTTAGTTCATTCCTTCCCCGCATACTTGGTGAGCGCCGGCTCTGGGTAGGGCCAGCAGACCTGCCACCAAGGAGACCGTCAGAGAGTCCAGGCAGGACTCCAGACGGAGGCAGGACTTTCCGGCTCACCGGACATTCGTCGGGTCCGGACCGCCGCCACCTGGCACGGCACCGTGCGATTCTGCTGGACCCAACACTGTGGCAATGGGCTGACGGGTGGTGGGCGCCTGAAATGCGCCCAGGGCAACTGCGAACGGAGTCGTTCATTTCATTTTATTTTTGTTGGATTTAAAAAACCAGCTGTGGCCGGCGGCTTCCCTACTGGACAAGGTGGACGTGGCTGACCCACGGCGGAAGCTCCGTAGTCGTGGCGGGAACAGGAGGTGGTCCCTGCCCCGATGGACGTGCCCGTGGAACGCGGGGGGAGAGAGAGCGATCCCGTCAAATGATGATAGAATCAATCTGTAATTTCAAATTATGATCTGGCCTCTGAAAAGCACACGGTGAGGTAAGGGAATGTGACCGAGGGCCTGGAGGCCCGGGGACACTGTCTCTGAGCAGTGATGTTGGGTCTAATATCAGAGTGCAGGGGTCAAGCGGAGGCACGGAGAGAAGGGAGGGGGGCAGAGTGGTGGGAGGGGGAGGCAGGAAGGGGCAGCGCAGGGCAGGAGGGAGCGGGGCTGACAGAGCAGGGCTGTGGGAGGAGGGTGGCCAGGCCAGGCAGGTGTGGCGGGTGTTGTGGGGGTTGCTCCGCACCCCAGCACCGACGGGAACGTGCTGGAGGGCTCGGACGGCGGGGGGCCTATAAGACTCATCTGTCTATGTTGTAGAACGTTAATTAGCAGGGGAAAAGCGAGGGTTCGAGGACACAGGTGGACACGGGCTCCCAGGACCCCCCGCCCCGGGCTGTAGATGACAGTGGCTCACCGAAGGGTAACGCCGGACAGAGCGGTCCTCTGGAAAAAGAGCGGGCGGGGCCGGGCCAGCACTGGCCGAGAGGGGATGGAGCGCTGCGCCCCTCGGAGCCTCTGCGAAGCCTGGCGAGGGAGTACTGTGCTGGGAACGCCCTGGTCCGTCCAGGTATCCGCGGGAAGAGTCAGTGCCCGCATCACAGGTCGGCAGACGCGAGTTACGTCCCTTCCGTCACCCGTGCGACCGCTCCTGCCAGATGCCAGGCACGACCTCCCGCAGCAGAGACCGCCGTGAGCAGGCCAACACAGGGCTCCCCCCGGGCTGTGCGTGAGCACGCCTGAGTTCCCTGAACCAGGAGGGACAGAAAATCATCATGAAATCACCAGCTCTCATGCCGACAGCGTCTTCCTGTCTATCAATCTACTTCTTGAGATCTTCAGACGGGTCACAGGCGCTCTCCCGGCTTCCGCAGCGTAACCCCAGTCCCAGCGCACAAAGCGCTTCTGTCATTCTTAGACTGGAAAAGTCTGCCTGTTACCAAAGGCACTCGACACAGACCGCTCGTTTCCAGCAGGCGTGGTGGCGGGTCTCGGCGAGGACAGGCTCTCACACCACACCGTGTCGGGGCCGGCCCGTCGGGCGTGAGAAACACCACCCAGCGTGGCACCACGGCCGTGAGCGGCCGGGGAGCTTGCTGCTGTCCCCAGCACGTGACGCAGCGAGAGCTTACCCGTCTGTCTCCCCTTCCAAACGAGGCAGGTCGAGCATCAGTGGGAAAATCTGGTTAAAATTCACTCACAGTTAATGCAGCCGAGACGTCACCAATGTCAGGATGTGGCCTAATGCTTCTGTGTTCAAAGCTCCCTGTCACCCAGGCTGGCCGGCCCGCAGAGGGAGTGGGCGGGCCGGCCGGTCTGCAGCCCAGGTGCGTCCCCAAAGCAGGTGCGTCCCAGGCTCCTAGACGGAAAGGCTCTGTGGCACGGTGTCCCCTCTGCCGAGAAGCCCCAGCTGGAGCACGTCATTGGCGAGGAAGGTTCGCTCGCACCAGCTCTGCGGCCACACCTGCCCGAGGCCTCTCCCCACCTGGGACGCCCCCTCCCTCGCCCGTTTCTGGGGCGACAGTCAGTTAAGTGTGTCCAGACTCACTGGAGGCCCGGCAAGGCAGGACCCCGGTCTCAGACAACAGGCTGAGAAAATTCTGACTTTTACTCGGGATGGGGGACCGTGGAGCCCCCGATTTCTGCCCCGGCTTCATACCGAGAGCCGCTTAATGCCAGCCTTGCTCCCCACGTCTGCCTTTGCTCCGATGAAGAAGGACGTCACACTCTCCGAGGCAGGATGTTCACAAAGGCCGTCCCCCGATCGGGAGGGGACAAGAGGAACGGAGCGGTTCCAGGACCAGCTTTTAAGAAGCCGGAGAGCAGAGCCACGTACCTCCCGGCAAAGCTTTGAGCCGCGGCTCCCACCCACGCTGAGGTCCTCCCTCTGGTGCCGGGCGCACTGCCCCCAACGGGGCCTGGAGCCCATCGGCCCTGCAGGCGCACACGGAAAACACATCGGCAACCCCTGAACCACTCCTTCCAGACAGAAGAAACTCTGACTTTGTGATCCTGTGCCCAGAACAGATGCCATTCAGGACCGGTATTTACAGGTGTGGCTTTCAACAAATGATTTCCATTTGGGAAAGGCACCTTTTGAACAAGCAAGCAAAAATTAAGTTTCATGAGTTCAAAAACAGAGATTTCCATTTCGGCAGTAGAGGAAATTCCTTGGGAAGCGCCCACGTGGGTGCCGAGCCGGCTGCCGGGCACCCTGGGCGGTGGTCTTGCCCCACGAGCTGCTGTCCCTGCCCCCACTCGCACTCCTCGCTGATCCCATCAGGCCTCTCCAGGCTTCCTTTGGCAGAAATGTGCCCAATGTCATAAAAACAAGAAAATAAGGGCTCCTGGGTGGCTCAGTCGGTTGAGCATCTGGCTTCTACTCAGGTCATGATCTCATGATCCGTGAGTTCGAGCCCCGCGTCGGGCTCTGTGCTGTCGGTTAGGGGCCTGGAGCCTGCTTGGGATTCTGTCTCCCCCATTCTCTCTCTCTGCCCCTCCCCTGCTCATGCTCTGTCTCTCTCTCTATCAAAAAATGAATAAACGTTAAAAAAAAAAAGAGAGAGAGAGAGAGAGAGAAAATAAACCCAAACTGCTCCTTTAACAAAACTGGAGATACCTGTTCCTGCAAATCACCCAACATGAAGAAGACGGAAGGTGGGGGACAAACCAGAAGACACGGCACAGCCAGACTGTCAGAGCGTCTGCAGGCAGCGAGAAAGGCCTGGTGTTTGCGGGGGGATTGGTCCCCGGCGGGACGCTGGTCCCCCCAACTCCCAGGACACTCACTGGCCCTCCCCTTCTCGCTTCCCAGAGGCAGGAAACAGGTCCCAGGAGAGGCAAACAGGGAAGAAACGCAGTCTGCCGCCGAGTAACATACAGTAGGTGTGCGTTACAGGCCTCCGTGCACCTTGTTTGGGGGCTTAGGAAACACCCGGTTGGGCAGAGATGGTGAGTATGTTTTTCTCTTCAGGCAGCCGGGAAGATCACTGAGATCACTTAGAACCCAGGTGGTTCTCCCTGGGGGTGGGTCTGTCCTCCCAGAGGACGGCTGTTGTCGGGCGGGGGTGGGGCGGGGGGTAGGAGGGTAACCACCCTTCAGTGCACCGACAGCCCCCTGCCCAACAAGAATTCTCCAGCCCCAAACATCCAAAACAAAATGCCGTGGTTGAGACGCTCTGCTTTTCGCCCATAAACTTTCTAGCCGATTCCTTGCGGCACGGGCTACAAAGCAAGAAATAGAAAAGGGGCAAAAGGGAGAAAGAAGCAGGGCTACCCTGTTCCCATGGACACTGCGTATTTTTGTCCGCTTCTGAGTCATAGTAAAGGCAAAGGCTAAAACGGCATGACTAATTCACCGTGAACTCCTGGCTTTTACGCATGAGTAATATCCAAACCCCAAACAGCATAATAAGCTGAGCACATGGCTTTCTGCACCAGCACAGACTTAGAGCTTAAAAATATCCAATCTGGTAGAACACGCAGAGAGAGAGAGAGAGAGAGAGAGGGTGGCGAAGCTGTGCTATCGAAATGTGCACGTAACCGCGGCCGCCTCAGCCGCCCCATCACCAGTCCCACCCCCCGCGGGAGCCCAGTCACACCAGCCCTGCACCTCGTCCGTGGGCAGCAGCAGGCGCTCTCGAGTCCCGGGCTCCCAGAACCACCAGCGGTCAGATGACAAAACCAGGAGGCAGCCAAAAAGACACCGAGGAACCTTCAGCACATGTGACTGAGTGAAAGAGGCCAGTCTCAAAAGGCTGTGTGCCGTGGGTTCCGACTACATGACATCTGGGGAGAGGCAGAACCGTGGCGACAATGGAAAGATGGGTGGGTGTCAGGGGGTGGGTTAGGGGGAGGGGTAACTAGGCAGAGCACAGAGGAATTCAGGGCGATTGTCACGATGCCGTGACAGTGGATGCACCTCGTTAGGCATTCGTCCAAACCCACGGAACGCAGGTCGCCCAGAGGGGCCCTCGTGTAAGCCGTGGACACGGGGTGATGGTGATAGAGGAAGGGGGGTTTGGGGGCCCCCGGGGGTGCTGATTACGGGGGAGGCTGTGCATGTTGGGGGGGCAGAGAGTAAATGGAAAACCTCTGCACCTTCCCCTCAATTGTGTTGTGAACATAAAACTACTCTCCAAAGTTGTTTTAATTAAAAAAAAAAAAAGTTTGTTAAAATAGACTCAGAGCATCGTCCTGACAAAGGTGCATTTTCCAGGCAGAGAGACCTTACCAGAGCCTCCTGTCTCCAGGGGAAGGACACCCCAGCCCCTCCTAAAGGGGTGGGGGGCACCGAGCGCCACTGATGACGGTCACAGCCCAGGACACAGGCCCAATACACACCACGGACCACCCCCACCCTCCCCACCTCCACAGCAGCAACGCCCCAACGTGGGACCAGCGAGTTCTGGCTGCAGGGCCACCTGGAGGGCTCCCTGCATGAGGAGGGCTTGGGGAGGCCGAGAGTCAGAGAGCAGAGGAAACCAGGGTCCGACGCGGCTGACGGCTCTGCCCTGATGGCCACAGCAGACGTGAGAGCAGAGGAGCCGAAGACCTCGCCCCATAGGCCTATTTACCTCCATCCCCACGGCCAGTACATGACGTCCAGCTCTCGACAAAAAAACTACAAGGCACTAAAAGGAAGGAGCATAATCTGAAGAGACGATCCTCAGGGCCAGACTCAAATCCAGCAGAGACATGGGGATTTTCAGACGGGAACTGTAAAACATCTACAATTAACATGTTGAGTTGTTTTTTTTTTAATTCTTTCTAATGTGTGTGTATTTTTTAGAGAGAGAGAGAGTGCGAGCAGGGGAGGGACAGAGAGGGCAGGAGACACAGAATCCAAAGCAGGCTCCAGGCTCCGAGCTGTCAGCCCAGGGCCCGATGCGGGGCTCGAACTCACAGACCGCAAGATAAGCCGAAGTCCGACGCTTAACCGACTCGGCCACCCAGGGGCTATGTTAAGGGCTCTAAAGGAGAAAGTAAGCAACAAACAAGAACATGTGGGTTATGTAAACAGAGAAATCGAAATTCTACGAAAGAATCAAGACGGAGCAATGGACGTCATGAACGTCTTCCACGGGTTCACCCGTAGGCCAGACACAGCCAAGAAAAAACACAGTGAGCTTCAGAATTGGTCGATAGAAACTTCCCAAACTGAAAGGCAAAGAGGAAAAGGGAGTAAAAACGAACTTTTTCTTTAACACAGCATAACAGCCAAACACTGGAGGATGATTTTAAAAGGTGTAGCATGCATGTAATTAGAAACCAGAAAGGAAGAAAGGACTGCGCAGAAGAAATGTTTGAAGTTTCCTAAGATAGACTTGCCTCAGTAGGGACGTTGTGAGCGTGATGAAGGGCATATTTTAAGCTCTATTAATATTAATTTCTAGACAGGGTCCGGGGGTGCTGCGGCTGGCTTGTACAGCCCACGAGCTGCAATTGTCCCAACTGTTTACCGACTCCATGTTCACAGGCTTTCCAAAGTCAATGACAGACACCAAACTGCAGATCCAGAAGCACAGAGATACCCCGGAGGACAAATGCCAAAACAGAAAAATAAAACCCCGACACTTGGGCATACCACATTCAAATGAGAAGACCTTGAAAAATGCCAGAGGGAAAAAATGCTGTGCCTGTAGACGGACAGGGACGATCTCGGCAGGTTCCCGCCAGAAACCATGCGGGCGGAGGAGAGCGGAGCGAAATACCGAGAGCGTTGGAAGGAAACACCTACTCACCTGGAATTCTCCATCCAGGAAACTTACCCTTCAACGATGAAGGAGAAATAAAGGCTTTCTCAGACACGTAGGAACCGAGCGAATTCATTTCCAGCAGAACTTCTTTGCACGGAGGGAAAATGAGAGAGGTCAGAAAATACGTTTAAAAAAGCAGAGCATCAGAGAAAACGTAGATAAAGATAAAATTGCGTATTTTTCTTATTCTTAGTTAATTTAGAAGAAAAAAAAGATACAAGACGGGCCAAATTAGCCCAAATATTCAGCAGAAAGTGATTATTTCCAGAGGTTTTTTTTTTTTTTTTTCCCTCAAACTTAATTGCGGACCAACCGCCGATCATTATGAGGACTTTCAAGTGATGTCAATGAAAGACACTGACAGCTGCAAATTCACGTCCCCTAAGCAGTAAATTTACAAGAATTAGTAACATTAAGAGGCAAACACTGAGAAATCCTCCCTTCCAGACTTAGTTGAGATGAAGCGCTGGCCGTGTAAGCTTCCCCTGAGGAGGGTGAGGCGTTCTGGATGCCAGGTGTCGGGGGCCGCTGCACAGGACGGACCGCGGAACCTGATAGAATCACAATGTTAGAGCCGTGGGGCATCTAACTGAGCACCCGGATGGACGTCCTCCTCTCTCAGATGACAAAACTGAGTCCCGGAGAAGCCGTCTCATTTGCCCACGATCAGGAAAATTCTGCCGGGCGCTGAAGCGTAGAGAAAAGAGGTCACTACCTGCAAACAGCCTGTTGATACACTTGTTACAGCAAATTCTCACTGAACATGTGAAAGTCTATGCATTTAGAAAAGGGTTTAATGCCATAGATTACCGTAAGAAATCTCTTTAACGGGAGTCGTCATAGGCATAGAATAACGTATGCCCATACACACGTATGCATATAATACATACGTGTGGTTGTATACACGCCTGTGTATACACACACACATATACACATACATATATATGTATATGTATGTATTTATCGGGGCTCCCCTTCAAAGGATTTATACGTGAGTCAAAAGTCAAATAACATATAGCAACTTTGAAGATACGTATGGGAGCACCTGCAGAAACTCAAAAACAACGGGAAGGAGGTGAACACTAAGCCTAAGCCATCTCCCCCACCCTCCAGCTCACACAACAGCCAGCCTCCTCTGTGCCCTCTCGGGGCTGACTACGCTATCCACTGTGCTGTGATAAGGACACCAGGTGACCCTGCTGCAGCCGATGCCTGGGCCAGAACACAACGATGACCAGGAACGATGATGCAGGAACAATGACCATTTTGCATCACACGAACGGTCAAGGGATCCAGGAAAGGCGGACTGACCCCAGAAGAAAGCTGCTGAGGGTATGGGGGTTCTTGGCAAACGCGCACGTTTGCGATGGAAATGAGCCAAGACAAGATGGAGAAAGGGGAAGGAACGTCTGAAATTCATTTCAGTTGACCTCATAAATTTTCACGTGGTCTTGATTGAAACAATGGAACATTTTCTCATCAAAAGGCCCAGAGCGCTGGATTTTCATATTGAGCGTGAAATGACACAATGAGAGACGAGAAACTTATTAGAGGCTTTTGTAGAATAACAATAATTATCACTGCTACTTCATTATACATAGCGTTGTTATTTTATTTCCATCATTATTATTTTCCGGAACTTTCTGTTTCGGGTTACCCTGATGGTCTTCAAGTTCTCATTTAGCTGGATGATTGTTTTGTGATTAATGAGGCTTGATCATGGCTGCCTAATGGTTTTCTTATAGATTCCTCAAATTCACCTGAGAATAACTCAGCCCCAGGTGAGACACCACAGTGTATTAGGATGTATAGATTTATGTGTTACAGGTACCTGAAAAAAAACCTGCAATGGCCAATTTGGGATGGAATGAGGTGAAAGAAGAACCAGCTCGGTGTATACTCTATTCTCCAGGAGTCTGAAGTCCCTCCCCATGAGAAGAAGGCCATGGCGGATGATGCCAAGCAGCTTGGCATGTAAGACGTTTTTGTAGTCTTTTTAACAGTGCGGTGGGTTCCGTGCTGCTAGAGATTATCGGTGACTAGTCCATGCCTTCGAGGTAACGATTCCCAGATGAGCCCTCTGCACCTGCACAGGATAAACGATGGACTTTTTTTTTTTTAATGTTTATTTATTTTTGAATGACAGAGAGAGACAGAGCATGAGTAGGGGAGGGGCAGAGAGAGAGGGAGACACAGAATCCGAAGCAGGCTTCAGGCTCCGAGCTGTCAGGACAGAGCCCCACACGGGTCTCGAACTCACGAGCTGTGAGATCATGACCTAAGCCGAAGTCGGACGCTTAACCGACTGAGAGCCACCCAGGTGCCCCTAAATGATGGACTTTTTTATGCAGGCACATGGTTATTGTTCACTGGTTACAAGTGTAATTTTGGATGGCTAACTCATATGAAGACTTGAATTCCTCTCCCATTTGTCTACTGTCTGCCTTTAGCCACGCTAACTATGATAGGTCAACTAGAAGCCTGTAGAGTTCATGGGACAAGTCAAGAGATCACAACATTCTGCCGCGGCACTCCATCATAATTTGGTATCTGTAGCGAGAGACATTTCAAAGCATTAGGACTCTCGTTTTCATGCTGGTGGACAAACAGACATGAACAATGTCCTAGAGATTCTAACTGTACTCACAACAGCACCGCTAAGTATAGTGGATTTTTGATAGGAAAACATTCCCCCAAAAACATTAACAGGAGTCTACGTGTCGTCGAGTTACGACCATGGGAGTAGCCGAAGAATATCTAGATTCCTGGGAACTGGGAAGAGATTGCTGTTTGTACACATCTTGTTTTGTAGATGACATTGTCCCTGTAATTGACGCCCGAGTGTCATCTGGCATTTTATGATGTGCAGACCTAGTTTGGTATCTGTCCCATCCTAGTATCTCTAAACAGAGCTAAAAGTCAGGAATTTCTCAACATTGCCATCTGCGAAGCATCTCCCACTTAGTACATTTAGCTCCAAATAGACAATGAAGTACCTTGACAACTGTTGCCTTTTGTGCAAGTGATTAACAATGGGCAATCACTAGACTCATAACTAGACCCTTTTAAGTGTTTCGTTTGGACTTCCAGTCTCCTTATCTTACGCTGGGATGATTTGAATATCTCTAGGACCCTCATGAGCTGGATTTCACCGTGGCCAAGCCACCAACATCCCCAATCTCGTTTATTGTAATAATATTCTAGCTGGTCCACCGGCTTCCACCCTTAGCTCCCTGCAGACGACTCAGGAGTGTTTTATAAATTCTGAGTTTCATTTATCAGAGCCCTCCTCTGTGGTGTCTAGCCAATCCAGGAACTGAGAGCAGACACTGGTAGTGACCACGGCTGAGGTCTGCTAGTGAAGGAGAAGCTGAGAGCCTGGTCAGAGGCTTCAAGCTTGTTTCTTTCCAGCGCCCTCGCTTTCAAGCTGAAACAAAGATTTTTTTTTTTAACCGCACGCGAAGAACACTGTCATTAAAATAAATAGACTAATGCATGATAGGCTGCATACGTTTACTATAATGAATTCCCCTTGCCGATCCCTACTAGAAATGCAACCAGCAGAGACGTTAAGGGGACTAAAGTATGTTAGCAATCGGGATCATGATCACTTAGCTGTGGAACTTGTGCGAAGTGCCCACGGCCTAAGCAGTTGTTAGAAATCAGCCATCACAAGAAGAGATGATTAAGAGAAGCCCACATGGCCGCCTGGAGACAATGGTCTATTGAAAGGCAGCTTAAATGGAAGATAATCAGATGATTACATCTGAAATCCTCACAAGGGCTTCTTCAAAGGGGGCTTGAGGCTGGCATCCTCACACTTCGTAGCTGGAGCGCTGCCCCGAAAGCCCGCATCCCCGGATTCCGATTATGAAGACATACGAACCGGGAAGAGAATCAGAAGTGTGCTGTTTCAATTAGACGACAAACACGTCCAGAAATACATGCGATGTCTCTTTCCCTCACCCCTGCGTCCGTCAGCAAGTCCTGTGGGTTCCCCAACACATCAAGCATCGCTGCAGAGCCCAGCATGTGAGTAAGTGGCCTTAAAGCCCAGGGGAAGATATAACCAGGGGAAGATATAACCAGGGGAAGGTAGAACCAGGGGAAGATATAACCAGGGGAAGATACAAAAGTTCGAAAGCAAGGAGGAAGTCCTGGTAGCAAGGACTGTGGGTGTTCACGCCCGGCCGATGGTGTGGCGTGCCCGGTCCCGCCTCCAAACACCAGCCACAGATGCCAGGCCAGCTGGACAAGAGCCGTGGCAGCGGGTCAGGGCGCTGACCGCTGACCAAAGACCCAGGCCCCGTCCTCAGGGGCTCCCGCTCCGCAGGTCTGGAGGTGGCCACCGTCTGGATTTGTTTTGTGCATATTCCTTTGTGACTGAGCGATGCCCCAGAAGGAGCCTTGGGCCTAGAATCGGGGGACGTGGGTTCGGGTGCAGACGGCGACCACTCAGGTAAACTTGAGCAAAATATTTCACTCTTCGAGCCTCAGTTTCTCCATTTAGATAAACACACTTTACATACCTGTCTAATTTACAGGGGACGCCCTTACTGTTATCAGCGACCATATAGTATTAATCACTACTTACTTCCATTATCGGTATTAGCTTTATTTAACAGGTGATATTTACTGAGAACTTGCCACGTGCATTAGCTCATTAAGGTCCCCCCGGAACGCTATGAACCAAATATGAGCATGTCCAACTTATAGGTCAAAAGAGAGTGAGTGACCCAGTTTTGAGACAATTACGATGAAATTCCACTACCTGCCTGTGTTGACTCTAACGGTAAAGGCGGGCCTGAGACTCGGTAAGATCTTCCCCTCCAGCTCTCTGCCTGCCTTGTGCTGGTTGAACGTTCGACACATGACCCTCTCCTCTAATTAGAACCAGTCTCCCTCCAGCAACACCTAGTCCTGGTGTGAAGATGCTGGTGCCTCAGGAGCGATGGCTCTCCTCTTCCGTCCCAAGGGCCCCTGAGCCAAATCGCCATGGCAGCCACACCTCGCCCTGCTTGGGGGATCCCGACGCGAGACGTCCGATCTTAATTCCACAGACGGCAGCTTCAACCCCACGGCTTCCGAGCTTGGCGCTTGGCGAAGCAACAAATCGGTTTTATTTATAGACCAGCCACCAGTCACTCACCAGGACGAGGTCACCCCGTTGTCAATCTAGAAAACCCTTTTTGCAGAGCCACCAGACCGAGAGCAGGGCTCCGGGGGGCAGCTTCACCACCAAGGGACATTGCGCGACGGCTGGAGATGTTTGTGGTTGTCCCCACTGTGCGTGTGTTCTGACATCTCGTGGGTGGAGGCCAGAGGCACTGCTAAACATCCTGCGATCTCCAGGATGCCCTGCAACAGAGAATAATGGGTCCCGAATGTGACGAGAGCCCAGGGTGAGATGCCCTGTGTCAGGACCGCCCTGCACGCGCCCACCCTGCAGCCGTCCCCCTGCAATGGGACAGGCGCCACAAGTGTCCATTCACCGGGCTCCAGCGGGCGTCTCTGGGGCATGCATTTTGCCTTTCTGGAACCCTACGTAGTTGCTAACTCACAACTACGCAGCATATGGCGCATCGCCCCGTCCAGAATAGGCGCTGGTAAACATGAGGTGTTTGAACAAATACTGTTACGTTACATGACCTCTAATGCCATTGATGTTATGAAGACATTGATCCAGTGACAGGCTAACATGTCCGCTGCAGGGCTAAATCAGGAGTAGGACGAGAAGAAAAATGTCAGTATTCCCATTCCAAAGACAGGAGTTCAAACCTCTATGTAAGGCATCTTTTTTTGTTGTTATTTATTTACTTTGAGAGAAAATGAGCGTAAGTAGGGGAAGAGCAGAGAGGAGAGAGAGAATCCCAAACAGGCTCCGTGCTGTCTGCCCAGAGCCCAATGTGGGGCTCGAAGTCACCAACCGTGAGATCATGACCTGAGCTGAGACCAAGAGTCAGATGCTTAAGTGACCGAGCCCCCCAGGCGCCCCATGGCATCTTTTTTTTTTTTTAATATGAAAATCACCTAAACGATTACCGTTAAAATGACAAAAATGAATCTTAGGAAAGGGAAACAGTTAACTTTGCTGAGAATTTCACCAGCCAAGTGCAAGGAGACCCTCAGCATTGCTTCTGTGGAGAGTGAGGGCGCTGGCCTTCCCTCCTGCCTCCCCGTGTCCTGCGGGGCTGCGGTGGCTGTCCTGCTGTGGCTCCACGCGGTACCCACACTGAGGGTCTGCACACTTCAGAGGACAGGACGACGACACAATACCCAAGTCAAGGGGTGAGGTGAGTGCGCGGTGAGGCAGGTGAGGGCTGCAGAGGCACAGAGAAGCGGGAGGTGACCCTTGACAGAGGGCGACCCCTCCCCGCGAGACCCTGACTCCTTGCAGTGTGAGGTCAATGCCCAGAACAATGACTGTCAGCTCAGGCATCCCCGGGGATGGCCAGCGCCCCCCTCCTGCCTCCTGACTTCCCACCGCTCACCTTCCCAAGGACGAGAAGCCAACATGACGGTCACCAGCCTCTGCTGGGGCCGGTACACCTGCCACCTGCTCTGGGCGGGATAACAATGCAGCCCCGGGGCCCCGGTCACTTGCCGTGGGAACGTGGGCCAGAGGCTGAACCTCTGGAGCCTCAGCTTCCCCTCCTGCAAGGTGGGGATCAGATGCTCTGCAGGACATTCTGACAATACGCGACACGGCAAGTGTGAGATGTGCGGTGAGCGCTCAAAACCGGTGGCCGTTTCTCCTCTCCGCAGCTGTCCCCATGACAAGAAAACTAGAGTTTCAGCAGGAGCAGGCCCAGAGCTCGGCCACCTACTGGCCACGTAACCTCGGGCCCCAAGCCCCAGGCGTCCTGTCCGTCCCCAGACGCAAACCATCCTGCCTTCCCATCAGCAGAATGATGTGAGGCATGTGCACAGCGCCTGGTGCGTAATAAAGGACTCGAGGACGAGGGTTTCTAGTGTCTAATGGACAGGACAGGTCTACTGACGTTGTCCAAATGCACGCATCCAATCAGTGCTCACTCGTCATCTCGAGGCAGTGAGAACACCGTGGAGAGACAGAGTACGTAAAAGGAGCAGGATCAACCCTTAAGGGGACACGTCGATGGGCATTTAAAACCTGGAACGCGGATATCAGATTTTGGAACCACTGCTGACTGGGACTGCGGCCTTGGCAAAGTCTCTGACCTCGTTTTTCTCATCTGGAAAGCCCCCTCTTGAAAATGAAATGAAACCACACTTGTAAATCACCAGGCACATTGCCCGGTACCCCGTGAGCATCCTATAAATAGCCGCCACGGCATTCCCACGGGTATTCCTATCACTACAATGATGGTTATCATTGAGGAAGCAAGTTGGTGCACTCGCTCAGACCCTTGCAGACGTAAACCAGGACGATGGATTTCGTAGTGGATTCAGCCGCAGAGGAAAGTTCTGGCTTCACGCGACCTACAAGCCTGCGGCAGGGTCGACTCAGCACAGCTGAACCCTGGCAATAAAATGATCTCCCGGGATCTCACCCTCGTTCTATTTATTGCCTGTGTCTCTTAGTCTCTGCTTGAAACAATTCTCTTATGGGAAGATATCCTTCATGTTAAAAGGAAACTAGCATCTAGGAAACTCAGAATTTTATCCTCCAAGTTACCATGACATACACACACACACACAGACACACACACACACACACACACACACACACACACACTCTAGGAAGGCGTCTCCTTCTCCCACATGGAAGGGCCACTGCCAGGCCTGGGCTGGGCGATCCCTGGGGTCCGGGAAAGCATAATCCAATTGGGCAGGTCTGTGTCACTGGCCCCAGGGCCTCCCGGGGACAGAAGACCACCATTGGCATCACCTTGAGAGTCACTGGGCTAAGGACAATGGCTCCCCAGAGGCAAGGGATTGGAACAGTTGGAAAAGGAGCCCATGTTAGCGAAGGACACAAATAAACATAGAAAAGGGACATTATGTGGGGAGGTAACAAGGGCCCAAAGCAGCAAGTAGCAGAGACCCTGAGAGCCTCCTGGGAGACACGATGAAAAGCCACCCACTTACCCCTCTCCAGGGCAAGTGACCACAACATTCAGCTCAGCATGAGCGTGACCAGAGTTCTGGTCACTGCCAATCTTATCCCCAAGGATATTACAAAGCTCTAAAATCGAACACTGGACAGTCATCCTCCGCAGACACTTTATAAATAAAGTCCATCGAACTCTTACTATTCGAGTTAAAGTAGTTTTCTATTTCTTCATTTGAAAGTATTGTAGTAAATACTAAGCGCGTCTGTGAATTGGCTGTACTCCCACTTGGGTAAGTTGATCTGATTCTGCAATTAAAATACACATCCCACACTTTAACTTTTTTATCACCCCCGGGCTGGTGAGACAGGCAGGGAATAGACAGTCCCTGTCTCCCAACCCCTTTTCCCAGCACGGACGGTAAGGCATTGCGGATGAATATGCAACATATCGCGCCAACTCTCCGCAAAAGCACAGAAGTCCCCAAAGGCTTAATGTCGCATCCTACTTAGCGCGTGATGCTAGCGGTTGAGAATTTTACACTTTGGGGTGGAAGAGGGTCTTATTTTAAGAATAATTCCACTTAAACAGGATCCTGAGCGTGGAGGCTCATTCTGATGATAAAGGTCTCGCGACAAAGGTCCAAGTCCCCTCCGTTTCCGGCTGCCAGGACCCGTCAGTGCTGGGCTGTCTCCATCCCAAGATCCGGGGGGGCCTGGAACTCAGCGCGTCTGAACACCCATCAGTTCAAGGTCACAGGGGAGGGGCTGCCTTTCTTCCTCGTCCCTGGGGGAGCGGTAGACCCCCACCACCTTGCCTCCCCAGGCAGAGCTCTGGCAGGCCCGAGCTGCCGAAGGACGCCCAGCACCCACTCCGGCTGCCCGTGGTAAACTCCACCCCCCAACCCCGCCACCCTTTTAGCTGGAAACCTCGCGCTTTCCACCTGGATGGCAGCATTTAATGTCTACTCTTGGGTCTGGTCTCCCGGGTCTCAATCCCGTGAGCAAGAGGGCCTTAGCATTGTTCCCCTCCCATTGACGTAACCTCAGACAGGCTCTTCCTGAGGCTGGGCCCCGACCTCCCTTCGTTTAGAGCATTGACTTCAGAACGTGTCATTGCACATTCTTTCTCTACCCTTTTGAGGTGTAAATCTTTGTAAAAGCCTCTGCCAGGTGTACCAGCCAGGAAATGTCTTTCTCAAGGACTCGCGGCCAGCCCTTTGGAACATCACCCCGGGGGCACCTGGGTGGCTCGGTCAGTTAAGTGTCCGACTTGGTCTCGTCTCATGTCATGATCTCACGGTTTGTGAGTCCGAGCCCCACGTTGGGGTCTGTGCTAACGGCATGGAGCCTGCTTGAGGTTCTCTCTCTTTCTCTCTCTCTGCCCCTCCCCAGCTCCTGCTGTCCTCTCTGTCTCTCTCAATAAATAAACTTAAAAAAAAGAAATGTTATCCTCAAGGAATGTAGCCCCCCCACCCCCCCACCTCTGCAGAGCCCCTAAATTCCATGGGCACCTTGCTTCAAGTTGCAAAAACTGCGTCCTCTAACAAAGAAACAAGGAGGTTTACAAGGTGAGGCCAGCTGGTGAATGCAGGTGGCTTATGTGGCATGCGTGTCCCTCCCACCCGTGGTCTCGTGGCACGGAGCTCAGTCTGCCTCCCTCCTCTGTAGCAATGGCTTGGAATAAAATCTCCCTTGCCCGGTCCACCCTGTCCAGTACAATTGCTGCTTTGACACCTGGGGACCTTCAGACACGGGGGCCCCCGGCACACCTTGGAACCGTCCGGTGGGCCTGCTGGAGCTTGGGGCTCCCCATTATCGCAACAGACGAGGGCGGTCGAGAAGCACGCCCTCATCTCGGTGCTCCCCACGGCATCCTCGCTGGCCTGTCTGTGCACAGCCACGTAAGCAAGGTGGGCTGCGGGTGAGGGGCCCGCCCGAGATGTTTCTCAGGGGAGGAGGGCTGGGCATTTTCTCGGGAACCGTGACATGTGCCTTCTGGTGGCAGGGTCCGCCCGTCCTGCTTAGGTTCTGGATACAAGCTAGGCTTGCGGTCCTCTAACATACTGTTGAAACAGTACTGACAAGTTGGGCAGTGCCAAGAGCCTGTCCTCTGGGGGCCTTGAACCTCTCCCACTGCTCTGCTTCCCTTGCCTCTCTCTGGTCCTCTCGTGTGCCCTTTATGAGCGCCTTGGGACCGAGACTCCATGTGCCCCTGACAGACCGACTGCTGGACGGATGTGCTCCGTGAGCCATGGGCCACACAAGCCTTCCTCCAAAACAGGGCATTGGATCCCCACGTGGATTATCGCTGTCAGCCAGGACACGGGAACTGCCCCGTTGCACGTGTGGTGGCATTTGAACGAAGGCTGTCTGTGAGGCCCGTGCACCCCACCGACCAGCTGGGCCTCTGGAAGGTGCATCATCTGATGGGCTGGGTGAGGGCCCTCGGTGTCCCTCCCCCAGAGAACGTTTGTTTGCATAAAAGCCAACTCTGTGCGCGTGTTTGACCAGAGACGCCAGGCTCTCCGGGCACAAGTGGCCCGTGGGGCACAGACAGAACAAAGAGGCTTTTCCGCAAGGGCTCATGAGCCCATCCGGTGTCAGGGCTGGGGTCCCTCCCTGAGCAGGAAAGTCCCTCTGAAGGGACTTTCATATTTGGGGATTCTTGGCGTTCATTTTCTGGCACTGGCTTAAACATCTGCAGGGGCACATTACCGAGTTTCTTTGTGCCTTGTCTGCCCCACATGCCGGAGCTTTGGTCCCCATGGCCGGGAGCCGGGAGTCACCCTAAATTGGACTCACCCCAACGCTCACCCCTGTCTCCACAGTCACTCACCCACTGACCTTCACTTTCTGTCCAGGATTCGGTAATCGTTCCCCGATTCGCTTTTGTACCACATCCCCCTGCAATCCACACTTAACCATATTCCCTTTTCTTAAACCCAGATCCACTTGGGTTGCTTCCCTGGTTCTGTCACCACCCTGGGCTTCGCCGGGCAGAGAATGACCGTGGCCTGGCCCGGCCAGCCTCCACATCGGCACCTGATTCCGGAGCCCTCCGCCGAGCCCCCGCCACCATCAGATAGCTCAAACACACCTGGATAGCTCACGCCGGACCCCCAATTTGAATGTTCAAGATGCATTTGAGTTTTCAAAGCCCTGCTTCGTCTCTGGCCCATCTTACGATCCCTTCCTGCTTTTACCGCCCTCAAAAAATTGCAGAGCAGCTTTGACCAGAAGAGGAAACTGCAGGGTTTAAGGGTCTTGGACATGGGTTCTGTTCTCACTCTTTCCTGCGCGAAGAACACTTACCATGAGATCTACCCTTATAACAAATTTTAGGAGCCCCTCCTACAGTTGGACCACGGATGTCTGACCCACTCATCTTATTTAAGACTTTATGCATTTGAGGGGCACCTGGGTGGCGCCGTCGGTCGAGCGTCCGACTTCAGCCAGGTCACGATCTTGCAGTCCGTGAGTTCGAGCCCCGCGTCAGGCTCTGGGCTGATGGCTCGGAGCCTGGAGCCTGTTTCCGATTCTGTGTCTCCCTCTCTCTCTGCCCCTCCCCCGTTCATGCTCTGTCTCTCTCTGTCCCAAAAATAAATAAACGTTGAAAAAAATTAAAAAAAAAAAAAAAAAAGACTTTATGCATTTGACTATCATCTCCCCCTTTCCCTCACCAGCCGCCGGCCGCCCCCTTCCCCTCTTTGATTCTAGGAATGTGACCACTTCCGATCGGTCCTCTCAGCGGAATCAAGCAGCGTTGGTCTTCCGGTCACTGGCTCATTTCACTTAGCATCACATCCCCAAGGTTCGTTCCTGTTCTTGAATATTGCAGTCTCCTTCTTTTTCAAACACTGATTGTATTTTATTTTTATTTTAGAGAGAGAGAGAGCATGCACTCGTGGGGGAGAGGGGAAGAGAGAGAGGGAGAAAGAATCCCAAAGAGGCTCCACGTTCGGCGCAGAGCTGACTCGAGACTCAAACTCATGAGCTGTCAGATCATGACCTGGGCCAAAGGCAAGAGTTGGATGCTCAGCCCGCTGCACCGCCCACGTGCCCTGAATTTACGTCTTTTTTAAAGCTACATAGTATTCCACTGTTTGGATATACCGTGTCTTATTTCTTCATTCATCTGTAGGTGAACGGTTACGTTGTTCCCATATCTTAGCTGTGGGGAACGTTGCTGCAGCGAACACCAGAGTGC
Source organism: Herpailurus yagouaroundi (assembly GCF_014898765.1). Lineage (NCBI taxonomy): Eukaryota > Metazoa > Chordata > Mammalia > Carnivora > Felidae > Herpailurus > Herpailurus yagouaroundi. The sequence continues at coordinate 2,459,744 of NW_024412397.1, forward strand.
TGATATCTCTTTGAGATCCTGTTTTCAGTCCTTCCGGATAAATACCCTGAACCACATGGTAGTTCTGTGTTTAATGCGTGGGGGACCCTCCGCACCGCTCTCCAGAGAGGCCGCAACGTCGACATTCACATCGTCAGTGCACAAGGGTTGTGGTGTCCCCACATCCTCCACCTGCCTTAAGGTCCAGCCCACGGGGAAGGCGAGACATTAGGGTTCACTGAATGCAGAAGAGGGGTCACGAGACCCGAGTCCGACCGCGCACGGGCCTGAAGCAGCCAGAGCCCCTATACCTTCTCGTTTATAGAATGCTCCTGACGATATCCTGCTTGTAAAGAGGTGCTCAGGGACCAAGTGACCCGATGTGCCCAGGGACCCAGGACAGATGTCACAGGCACAGAGTTAGCTTTGCAAACATGACATTTTTTTCTCTGAAATTGAAGGTAGGCCTCAAAGCTCACCGTGCGCGTTAAAGGGGGGTTGTTCCTGGGAACAATTTTTGGGGACTTGGTCAAGTCAAGAATGTTTCCCCATTTTCTCCCCTTCCGTCTGGGGGAGGCGAGGCCCCCAGGAGAGAGCCGTGTCTAGTCTGTGGTCACCGGCATCTGGGCCGTCGTCCTCACTAACTCGAGCTCACAGGGCTGAGGGAAGGGGCGCTGGCCTCCACCCCCAGGCTGCCCGAGCCCACGCTAGTGTAGACCCGGTGCGCACGTGGAGGTAGACCCACCTGCTGGGGCCTGAAGCTACAACAGTGGGGCGTCTCTGAGAAAGAGTCAACACTGCGAATACCAACTCAGGTACAGGGCCCAGAAAGGAGTTCATAGATGGAGAGGCCCTCATGCTCAAGCTTTGAGGGTTTTTGGGAAATGCACGTCTGCGTAAGCATTGGGGGCAAAGTCACGTGACCCTCAGTGTTTCCTCTACAAAGTGGGGATGATGACATATTCTTCACAGTATTATTTAAGTATTAAAAGTGTTATTGCCCAGTGCCGACCCACAGGAAGTACCCAAAAGGTGAAAAGTGCCATCACAAATGCCGAGGACACGGACGGCCAGTTACCCCAGCTCGTCACGGGCTCCCTGGAGAAGGAAGATGTGAGACGGCTTTGGGCAGATTCCGGGGGAGACAGAACAAACATCTCAGCACAGAAGATGGGGCCCAGGGAGGAGCAGACGGCCGACAAGTCTCTGCAGATTCAGAGATAAGGTGATCACAGCGTGATTGCTGAGAAGGTCGAGAAACTGGGTAGGCACCTGATTCCATCACCCGTGACCCCGGTTTCCAGGAGCGCGCCCGCCGTGGGCCGTAGCCTGAACAGTCTCACCTGGTGGGAACCCCCGGGAACCAGCCGGGGGAAGGACGTTTCCAACCACCTGGGGATTTAGAACCAGCCAGGGATTTAGAAGCAGTTAGGGATTTACAACAAGCCAGGGATAAGGAAAATGGATGTAAAAGAGCAGAAGAGGTTGCACACTGGTTGTGAAAGTCGAATCGAGGACATACGCTTGTTGCCAGTGGACAGTGCCATGACTCTTACTGAACACATGCCTGGTGACCACCGTGGTGATGGCTGGCGTGACAACACAGCTCCAGGGACTCACTCTCCAAGGGCCCAGGCTCCAGAAACTCAGGAACAGACTCGCCTGTGTTCCTCTAATAACATCTCGTAATCTACCAGAAAGCAACCCCCTTTCAGAGATAAGACACTCAGGTGGGCAGTAGGGTCCAAATCGAGCCTGTGCATCGCTAACGTGCATCCATAAGTGGGTAGAATTGGGAAAGACAAGTCTGGATCTTCAAAGTAGGGTTGTGGAAGTTATGACAGCTTAGGATACATATGGTGAGGTGGTAAATGCATGAAGAATTATAATGTCCCATGAAGATGAAAATTTGAACTATGAAATCACGATCAATAAAATTATAACTTCCTATTATCCTTCCCTTAGCCATATGAAAAGTTGACACTTTTAGTATGTTTTCTCCAAATTACTCTTGCATTTAAAACTTGTGTTCACGCTCACAGTCCTATAAAAGCTGACTTCACCATTTGGAAGGAGGGAGCTAAATTTTAAATATCACAGTTACTATCAATTCCAATCACAGCATCTTGCACACAACAAGAAACACCTTGAGTTTCTTGTATAAGCAAAAATATTGAACGTAGCTACATATCTTTGAGAGAAGTCTTCTATCTAAAGATGTTGCTTGTGAAGGTTCTTGAACGGCCCAAGAAAACACATCACAGCCTGTGTTGTTACACACGGATGAGAGGCTGGAGGAGTGCTCATGCATAAATGCCCTTTTGCGTCTCTACCTCCGTGTGAAATTCTGTGGGAACAAGTAAGTCAGCATATTTTTTTAAAAATATTTCTTCTTGACGTTTACAGGGAGAATCTACGTTCTGGGAAAAATCATCACACAACTCAAGCAATTAGCTCACAGAAAAATGGCATTCTTAGAAAAGTACAGGACTGTGTTAGTTTGCTTTAGAAATGCCAACGTTTTTTTACAAATAACGAAGCATCATACATTGGCACAAACAACCTTGTTCTATACGACTCAGCATATGGGGACTCAACAAGCATTTGCTCAAACCCTGGGATGGAAATCCTGTCTGGGTTTGCAGATACCCCGGTGACCTACCTTTACAGCTTATAACTATATCTAAAAAAAAATTTTTTTTAATCAACTCATATTCTCTAAACCAGGGCAAAGCACAGAAGAAGGGACTCCTCTTTTTTAAAAAAGCTTTATCTTTACTTATTTACATATCTCCTCTTTCAAGAAAAGGACTTTGAGATGAATCACCACAAAACAAGTGTATAATAAAGTAGCAAAACGAAACTTAAAAACGGGAACAGTGATCAAATAAAACCATCAGGTGTTCCCTCTACCCTCTGCATTTATTGTTAGCGCTCAGAGGCGAGAACCATTAAAGAAAAAAAAGACGTAAAATAATTATTTTTAAGGTAAATCTAAAGTAGGTCAAACGTCTCTCCACTGAGAAGGCGGTGACTTTATGTTGAGGTAGGTGCCATTTTATGGAAAAATAAAATTAAGTAGCTAACTCAAATCTACACCTAAGTTAAATACCCCAGAGGCTATTAATGGATGTACACGAAGGTGGTCCGTCCATAAAATAGAGTCCATGTGCCAATGCACAGGGATGAACTCCCTATTCGTGCCACAGCATGAATGAACATCAGAAGCACTGGGCTGCAGGAAAGAAAGCAACCACAGAAGATCACAGATGATATGCGTCCGCTTATAGGAGATGGCCACAACAGGCAGGTCCACAAAGATAGAAAGTGGACCCATGGCTGCCCAGGGCAAGGTGCAGGGAGGGCACATAGGGAGTGTCTGCTCATGGGCAGGCTTTTATTTCCTGGTGTGATGAAAATGTTCTAAAATTAGATCACAGCGATGGTAAATATACTAAAAATCATTGACCTGAACACTTCAAAGCAAGATTTGACTGCAAGTAAATCCTATGTCTGCAAAGTTTTGTTTTGTTTTTTTTTTGTTTTTGTTTTTTTTTTTTTACTATAGTTATAAGCTCTAAAGGTAGGTCACCGGGGTATCTGCAAACCCAGGTAGGATTTCCTTCCCAGTGTTTGAGCAAATGCTTGTTGAGTCCCCATATGCTGAGTCATATAGAATAAAACAGGATTCTTTTCAGCTGGAAAGACTTTCAAACCAAATGCTACCTGTGTCTCACCCAGAGGAAGGAAAACCTCAGTGGATCCCATGGAACACTGTATTCTAAGCAACGTGATTTTCTCCTTGTGCCCACCAAGAAGAGTAATCCCCCCATAGCTAAAGAAGTGAGTTGTCCTGTGAAATTACTTACCGTTCGCCACTAGGGACTTTGAGAAGATCTGCGTGGTTCCCATGCATTGTCTCATCTGCCCAGCACCCTCAGGTCTGGGACCAGCTCCCCGATTTCCTGAAACTATCCAGTGACATTCGATCCATAGGACCCCTGCAGGAGCCGCTACTTGAACTTGCTCCCAGGATTGGTTGAGGGGATGGGGGTTGGGCTGGCTTAAGACCAGGTGATTGTGTGCTCAGCCTGGCCTGGAAAAGAGGACTCCACTCCCTGTGAAGTAGGAAGAGCCTCTCTCTCCATTGACTGTGTCTCCGTAATAAAACTCAAGGGAGCTCAGAGGCCAGGGCAGATAGCAGGGGGCTGACGTAGAGGGAGACCAAGATGGCGGAAAAGAGGGAGAGATTCCAATAGCTCTCCAATTCCTGGCATCCTTGTCCTTCTTGTTCTGGGTTTTGTGACGAGATCGACCCTTGTATTGGTTCATTACATCTTATTATCTTATTAAATCTCCTCTTCATCTACCTGGGTCAAATTGGGTTTCTTTCACTAATAAAAGTGCCGGCAGGGGCACCTGGGTGGCTCAGTCGGTTGAGCGTCCGACTTTGGCTCAGTCATGATCTCACAGCTCGTGAGTTCGAGCCCCGCGTCGGGCTCTGTGTGGACAGCTCGGAGCCTGGAGCCTGCTTTGGATTCTGTGTCTCCCTCTGCCTCTGTCCCTCCCCTGCTCACTCTCTCTCTCTCTCTCTCTCTCAAAAATAAATAAATATCTGTTCCAGGTACTAGGTATATAATCCAAAAACAAGCAGAAGAAGCCATTGTTCCATGGAATATAAGGCACCACTGGCTTGTGTCACACGCCCACAGAAAACTGCTCATTCTATCATTCATTCACAGATACTGAGCTCATAACAAGCAAAATCTCCATTTATTCACAATAAACAAAATATTCATTTACTGAGTTTCTTGATGGCAGACTGTCAATATTCTCGGTCATATTGTCCATGGTCTTGGTCACTTCTTGTATGAGGGCATCTCACCAAACCACCTTAGTAGCCAGATGGCGACTTGTTCAGAGAGAATTCCGGTCAGCGAAAACAGTGACGATGCATAATCAGGTGTAAAAATTCGACATGATTGGAGCCATTTAAAATGAAGTCAGGGTGACTGTTGGAGAGAAACCACCTTACCCACTTTTGTTTGAACTGGGTCAAAACCTCTGGACTCATCAAAATGGCAATTTTCAGGTTGACACGGGTCATCGACTTCAGCTACCAGGTCTCCTTCATATCCGGGAAAATGGGCCATCTGGGGCACCCTGGAGACCCAGGCGGGAGTGGCAGTCGGGTTTTAGTCCTCAGTAACTTCAAATCAGGGGAAAATGAGAAAAAATGGGAAAGAACCTGGGGACATTTCAAATTTGGCAAGAGTTGGCAATTTGGGCAACAGGAGCCAGTCCAAATGCAGCCAGGCCTTAAATCCGTCTTTTCCACAAGCAGAAAAGCCAACTAAATCTCTACCACGCCAGAGTTTGCATATCCGTCAGTTAACCACAATTTACACAAAATATAACATCGTTCAAAGACAATGAACAAGGATCTGATAACTCAGAAGGATGGGTGCTACAGAAGGTGCAAGTTTTCTACTGAAATACGAAATGTCTCTCTACAGCCTTTTGATCAAAAGTAATCTCAAAGAAAGATTATTCTTGTTCACAAAATAAAACTGATCTCATTAGACTTGGCTTCATTTATTTTTACCTAGGTGCTATAAGAATGGCAATTTTCCATATAGGCCTTCTTAAGATGCTTTGTTAGAGGTTTTCTTAAGGACCCTCAGACTGGATTACAAAACATTCTTGACACTGGGGCGCCTGGGTGGCTCAGTCAGTTGAGTGTCTGACTTCGGCTCAGGTCATGATCTCTCAGTCCATGAGTTCGAGCCCTGCATCGGGCTCTGTGCTGACAGCTCGGAGCCTGGAGCCTGTTCGGATTCTGTGTCTCCCTCTCTCTCTGCCCCTCCCCCATTCATGCTCTGTCTCTTTCTCTCTTTCTCTCTCTCTGTCAAAAATAAACATTAAAAAAAAAAAAAAAAAACACTGTTGACGCAAGGAAACTAAGCCGAGAACTTGCATCAGATTTCACTTGCAAAACATGTAGATTTAGATGAACTCCTCTCTTCTTGAGGTCTCCAAACTATCTCAAGTTTCCTGAGTCTTCCAGGAAGTGACCATCCTTACTCAGTTGTGAGGCTTGGAGCCCGGTGAGCAAAGTACCAGACAAGTTTTGCCAAGAGGACTTTGAAGCATCAGCTCTATAAGGCGGACCTTAGCTCCTTGGAAACATCTGGTCCCATGTGATTCGGCGAGCATGGTTCCCAAATGTGACGTTCCAGTCAAAGTCTCAGTGGCATAACCAGTGTTTCCAATCATGCCCTTTTCATGAGGACAGACTCTTACTGAACCCGTAAAGATAACCATATTGCCATGAAATTAAGAAGACTCCATAAATGTTTCAGCATTCTAGATGCATCCAGCAGGGAGAACACGATGTCATTTAAGTGATTGTTGCAGATTACAAATCAAGGTCTACCAAATTGTTATAAATTGTAGAACTCTTAGAGGAAGGAGAAAGAACTTTCTTGCACATTCAGAAAACAGACCACGAAAGCATCAAGCATATTCCAAATAAAGCCCACAGTCATCCCTCATCAGCTTGGCCAGTCCTATTGTAATTAATTAATTCTTGTTCTACTTGATCCTGAGTTAAGAGTCTCAGGATCCCATCTGTTCTTCGCTGGAATCTGAAAGTCCTGACTCAGCCACCAGTGGAGCTCCGATGGTTTAAATGATGCCGTTGGAAGCCTGTGCCCTCGAGTGCCTGTCCTAATGCTGGTCCACGGGCTCTGCGGACGCCCTCCTCTGTAGAAGGTGAAGTGCTCTTGCCAGAATCTCATTGCAAGCAATTTCCAGAAATCAGCAGAGTAAAATTAACAAACAGCTCTCGATGACAAAAGACTTAAAATAACTATGGTTTATTTACTACCAATAATTTTCAAAAGTGAACGATCTGATGAGTTCACTACAAGAATAATACAACTGACGAGGGCTTTAGTTGTTTTGTGGCTTTCAACCCAAGAGAAAAAAGTCAATCCAAGTGGGTTTTAGACAAAAAAGATCCATAAACATAATCATTGACGCTATTTTCAAAGAAGGAGTGTTTGTAATTTGTAAGAATGGATGAACATAATTCTTACAGAGAAAGGTATCTTCAGACAGAGCATACAATATCCTTGACTTAGTGCATCATGAACACGCCAAGACTTTATCAAGAATATCAGGTAAAGAGACTCTCCCATCCTGGAATAGGTCCTAAACCCCTGAATATTGAAAAGACTACATAGGTTCATGACATGAGTCCCCGGTGGAAAACCACTGGCTTAGAAAATGCTAAATTCAAGTTAAAGAAGCAACGTGTGACAAAACTAACCCTTTAAAGGATAATTGAAACCATGACCAACAACACCGTGTTATTACCATGTTCTTACAGGTAAAGCAGGTGGGGACTCAGACAGACAGACATCACAGATGGTGAGGACATTCACAGATCTGTGTGTGTCCTGTGCAGCAGGACATTTACCCACACAAATTTAACCTAAGGAGAGCTGGCATCTGTCTGCAGCAAATGCAAATAAGAAAGAAGAGTGTAGAAATGTAAATCATAGTTAATAACACTTCAGTATTCGATCTGACTTGCAAACGATGCATGTGTCTAAAGACGTCAATCAACTGAATTTAGTATCAGTCCAAGATTTTCAAAATACCTAAAAGTCTAGAGAACTACTTTCAAGTTGGAATAATTACTCTGGAAATCAAGTTTGTCAGAATAATGATTAAATATCAGTTAACTTCCCTTTTCCATTTTGTACCACATTAGCCATCAGGAGAAGCAATCCTAGAGCCTGCTCGGTCCGTACACCCATGTAGGGTTAGGATGAATATACCCAAGAAGAGACAAAATGCATCCTTGGTTTATACTTCACTGTGACAGCTCAAAGAATAGGGTTTGTTTTTATTAAAACAATAGTAAACTAGTCTTGTTTGCCAAAGACTTATCAAAATTGTGTGAACCAGAATTTTTGAAGTATTTCCAAATTGATTTCTTTAAGAACAACTTTTCACATTGAAAGAATTACAGGTTAAGTTTCTTAAATTTCTAAGAATTGAATGTATATAATCACTTATTTATCTATGAACCAATCAGAATAGGCCTTCATGCAGAGACTTTATAATCTAATTTGGTAATACCATCTGGAGGTAGGAAAACACCAACATTTACACAATGAGAAACAAAGACCTTTCTTTTTTTTTAATTTTTTTAACATTTACTTAATTTTGAGAGACAGAGACAGAGCATGAGCAGGGGAGGAGCAGAGAGAGAGGAAGACACAGAATCCGAAGCAGGCTCCAGGCTCTGAGCTGTCAGCACAGAGCCCGACGCGCGACTTGAACTCATGAGCTGTGAGATCATGACCTGAGCCAAAGTCAGATGCTTAACCGACTGAGCCGCCCACGTTCCCCAAAACAAAGGCCTTTCTGACTGCGGTCTACACACACACACAGGGAAAGCTGACAGCTCCCATTCTAAAATTTCAACCATGGATCAAGCATAAACACAGAAACACAACTTGCCACTTCCCCGTGGGCATGATGACACTTAACTAATTTGAACAGAAAAACAAAAACAAAAGCGAAGACAAGAGAGCAACAGACCAGATTCTCTGGCTCCATATAACAGAGACAATCTCTCCATAAACCACTAATCCATTCACAGAGCTCGCCAAATGGACAGATCATGAAGCCAAAAGAAGTCGGCATCCGTAATGGGATGAAAAGTCCAAGGAGTAAAACCCATCACTGCTCAAGGACAGAGCACAGAGGGCCAGAGGGCCTCCTTTCCCGGGTGGAGACAATGGAAATCCCAAGACAGTTAAGGAGATGACTTTCTTCCGGCAATTCTAATAGAGATTGTGCAGTAATGAGGGACGTTTCAAGCAAGAGGGAGACACCGTGGAGTTTCGGGAGATGAGAGAATCAGGGAGCAAGGCAGAGGGGGGTCTTACCTCAGAATACGTCATCAGTCACCGCCCAGAAGGCCAGAGCTGGGGGGTTCGTGCCCATCTCTGGTACCTAGGAGAGCAGGGCCTGAGGACGGGTGAGGTGGAGGGAAGAAAACAATTCAGGGGGTACACAGCGCTCAGACGTGTCCACTGCCACGGGGAGGCCTGACTCACACTGGGCAGAACCGCAGAGGCTTTATCTGGAAAACCAGCTTCATGCAGAGCTAGGGCTCCCCAGTCATCACCGTGCATAACTCAGCTTTTCCCCTAGCCTTTCAAAGTCTGGAATCGGAGACGCTACACCGTCCTTATATATTTCCAATATTTATGATGCAAAGGAATTTAACAAGTTTTTCACCAGGAACCAATATTCATAAGTAAATTTCAAGGTTTGGGCCAGTCTCGTGTAAATAAAAATTGGACTTAGTGTCATGAGTTCCACAATTTTTCAAGTCCATTCTGTTCATACCCCTCAGTTTTTAATCACTGATTCTGGCCAAAATGCTAAGCAACAGTCAACAATTCACACGAGGCATTAATTTCTGTGGTGTTTGGACGGGACTTATGGTCTGTTGTTTCTCGGTAAAGAACATGCTGGAAAGGCATCCAAAAATCCATCACGTATTCATACTCCTGCTAGTTTTTTACTTTATAAGGAGTCACAGCATTAAAGAAAAATAACGTGGAACATTTACATTTGCATTTTTAAAAGCCCTGCCTGAGGAGAGGAAGCATTTTTCTCGCATAACCGTAATTATACAACAAAAAAAGAAAGTGGTGATCACAACCTTGCATTTAGACACTGCCTTCCTCCGAACTGAAAAGTCATGGGAATTCGGAGCTGAAAAGGAGCTTGCAGAGAGAAAATCAAGTTCAAAGGTATCACGTGCAGTGGGGAACCGAGGCCCAGACAAACATTAAGTGACTTGTAAGGGTAGACTTCACGGGGTGATCTTGGGAGGGTCTGACGTAGATGAACTTTCGAAAGTCTTTGCACGGGGATGCGTATAATTATGCCATGAATGTCGCCAGCTAGTCTGGGTGATGGGGAAGGGAGTCAGGAGAGGTGGACAGCATGGCCCCACGTGGCCTCTCTCCTCGGGGCTGTGGCTGGCTCTGAGCTGGCACTCAGTGTCCCGCGAATTGACCTTTCTTCCCGAAGCCATTCTCGTAGTCACTGTAGGATGTGAAAACGTGAGAACAGCTCGTCTGTGCGTCTTCACTGATCACCATTTATACAGAATCAAAGAGTATCGACAGATATCTCGATGTCCGAATAACACTTCCTCGAAAAATTCAAGATCCTCCTGGACGACCTCCGTGAGCCCAGCTGCCAACAAACGCTCCAACACAGGACAGATACGCGGAAGCACCACGTATCAGTCTTCATTTCCAAACTCCAAGCTTCATTTCCAAACTCACGTCGAGAGCCCGGGGAGCAGATAATACCATGTGGGGCAGGTTTCCCAGGGGATCACAGCTTCAGTGATTTCAGAAATCAGAAAGAGGGTTGGCACAGAGCTCCTGCCACAGGAGTGAAGCTATGGATGTGCGTGAGCTCCCAGGAGAGAAACTTAGAGAAGGAACTTCCAGAGGCCTTGGGTTCTCCTGTGCCAGGCTTCTTGCTGAGCCTCAAGTGTTACTAAATTTAGAAAGGAGATGGGCTGGCACAAAAACAGACACATAGACCAATGAAATAGAATAGAAACCCCAGAACTAGACCCACAAACGTATGGCCAACTCATCTTTGACAAAGCAGGAAAGAACATCCAATGGAAAAAAGACAGTCTCTTTAACAAATGGTGCTGGGAGAACTGGACAGCAACATGCAGAAGGTTGAAACTAGACCACTTTCTCACACCATTCACAAAAATAAACTCCAAATGGATAAAGGACCTGAATGTGAGACAGGAAACCATCAAAACCCTAGAGGAGAAAGCAGGAAAAGACCTCTCTGACCTCAGCCGTAGCAATCTCTTACTCGACACATCCCCAAAGGCAAGGGAATTAAAAGCAAAAGTGAATTACTGGGACCTTATGAAGATAAAAAGCTTCTGCACAGCAAAGGAAACAACCAACAAAACTAAAAGGCAACCAACGAATGGGAAAAGATATTTGCAAATGACATATCGGACAAAGGGCTAGTATCCAAAATCTATAAAGAGCTCACCAAACTCCACACCCGAAAAGCAAATAACCCAGTGAAGAAATGGGCAGAAAACATGAATAGACACTTCTCTAAAGAAGACATCCGGATGGCCAACAGGCACATGAAAAGATGTTCAGCGTCGCTCCTTATCAGGGAAATACAAATCAAAACCACACTCAGATATCACCTCACGCCAGTCAGAGTGGCCAAAATGAACAAATCAGGAGACTATAGATGCTGGAGAGGATGTGGAGAAATGGGAACCCTCTTGCACTGTTGGTGGGAATGCAAATTGGTGCAGCCGCTCTGGAGAGCAGTGTGGAGGTTCCTCAGAAAATTAAAAATAGACCTACCCTATGACCCAGCAATAGCACTGCTAGGAATTTATCCAAGGGACACAGGAGTACTGATGCATAGGGGCACTTGTACCCCAATGTTCATAGCAGCACTCTCAACAATAGCCAAATTATGGAAAGAGCCTAAATGTCCATCAACTGATGAATGGATAAAGAAATTGTGGTTTATATACACTATGGAATACTACGTGGCAATGAGAAAAAATGAAATATGGCCTTTTGTAGCAATGTGGATGGAACTGGAGAGTGTGATACTAAGTGAAATAAGCCATACAGAGAAAGACAGATACCATATGGTTTCACTCTTATGTGGATCCTGAGAAACTTAACAGGAACCCATGGGGGAGGGGAAGGAAAAAAAAAAAAAAAAAGAGGTTAGAGTGGGAGAGAGCCAAAGCATAAGAGACTGTTGAGAACTGAGAGCAAACTGAGGGTTGATGGGGGGTGGGAGGGAGGAGAGGGTGGGTGATGGGTATTGAGGAGGGCACCTTTTGGGATGAGCACTGGGTGTTGTATGGAAACCAATTTGACAATAAATTTCATATATAAATAAAAAAATAAATAAATAAATAAATAAATAAATAAATAAATAAATAAAAATGTTCTCCTGGCAAAAAAAAAAAAAAAAAAAAAAATAGAAAGGAGATGGGGAAATTAGGACAACAGACAAAAGTCCTAAAATATGTCTTTTTCAAAGTTTTGTTAATGTTTATTCATTTTTGAGAGAGAGAGACAGAGAGACAGGGTGTGAGCAGGAGAGGGGCAGAGAGAGAGGGAGCCACAGAATCGGAAGCAGTCTCCAGGCTCCAAGCCATCAGCACAGAGCCCGATGCGGGGCTCGAACCCACAAACTGTGGGATCATGACCTCAGCCGAAGTGGGACGCTTAACTGACTGAGCCACTCAGGCGCCCCCTAAAATATGTCTTGATTGAGGAGTATTTGAATTTCAAAAGCCAATTCTGTCTACGTCCTCTTCCAGGAAAACGGAGTAGGACTTCTACCTCCCCCCACAGACTAGTACAACGATAAATCCCGGACAGAAGTCACATTCAATAAAACCAGAAAGCTTCTGACCCACGGGGAGAAGCGGCATACTGGCCGCGGACAGTGGACAGCATGGCGGTGAGCTCCCTGCAGTCTCTTGTTGCCCTCATGAATTCCAGGCTTTGAGCAGAAGAAGCCACAACCAAGAAACCTGGTAACAAGTGCTCAGAGGAAACACACTAAGACATAATGGCAGAAAAGTAGCAGCCAACAAAAGAGATCCACCAGGAAGAAGCTGAACAGAAGAAGGCTGGTTAACTATCCATCCGAAATGAAACGTATTTTAAACGCATATCCCAGGGCGCGCAGGCAGAGGCTCTGAAGCCGAGGGCCCACTGCGCGACCTTGGGTGCAAGGCTTTGCTTTGCTCTGTGTGCCTCAGTTTGCTCATCAGCAAACGGAGATAAAGAAGTGGTTTCCTGCTCTCTGGGCGTCTGTGTCTGTAACCAAAGTCTCCTCCTCGTAAGGACACCGGTCACTGCTGGTAGGGCCCCCCCCCCAATCCATCATGACCTCATTCTAACTGAACTCATTACATCTGCAAAAACCCTACTTCCAAAGAAGGTGACATTCAGAGATTCTAGGTGAATACGGATCTTTGGAGAACACTGTTCCACCCTGTATGGGGCCGTCCCACAAAATAACTGGACAGTCCCATCAAAAGCCTCAAGCTCATGGCTGAAGAGACAGACGCTGACCCTGTCTTAGGTTAGACAGGCAGAAGGAACGACTGCTAACTCAGCGCGGAATCCTGGGCCAGCGATTGGTGTGAACATAGGACATCAGAGGGACAAGCGGGAAATGCACACCAGGTCTGGAGAGCACTTAACAGCGTTAGTTTCCATGAATGTAGTCTGGCCGCGTCTGTCGCTGACATTAGCTGGAGCGGAGTGACGGATATACGAGAGAACTGTCTACAGAGAGGTTCACAACATTCTGTGGGTCTCAAACGTATTTTAAGTGAGAGGTTTTAAAAATGAGTATGTCTGCGGGAGATTGAAACTACATGCCTGAGAAGCTTTAACGCAATGGACACACACTTCCAACGCTCAGGCAGTGCAGGCCGGAAACGGTTATGAAAATCACCCACGTGCCGGATCACACAGCAACTCTCAGCAGAGACCCAAGAACCGGAATCAAAGCAAGCACGTCTATAAGGCAGTCACGTTACAAATGACTAACCGAAAGGTGGCTACGACCCACCCCACACCCATCTGGAAATGAATCACGCACGGAAGCACGCGTTTTCCCGCGCACACGAATAAGGGTCAGAGAACAAATCACGAAGGGAATTTTTAAATAGTTGAAATGAGCAAACATGAAATCTTTTATGAGATAAGGCTAGGATGGACAGACACCTATCGACTTCATTGCATATATCACCAAAAAAAAAAAAAGACCAAAAAGGAAGAAGCTAAGTGTCCAATCAAGAAGGTTGATTAAGTGTAAGGGTTCACCGGTGGCTCAGTAGGTTAAGTATCTGACCGGCCCATGTCACGATCTCGCAGTTTGTGGGTTCGAGCCCCGCATCAGGCTCTGTGCTGACGGGTCAGAGCCTGGAACCTGCTTCGGATTCTGTGTCGTCCTCTCTCTCTGCCCCTCCCCTGCTTGTACTCTCTCTCTCAAAAATAAATAAACACTAAAAACAAAGAAGGTTGGTTAAGTGTAAAAACGCCCAATGAGCACAGACATATATGAGAATGTTTACCGCAGGAAACTCTTTAATATTAAAATGTAGACACAACCTAACAGCCCTCAGAAGGGAGACGAAAGCCTAGGATTCATTTACACAAGAGCATCGACAGCGGCTGTTGAAATGAGTGAACTACAGCAACAGGTACGTTGCAGATAAATCTGAAAACCAAGATGTGAAACGAAAAAGCAAGCTGTGTAAAGATGCAATGTGGTCTAATACCACTTATGTGTTTTATTTTTTTTATTTTTTATTTTAATTTTTATTTTTTGAAATTCATTGTCAAATTGGTTTCCATACAACACCCAGTGCTCATCCCAACAGGTGCCCTCCTCAATGCCCATCACCCACTTTCCCCTCCCTGCCACCCCCCATCAACCCCCAGTTTGTTCTCAGTTTTTAAGAGTCTCTTATGGTTTGGCTCCCTCCCTAACTTTTTTTTCCCCTTCCCGTCCCCCATGGTCTTCTGTTAGGTTTCTCAGGATCCACATAAGAGTGAAACCATATGGTATCTGTCTTTCTCTGTATGACTTATTTTACTTAGCATAACACTCTCCAGTTCCATCCGTGTTGCTACAAAAGCCAGATTTCATTCTTTCTCATTGCCAAGTAATATTCCATTGTGTACATAAACCACAATTTCTTTAGTCACTTATGTGTTTTAAACGCACAAAATATCTGAGAAATGAAAACCATGTGAGCTTTGCCTCCCCGTGTCAGGAAGGCACCAAAGCGGGCACGAGAATGACGCCCATGAACCTGAGAGAGGCAGGGATAAAAAAGAGAGGAAGGAGCTTCAGCTTCACCTGTGTCGTCACAGGTTCCAGCAAGAACGGAGACACCTGAGGCAAATCCCCCATGCTGCTCACGTCTGTCATCCTCATGGGGCGCCTGTGGGTCTGTAGTACTTGCTCCTTTACGGTATGTTCAAAACCCTTCATAATCAAGGGGTGCCTGGGTGGCTCAGGTGGTGGAGCGTGGGACTCTTGATTTCAGCTCAGGTCATGATCTCACGGTTTGTGGGTCCGAGCCCCGCTGTCAGTGTGGAACCTGCTCGTGATTCTCTCTCTCCCTCTCTCTGACCCTCCCCCACCCATGCTCTCTCTCAAAATAAAACATCATAAAAAAAATCCTTCATAATTAAAACAAAGCAAACCGCTGGGTCAATATTTGTGGTGATCATTTTAAATCTCTGTCAATTATCAAAGCATTACTTCCCAATCCTGAAAATGGAACATATGTCTTTATATGTTGGCCAGGAGTCAAGTTCCCAGAATCAAACTGAACTTCAGTGTGACTTATCTGAGCAAAGGTTAGGCTTTCAAAAAGCTCTTTCACCCGATGTGACATCCCGGGGCCATGTGGGCTGCCGTCCAAGCCAACATCGGCTCGCATTGAATACGTCTCCTGACTGAACAGGAACCCATGGGGGAGGGGAAGGAAAAAAAAAAAAAAAAAGAGGTTAGAGTGGGAGAGAGCCAAAGCATAAGAGACTGTTGAGAACTGAGAGCAAACTGAGGGTTGATGGGGGGTGGGAGGGAGGAGAGGGTGGGTGATGGGTATTGAGGAGGGCACCTTTTGGGATGAGCACTGGGTGTTGTATGGAAACCAATTTGACAATAAATTTCATATATAAATAAAAAAAAAAAAAAAAAAAAAAAGAATACGTCTCCTGAAAAGAAACACAAAGTGCCACCACCACTCTTGTCCTCGGACGCACGCAACGACCTGCAGGAGTCCCCCTGTGGGCTGGGCTCTGAGCCGGCCCCCAGCGGGCGTGTTCTCCCGGGAACAAGCGCCCAACATGAGTCCTCACCCCTCCCGGAGCGGACGCGGAAGCTTGGCCAGTTCACACCGCCTGCCCTGCTAGGGTCTCACCAGTGGCAAGAGATGCCCTCTCCAGTGTTTTTGTGTTGTAGTTTTCTTTCCACTGGCACTAACCACACTCCGTGTTTGGTGCTCGATGCCTGTGTGACCTTCCCGGGGCCACCATCACAAAGTACCACGACCTGGGTGGACTTGTGGCCCCACAGTCCTGGAGGGCGCTCGGCCACCCCCGCCCCAGCTTTCCGTGGCCACTGGCCCTCCTCGGCGCCCCGTGGCTTGTGGCTGCGTCGCTGTGACCTCTGCCCCTCCCCCGCCACATGCCTCCTCTGTCTGCACTTTATGTCCAAAGTTCCCTCTTACAAGAGCACAGGTCACTGGGGTGTGTCCACCCCGATCAGCCTGACTTCATCTCACATACGCAATGTCTGCAGAGACCCTCTTTCCAAATGAGGTCACGTTCGCAGATGCCAGAAGTTAGGCGATATTGTTAAAGTGAACTCAACTAATAAAAAGTAAAATGTCTTCTATTTAACAAATACATTAGATTAAAAACAGGTCCCGTAGCTCCCGAGTCAAGGGGTCCAGAGGTTCCACTGCCCTGGGACAGAGCTACCCTCTCGGGATGACACACGGGGCCTGGCATGACGGGACCCTCCCTCTTCCTGCCACCCCCCGGCTGTCCCAGCGCCCACTCCATCCACCTGGGAAGCTGCACCACCCCCCTACTGCACGTCCTCTGCCCTGCAGACTCCTGCTCATAGTTCGGGCGACTCTAACATCACGAGAGTTGTTTTTAACAAATACGATGGGGTTCATACACCTGTGAAAGGTGTCATCTTTCACAGTCGTCCAGTGGGAAGCTGCACACACAGACCCTGGGCAGTTGCACGCTTCGCTCACTGCTCAAAACGTCCTGAAGCCTCTTCTTCAGAACCACCTTCAAAGAGGGCTAAAGACAAAGTCGTCTCCTTGTTACCTCAAAACAGCAGCAACACCTCATCAGTCTTCCCTGTCCCTCAAGAGACAAAGATCTGCCACTCCCAAGAATTGTCACAAGATTACATCTCACAACGAATGAACATCTTCAAAAAGGGCAAAATCCCCCCACAAAGTAAAAAGGCGAAAAGAACCGCTTTTTTCCAACTCCCATCCCATGAGGCTGATTTCCCTAATACAGAATTTTTACAAAGCATTAAGAAAAAGGCTGATAAAAAGGCCAAATACGCATAGGAAAAGAAAGTAGGGAAAGGCCCTGAGCAGAGAAATCATATAAAATGAACTAATCCCCTGGAAAGAAGTTGATCGCACACAGTAGTCTCTCCACTGGGGCCTGGCTCTGTCCTCCCAGATCCGCACGAGAGGAAGCTTGATAACACTCCATGGGGCCAGTGAGAAGCCAGCACCGTCGACGTAACGTCAGGTCACAAGCTGCCCCTGACGCTGAGGGCGGGAGAGACCAGAGAACTGGGTGGGGAACCCCAGATGGGCGGGGCGGCTGCTGTAAGGGCCAGGGAACCTACCTGGGGGGGGTTGTCCTGGACCCCAAGGCGAGGAGGTCTCCGACTCAAAGTCTGGAGAGAAGTCTTAACGGGGCTCAGTCCCGTCCAGGTGCCCTCAGTACCATGCTGCTCTCTCAAGGCTGCCCCGCCCCCACCCCGGACCAGCTCCTAGTGGTGCCGCAGGATCTGGGAGCCCACAACACGGAGCTTGTCCTGCCCCGGGCCCCCCGCTTCCGTGCTGTCCTCTGGGACCCTGTATTTTATGCCACAGACCACATTTCAGCTGGGCTTTCCAAATGATGAGTTATTAACATGCTTTGAGCAATTTCACAGTGTTCTGATTATTTAAAGAATCTCCCTTGGTTACTATAATTTTTACATTGATTTTTAAAATTACACGTTGCTTTAGTTCCCCGTGTACAGATGCATAAAGCTTTGACAAGCAGAAAGTCTTACTTCATTGTTTATTTGGCTTCTGAACATCGATAAAATAAATGACAGTGGTAATAATCTTTTTATTGATTTCTCACAATGACGGGATTACACCCAAAAAGAGTTTAAAAATTACCCACTAAACAGGACCTCAAGCTTTTTGAATTATACCTGAAGATGCTGAAATATTTTATGACGTGCTACTTTTGTGTGTACAATTCCGACTTTTCGTGATTTTGTGTGTATATTCCAAATTCGATACTGCTAGGCAACACATTCTTACCAACCGTTTTCCAAATACAAAATTACTGGGTCACCTGTGTGGCTCAGTCGGTTAAGCACCAGAGTTTGGCTCAGGTCACGATCTCAGGGTTCATGGGTTTAAGCCCCGCGTCGGGCTCTGTGCTGACAGCTCAGAGCCTGGTGCCTGCTTCAGATTCTGTGTCTCCCTCTCTCTCTGCTCCTCCCCTGCTCGTTCTCTCTCTCTCCCTCTCAAAAATAACTAAACATTGAAAAAAAATTTTAAGGAGTTTGTGGAAATGTGTAGAAGGTGTCACATTTCCCCGCCAACATGGTCTCCTACTGTCCCGCTTATGAATTTTTAATGGCCCCCGGTTAACCCCAGTGTAAATCTCAGAGCTCTTGACGTCAGTGACCTCCCCTCTCTTACCCGTCCAGCCTTATTTCATGACACCACCTCCTCCCTTCCACACCCTCCCTCACGTCCAGAACTTTCTACACCCTGTAGTTACTCCTTCCGTCACTAGCACTTAGTGTCGTGTAAGTTGTGCTGAAATACTAACCCTTGTTTTTCACGTCTGTGTGAGCACTTGCAGTCAGGTCTGTTCTGGGTAAAACCGGGAGGAGGGAGAGCTCGCGGCACCCCAGCGCGCACAGCCAGCCCGCCTCCACCGAGGGTCTGCCCCCCAGCCCCCCGGAGCTCTCTCCTCCCCGCTCCAGGAACCAGATCAGGGAAGACCCCAAACCGGTCCCTGCGACACGAAAGTAGCTAAGAGCTTCCATTTCATTTGCCGCTCTGGTAGCATGTGCATCCTATCATGAATCAAAGCCTTAAAATCAAGTTACAACGTAATCATGCCAGACTTGCCGTCAGCAGCAGCAGAAAATTGTGTTCGGGGGGAAGGCAAGGGACGACCTTTCAAATGCCTGCAGTTCCAACTGTCTCCTGCCCTCACGTAAGCCTGCCCTTGGCTGCACTCTGCTCGCCGGGCAAGCATTTACCGCACAGACGAGTAAGCCGCGTTTTTCACTCAACTGGCTATTATTGCACCTGCCAAGACAGGACCGCGCAGCTATCCATCCACACACAGCGTGCATAAATTTCCACAATAAGCCAGAGATGATTAAATAAGTTTTGTAGAACAGCATTTGAAATTTTGCTTTTATCTACATTTTTCACGATAGTCGGCAGAGAACTGATTGCCCCCATCCAAGAAGAGAATAATTCGGCATCTTAAAGAAGTTCAGAGGCGCACATTAGCACAAGAAACACATCGAGCTGCAGCGAGCTGGGCCCACGCGGCCTCGAGGCCGCTTCAAGCACTCTGTCTTTCAGCTCCGCCAAATGCTAGTTTTTCAAAGCATCCAGATGTCTATCCCGAAGGCAATTATTTCCTTAAAGTTCATGAGGAGTTGGAGACAAACAGAAAATACATCTTAACATTTGTCTGTTTATCCCGCGGCCACAGACGTTAAACAGTAAATTCACGACGACTCCAGGCGTTGTGAGGAAAAGGGGGCCCAGGTATAAATTCAGCCACTGACACTAGGACACCCACGTTAGCTGAGAGAGTCCGTACAAATTTGCGAGTTCTCTCAAGAAACACCGCCAATGCCCCCGTGATGGGCACGTTCGCTGTGTCCACTTGCCTGGGCTGTGGTGCCCAGCTGTCCGGTCACATACTAACCTAGATGTTGCCATGCAGATATATCGTAGACATGATTAGTATCTTCAATCGGGTGACAGTAAATAGATGGCCCTTGAGAATATGGATGGGACTCATCCAATCAGTCGAAAGCCTTGGGAGCAAACACGGAGGTTTACTGAAGAAAGAATTCTGCCCCAGACTGCAGTATCGGCTTCTGCCTGAGTCCCCAGCCTGCCTGCAGACGACGAGCTCACCGTCTCCGGGGTCTGCGATCCACTCCCCGGGCATCAACCTCGTCGTGGGTGGCAGCTGGATCGACCCATACGTAGACATCCACGGCCCATATTGGTTCTGTCTCTCTGGAGAGCCCCGGAGGGAAGCCACCTTCCCCTACCGGAATAGTAATTCATTGATGACCCACATGCGACGGTTTTTGCAAACGTAGAAGCCCTGTGAATACATTTAGATATACTGTCTTAAAGAACAGATTCTTCATGGCATTAGATCGGTTTTTTCAAGCCATACCTGGTGCCCTGAACACATCGGCAGAGTGACTCAACAGGCCAGAAGAGGCAGGAAACCTTCCAAAGGGCTTTATCATTTCCAGGATTCACGTTAAGATCTGATTCCCTGTGACTGGATCGGTCAGAACCATGCAAATGGAACTTACATGTGCACACACGGAACCACGACACCAGGCTAATCTTGAGATGCTTCCCTGCTGCTCCCGAGGTCTAACGAGAGCACACAACTACTACTTAGTCAGCTTAACTGTGCTTTTCTGCCAACTTGATTATTACATATTTGTCTCATTTCACTGCAGTGAAATTCACATGCATGCATGAAAGATCCTCATTAACTCCTGGGAAGAGACCTGCCTGACTCTTTCTCTGTAAGGGTTCATTTAGGAACCCTCTAAATGAAAAGTGGAAATCGCGGGCTATCTCCAAGGGGATCAAGTCTGGTGTCCCGGAAGAGATTGTCACATTAACATAAACTGACACCTGTGACCCGTGGCTTCTCCTCAGCCGTATCTCCTCACGGCTCCCTACCTGCACCACGTCGTGCAGTGTGGCAACGTGACATGTTACAAGATGCTGTGGGTCCTGGGTCTCAGTCCGTGGTATCCGTGATTTTATAAAGGCAAGTTTGAATTATACATGGAATTATAAGTACTTCGCTGAAAATGAATGAGGGGACCTTTCTTTCAAAAGATTCCTAGGGCTTTTGGAGCGCCTGGGTGACTCAGTTGCTTAAGCATCCAACTTTTGATTTCGGCTCAGGTCATGATCTTGTGGTGTGTGACTTCGAGCCCCGCATCGGGCTCTGCACTGGGTGTGGAGACTGCTTGGGGTTCTCTCCCTCCCTCTCTGCCCCTCCCCTGCCCACGTGTGCACTCTCTCTCTCAAATAAATAAACTTAAAAGGATCTTCTGGTTTTTTTAAGTTCTCTGGAACGCTGGAATTTGGGTGGCTTTTCTCAAAGCCGGGGTCAGGTTTTACCAAGAGTATAAACATAAGCCTGTGCCGTGAAGTCACCGGTATCTAATTCGGATTAATTGGTCGTTCCAGCCATATCCATCCCATAATGATGGCCCAAAGCGTCAGGAGTGCATTTACCCGTGGTAGCGTGTGTTTCGTCTGGGATGTTGAGTGGATTAGGTGCTTCGACCGGTGGAGACTTTCTGTTATTACGTGTAACAGGAATGCCACGGTTCCACTGGTCCCTGGAATTTTCCATGGTGCTTCCGTACACATCTTCTCACTTAATACTCACAACCTCCTATAGCTTTACCTTTCCGATGAGCAAAAACACGCGAGTCATTGGCAGGATGTGATAACCCGGGGGAGTCAAAAGTGGGACGTGACCCCCGAGGCCGGTGCCCTCTGCGTCCTACCGTGCCGTGTTCTCTGGCCCCGACGCCTTCCCCAGCTCCTCCCCGGACACTTGGCTGCTTCAAACCCACTTGAGGACTCCCGCGTAAGGACGCCTCACGTTCCGAGAGCTCTTCCTTCCCCACGGATGGCCGAGGACCGGTCTGCGCGTAGATAGATGTCTTTATTCCGTTCGGCTTCACGGTGTCACTCTAGTGACCAGCTGCGCTCCAGTATACTCCAGTGATACCTTGACAGCCACGCAGAACAAAGGAGGGTTGATGTAAGAGGCCAGGGGGCCTTTGCGGCAGACTCACACACAAGGAACTGAGTCCCCAGCAAGACCACCAGCCAGTCCCCACACCCCACGGTGAGCAGTGAGGAGGGGGGTGGTCGGGATCTATGTACTGACACAGAAAAACTAGCTTATGACATTCTGCTCAGTAGGAAAAGCAGATTACGAAACAATAACACAAAACAGCACAAAATAACGGCACGATTACAGTTTTATAAACAGAGAGAGAGCGAAAATGTCTGGAAGTGGAAATGCACGCCATGCCCAAGTAATCACTTCTCAGGAGTGTAATCTGGAGCTTTTTCTTTTAAAAACAAAGTGTGTCTGCATTTTCTAACTTTCAACTGCAAGCAGGTAGTGCTTGAGTAATCGTGTTACCAGTCACTCCTGGCTCAGCTATCACTGTCACACCAAGGGCCCCCTCCCTCCGGCCTCCAGGGGTCAGGACAGGGAAGGGCAGGGACAGCACTGGGCCCCACACCTAAGCACTGACAGGCGTGAGCACTTGTAACGCCTCTCCTGGTCTGCAAGATAAGCATCTTCAAACCCCAGGACCTCGAGTGCACTTTCCGCTCAGCTGAGACACCACCCGCCGATGCTGAGTGGCCCACAGCGGCATTGCCACCGCCCAAGGTCCGGCCTCCAATTACCATCCCAAGGCACACCCCACCGCTTGTAAGGTGTTATTTGCAGACATCTAAGTATATATAAAGATATGGAGAGAAGGGCAGTGGATGGGGGACAGAGAGAACGGGACCAGAAAATATTTGGAAAGGCAGGATCGAGCCCCCTAAATTCCCCACTAAATGTTACAAATGCGAGTTCCTTTTCGCCGGTGAGCGGCCTGGTGTGACTGGGGTTTGACATCGTTCGGCCTCGGAGCAGGTGTGTGTGGGCGCGGGAGAAGCGCCGCGGGGTCTCCCTCGGGCACCACGGCAGCTACTCCTGACGCCCCGAGGTGCGCGGGGGACGCAGGCTCGCACGGGGAGGGGTTTGCGCAGCGCGAGGCTGCAAGGTGAGCAGGTGCCCAGGCCCCGAAGACGGCGGATGCCGCTCTCTCACTTCACCCTGCGATGTCACGTCATCAGCACTGCATCGACGGGCAGACAGCAGGCGACGGTCGGAGAAGCATGTTCGACCTGCTTAACGGCGTAAGTGACTTAAACACCCCCCCGCGCCCCACGCTCCCGGCTACGGCAAGCGTTTCTCCTGACTCGTGTCTTACGCTATCAGAGCTGTCCTCTCACGGCCTCCACTCGGGTCTCCTCTGTCGGCCTGGCTGTGGTTACCCCAGGCGCTTTGGACAAACCGTTCTATTTTCCGTCACGGGTGGGAAATGCACCGACGCGGGCAGACGCTTCCTTAGTCTGTATGGTCCCGGCCCCAGGCGAGCATCTTACGCCCAGCACCTCACGGTATCCGTGGGACAGTGGACAGGTAAGGGCGGGACCACTGCCACCACTTACAAGTGGGGAAACCGAGTCGTGCAGGGGCCAACCAGCTCGCCCGAGATCACACAGCCTCTTGCAGGGCAGAGGCTGGAGCCAGACTTCTGCCTCCTGTGTCCCTGTGGTCCCAGTGACAAAAGTCATTGCTCTGTGCGTGTCACATGTGAGCATGAGCTGCCACTACACTTCCTCCAGAGTGACGCCCTCCCTGCTGACCACCGGGGACCACGCAAACTCAGCCGGCCCCACCGACGAGGCCCGGGGCTCTCACTCGGAGACTGAGCCTAAATCAGGAGGCAGAGCCGCAAAGCCCAGGGAGCACCTGAGCTGCTGCGTCAAGCCGCACCTGAAGGCAGCATTCTTTGTGACCTTCCTGTGGCAGCATGCAGTGGAGCCCTTTTATTGCTCAAACCATGGTCACGTTGGCTCTCTTCCACTTGCACCTGATACGTAATTTGGTCCCGGAGTGTGATGTCGTTACCAGCAGCTTTACACGGAATGAATATGCAACGGGCTGCACTGGAGACGGGCAGTGACTGGCCGTCCTTGACATTTGAGAGTGAACACACAGCTACACGATGTCGGCTGGCCAATGACACCTGGAGGCGTGCGGCCGCAGGACGGCAGGATGTTAGGACAAGTCCCGTTGGGGCGGGGGGAGCACTGAGCACCTCAGGAAGCAGATAAGCATACCCTGCAGCTGGCCACCGTCTGTGGACAGAGTGGAGCCAAACGCTGGCTTGGTGTTCAGGACACCTGTCTCCCTCTAGCATGCCATCCAGTCTATGGGGCAGCCTGGGGACCAGGAGCCTTGCAGGGGTGTCTCCCCACAGGGCCGAGCCCAGGGACAGCAGGGACTTGGCCAAAAGGGAAGATGGGGACAGACGGTGAGCCTGACCTTCAAGCGGACCCCGGGCTACTGGCTCTCCGCCATCTGCCGTCGCGGGGTGGACAGGACGTGCCCCTCCCACCGCCTCCCACCGGCGCAGGGCAAAGCACTTCGGTGCAGAGCGAAGCAGAGGGACGCCCTGTTCCAGGATCGAGTCCCCGAATGCTGGCTCACACACAGTGACTGAGAACGAGCCCTGGGCGGTTACTAAGCAACCGACAGGAAACTAATAGGACAGAAGCCTGACTTGTCAAAAACACTGTGTTGCCAGGGAGACTGATGCTAACGGTGAGGTCTCCTCACCCCTCGGATCCCTCCAGCCGGTGAGTGGCCTCACACTGCGCTGGCTGGAAGGCACCTCAGCGCCAGGCCCTGGGGTGGCCCCGTGGGCCCGGGCCTGCGGGATATTCTCCCAGGAGCCCGGGCTGTTCTGTCCACCCCAAAGGGCCAGGCTGTGGGGTTTCTTCCCTCCTCTTTTACAACGAGCCCTTGTTTCCCTCTACCATGGTGGGGGGGGGGGGGCAGCCACGGGTCCCCAGACCCTCAGGAGCTACCCCCCGGTGAGGTGAGAGGGCTTCACCTCACCCGAAGGCCCGAGCCAAGGGCGGCCGTGAGTCTGTGTGAGGTTTGCTTTCTTCTCACGCAGGGCTCGGTGAAGGTGTCTCCTGCCATTCTGGAAAGTGAATGTCTGTGCGGAAGCCCTAAGCGGCGTCCTGCCCTCTCTTAGCTGAGGACGCCACCGTTCAGAGTCCCACGTCCCCTCCGTCCGAGATACGGCCTCTGGTAGCACGTGCACTCGGGGCAGCTGGCCCCGTGCCTCAGCTCTGCGGCCGAAGTCCAGACAAATCACGAAATCCCACCTGCGGCCAACTGGCCAAGGGTGGTCCCAAGACTTAAAGTGTCCCAACCGACCGCAGCCCTCGACAGGCAGGGCAGAGCATGAAGCTGGGGGCCCTCGGCTGCCCCGTGGGACAGAGAGACAGAGGGACGGAGGGGGCGACACTTACAAGGGAGGGAACTGGGAGTCAGGGGCTGAGAAGAGAGAAACCAGCTTCTGATCACGGCTTGGGATCGGCCGGGACACGCACACGCACACCCACACGGGACGATTTTCCTAACCCACCCGGGGCCCTGGTCCTGCGCTGGCCAAGCCACTGGGAAGTTACGTACACGGAGATGTGGGTAAGCTCGCAGGATCGGGATGTGTCCTGGGCCCTGGCTGGTCTGTGAGGTCCTTCCCGGGGTGGACAGGACTCCGGCGTGGGCAGGGGGGTGGCAGGACACGTGGGGTTCTGTCACGCCGCTGGCTCCTGGGGCTAATTAGTGAGGCCACATCTGAGGACACAGGATCTTAGGGACATTTAACGTTTCTTCAAATCTGTCACAGAATAGACCGCTTTTCTTTGTGCAAACCCGGTCGTATCTTCGGCTACCGTAGAGATAAAATCACCGATGATCCCGTATGATCCAGGCTTCTTTGCATTTCTTTTAGTAGCCTGTGAAACATGCCCTCTGCCAAACAGAAGCTAATTCTATTTTCCTCACCAAAGCGAAACCTCTGGAACTGCTGCCTTTGGTTGCCGTAAGAACACTTATATACAAATGTTCGATCCCAGGGACAGGATACGGATTTGCAGGTTAATTGAACCCTCGCGTGGTTTCTTTCATATCAGCCATTAGGGTCAGACGTTTTAAGATGGGACATAATTAAAAGCCCCAAGGTATACCCGTTTCAGTAAAAACCCCCGGGTTGCATTTATCTTGCACTATTGAGCCAGAAGCTTCAAGTACAAAACCACCTGCTGGTCACGGGTGGTGCCGAGCCCATTATGACACCGACGTGCGAGCGGAAACGTTTCCCGAAGGCGAATGGGGTTCGTTAAAGTGTCAGACGACCCAGAGCCCCCCCTCACTTGCACTGTGAAGAAATGAAGTCCCAGAAGAGCTAAATGCTTGGTCCAAGGGCTCAGGAGAGACTGGCTGGTGGGCTCAGGCACTCGCCTACCAAGGCCCTGGAGCCGACAGAAGGACCCTCCCTGACCCGGACCCACTGCATCACCACTCTGTTCTGTTTGTTAAGAAGGGCTCCCAAGTGTTACGAGCTCTGGGCCCCGTGACACTTGTCCCCACGAGTGTACAAGAGGGTTGAGGAGGGTCCTTTACCATCCTTGAGGAGCACTTTCAGACAGGAATGTAGGCAGCCAGGGGCCCTGCTCTCTGGAAGGTTCCATCAGCGTGCAAATGGACTGCACTCTTTCACATCCTAAACAATAAGCATCTCCTGACTCCCCCATCCCCCCTCGCACCCGTGTCTTCGCCCTTTTAGCAAACTCCCGGAAGGGAGGGTGCGCAGGCACGGCCTCAGATTGCCCCCCACACTCAGATCGTCACTCTGGTCCTGGCGACGGTGACCCAAGACCTCCATGCCGCTAGACCCGGGGGCCCCCGCCGCATGTGGCCACCTTCCCGAGAATCATTGGCTGGCTCCTCCCCCCACCTGCCCCGTCTGTCGTGGAAGGCTCCATTAAACACACCCAGTGAGCCTCCGTTCAGACCCGAACAGGCGCGTCCGAAAGAGAGCGGCTGACCTCTCCCTGGTCACTCAGTCCTCCAGCCGCTCAGACTCTGTGCTGTGGCCCCAGGCCCAAACTCCCATCTCTGTTCCCAGCCACCTCTTCCTCTTCTCTCTTCTCCAGCCACAGTGGGCTCCTACAAGTCCTTGAACACGCAGACATGCCCACCCCAGGACCTTTGCACTCGCCACCTGCACTTCCTGGAATGTGCTCCTTCACCCACACCCCTGAGACAACCACAGGGCTTGCTCCCATCACATTGTGAGCCCCCTTCCCTGTCTTGTTTTTCTCCTGGGCACTTCTTTATAAGGATCAAGCCCTCATTCTACCCGTGATCTTCCTGTTGGTGAGCCCCCACTGCTAGGTCAAACCCCTGGGACAACCGCAAGGACAACGAGGACACCAAGGAGATGCTGCCCACCCACTGGTGCCCTTGCATTCCAGAGGAGGTCCTTGGTGCTGGGCGCGTGGGGCAGGGCCGTGTGAGAAGGAGGCTTCGCGCCCGCCGCTGTTTGTAAGTACCCATCCTGCCACGCTCTGGGCGCAGGGCCCCTAACGGGGAGTGTTATCTGAACAGCCAGCCCGCCCTTACAGAGCCCTTATCTCTCCCTCTCCCCCTCGGCTGGTGTCCGGTCCCGCGAGAACCCCCCCCCCCCCCCCCGGCCTGGCAGAGGCCTGCCTGTCGGTGAGACCCCTCCCTCCCTCGGCCTCAGTGCCCCTCCCCACCCTGCCTGTCCCAGTGGGCACCGTCTTCAGTCGCCCTCAGCAGCGGGCCCCGCGGGCCTGAACTGCAACAGCGATGACGGGGGTGTCTGCTTCAGCTGCGCCCTCGGGAGCCCAGTGCCCTTTGGGACGCGGGAAGCAGGTCCCCGTCCCAGAGCTGCCTGGAGGACGCAGGGCGGAGCCTGGAAAGCCCTTCGTGCTGGAACCAGCAGAGGCCCGAGCACGATTTCTAAGGTTGGCACCGCACACCCTAGGTCCTCCCAGCTCGCGGGGGGGTGCCCGCCTGCCTCCTTCCCCATCTGGCTGTGCGCCCCGAGGGGGAAACGGCCACCGGGTTTTCCCGACGCCTGTGCAAACACGACCATGCGGCCCCGCAGTGGGGCCCTGAACCCGCACACGGGCTGGGCGAGCCGGGGGCGGTGGGATGGGCACGGGGGCCCAGGGCACACAGATGCTTGGAGCCGCTGTGGAGGCCACGGGGACATCTGCAAGTCGGGAGAGGAGTGTGGGGTGACGTGCGGGGCGTGAGGGTCGTGGCCGCGGTCTCGAACCCTCGAGTGTTTCCTCGTTCACGCGTCTTGTGCCGCGCTGTGCTTAATTGCACTTTCTGGAGCGCACGCCCCTCGTCTACCGGGGTTTGTGACCCGAGCCGAATCCACCCGCCTCCTAACCGGGACGTGTGAGGAAGCAGTCCACCCCTCCAGCCTTTGCAGCTACATTTTCTGCTTGGCGAAGGTCACCGGCAGACTGTTACTGACGAACCGGGGTGAACGTGAGGCTCTGTCCTCGTCCGAGCAAAGACACAATCACCAAGGTGCAGTTTCCTGGTGCGGAAGAGAAAGAAAACTCAAAATGCATGCCGTCTTGGCCACTGGAAATTATTTAGGTTCATTTGCTTACTTCTCTGGCTGGGGTCATCTGAAGTTCAGTTCCACTCAACGCAAATTACGGAGTGTGTGTCTGCAGTAGGATGGAGTCCTGGGGGGTCCCTGCCCCCCTTGCCGGATGTGTACGCGGGTCGGCGGGAATTGTAACAGGATCTTCTCAGAAATACCAGACAGAGGGCGAGGCTTGGGTTCCCTCACTTGTCGAAAGACCTCTTGCGGTTTTATTCAGCAAAATGGATGTCTGTGTTTGGTTCAGGGTGCGTGGCCATCCTTACACAAAGCGTCACTCTCCCGAAAGTCTCCCGACTCTCCAGACGCTGGAAAGCCCTACGACCGGACCTTCCAAATGCCACCTGTCGCTTTACCGAATAGGGTTCGTTACTCCCTCACACACATCTTCTTTCAAGTACCCATGGATATGAATTTGGGGGCACTATTATCTCCCCAAAATACGCACGGCGGAATTTTATAAATACTTTGAAAAGCATTTTAACCGCCAAGCCGGAAATTTGCGAAGACCCCCCCGCTGGCGTTTGTAAAGTTTCTATAAATCCCTGAAAACCAGCAGAAGCAGCTGGAAATGGAAGAAGGATGCTGTTTCAGTGCGGCCTGAGGGACTCCCCCCACCCACCCAGCTTTCAGGAAAGTCTGCAGGGTATGACCCCAGGGAGGAGGGGGAGGAGGAGCTGTTTGTGATGCGGAAACAGACATCCAAACGGGAGCCAGGTTCTGGGCTCCTCTGGTCTGAACTTTAAGAAGCTTGGGGTGGGGGTGGGTGGGGGTGGGTGGGGGGTAGCTGGGAGTGGGTGAGTCAGGGACCTGGGAGCTGCCTGGGTCTGACTCAGGGCCCTGTGCGCCCTCAGTATTAGCCGGGCTCCCTCACTCTTGCCCTGTTTCCTCGTTTCTGACCCGGAGCCCGAGGGCGTGAGGCAGGAAAATTGTAAGTGTGGCACAGGGGCGTGAGGTTTCCACTCCTCCTCCTGACCCCGCACCTCACACTCGGGAATCTGTCTTTCCCGAAGAGAGGATCAGGTTGAACATTTTTATTACTGCGGACAGATTTCTCCTAGAATCACCAGCACCTGAACTTGGTTGCCAGACCCCTGGGGTCCATGAGGGCGGCCGGGCAGACGGCCGTGAACCCACACACGGCTGGCCCAGGGACACAGGCTCGCTACATACTTCCCCCTGCTCCTAACAAATACTGCCGCTCCTTGTGGGCTCCAGGGCAGTGACAGATTCAATTCCCTGACCCCGAGTCCAAGTCAGGAGGGACACCAGCGTGTCAGCTCTCCCTCCCACCTCCGACCGCCCCACCGCCAGGAGGAGGCCGGGAGCCAGCCGGGGAGAGCCCACCTGCCCATCAAGTCCGTGTGTCCAGGTGACTAATGTGCAAACCGCAGGCTCCCTTCAGGACCAAAAGTGTGGCACTGACCAGGGGCCCACCGCTTGGGTGACCCAGGGTTCTTCGCCCCTCCCACTTGGCCGTTTTCTGGTCTGTTTTGTGTGTGTTCTCTCCTGCCTCCTCTGGGGACACGCGGAGCCCCCATGGAGCCCCTGTTTGTGGTGCCGGGATCCACGCAAAGCTAATGACCCGGGGCTCCCAAAGGCCAGCCCCGGGAACTCAAGGGGAGTCGGTGGGTGGATTCGGGCCCGCAGCTGCGCTTTGGACCTAAGTGGCCAGGCTGAGAAACGGGGGCCTGGAGACGTTATCTCAGGTCCCTCCTGGCGGCCTGGGGGTGGAGGAGGTGGGGTTGGGGTTCAGAGGATTGGCCCCGGGAAAGGTTCCCAGAGAAGCGGTTCGGAGGCGGCCCAAGCCGGCCTCGCCCCGCCGGCACCGACTCTGCGCCCCGGTCCCCGCGCGTCCGCGGCCCTCCGCGTGGCCAGGCGGTCCCCGAGCGGTCCCCGAGGCGGTCCGGGCGGCGGGGCGGGGGCG